>NC_090652.1:67247101-67558101 GCF_040937935.1 Hyperolius riggenbachi
CATAGAGTGGCTTCTAGTGGGTGAAGAAAGAAGGGGAGCAGGGATGGTCAATGACATGCAAATCATTTTGAGTTGATGCAGTATTATGCAAATTTTGTATGCAAATGTATGCAGCTTGAAAATGAAGCAATCAAATCCTGCTGAGGTGTGAGATTTGATTAGTCCATTTTCAAACCGCATAAATGTACATACAAAATGTGCATAATCCTGAACCAATTGGAAATTATTTGCATCTCACTGACCATCCCTTAGGCTGGGTGCACACATAGCAGAAACGCTATTGTTGTGTAAAACGCTGTGTTTTTGCCGCTAATGAAATTCTAAGGGCCAAAGGAAAAAACTCATATGAAAACTCATATGCATTTTTTTTATCTGTTTTACAGTATGGGTTTTTAAAAACGCTGGTTCTGTTGCATGTTATGCAGGATGGCTGCCAAAACACACATAATGAAAGTCAAGGGAATGCAATGGTATGTGTTTTTCATGCGTTTTTCTATGCATTTTTGCTTAAAAATTGTTTAGTGATGCATTTTCGTTTCCTGTTGTCTTCCTAGTGATTTGCATAAAACGCAAGTGAAAAACGCATGAAAAACACATACAAAACGATTATGAACTGCAAACGCATTAAAACGCACTCAAAACCATGAAAAATGCATTGTAAACGCACCAAAAATGTGTTAAAAACACTAAATAAAAGCCCACAAAATTAACATAAACCATGACATAAAACACAGCCTTTCACGCTATGTCATATGTGGACCCAGCCTAAGGCTTGGAACCCACTACAAAACGCTATCGCTAATCGCAATCGCTAGCGTTTTGTATAAGCGGTTTGCAAGCTATTTCATGAGCGTTTTCAGGAGTGATTTTAAAAAGTGTAGTCGGTTGTGTAGCGATTAGCGATTAGCATTTTTAATTCTAATTGGTCCTTTCAATTAATTTTCATTTTGTTACAGAGTGCAGTAATAATACTAATAAAAACGCTTGCAAAATCGCTCTGTGTAGGTTTTGATGAGCGATTATGTCAGCGATTATATACTTTACATTGCAAAAACGCTAACGCTAAACGCTAAAAATGCAGCATGTCCTGCGTTGTGCGATTTGGTAATCGCAATCGCTCCAGTGGAATTTGGCCCATCCATTAACATTAGCTGAGCATTTAGGGAAATCGGTAGCGGTTTGAATCGCTCCCTAAACGCTCAGAAAATCGTTCTAGTGGGTTTCAGGCCTAAAGGGGAGCAATGTGCTCATTTGTCATGTACTAAAAATTAGTTCATGTTGGAGTGCATGAAGGGATAGAGCCTGGGTATGCAACCTTTTTATGTTACACATGCTTGGGTTTCAAGTTTTGCAAGTATTAAAATAATTTATTGAAATTGATAGGGCACACATTAGAGGAACTATTACTATTGTAAAAGATTTATGCAGCCACAGACAAGGTGGAATAGGCTGAAATTATTTGAGAACAGATACGGTAATGGTCCCGATCCAAAAAGTTCAGTCAAAATTATTTTGAGTATTTTCTTATTTGCCGGAGGCTTAAAAGGCATTTTATCAATAGATATGAAAACATCACCCAGGAGAAAACCTGGGAGAAAAAGTGAATTTTCACATTAATACAATAAATGCCTTTTAACCTCCCCAGAAGTCAATTGACGCACAATTTTTGTACCTAAAAAGGTAATTTTTAAGCATTTCTTTATATTGTAAACATTTTTGCGGACCGCTTGCAAATTGAGGTCTTGCAAGCTATCCACAAGCGTGCACACAATATTAAAAAAATTGTCATTTTAAAATTTTGTATTCATTTTTTTTCCCTACTTTAATGTTTGCTGCCATGCGCAGTAGTGCTGCGGCTGCTGCCGCTACGTTTTTATTTTGTTTTTTTTTTTGTTTTTTTTTTATATTGGATCCAATACAGATGTTTGTATTGGATCCAATATGAAAAATTTGAATTTGCTGCCTAATATCATGATTGTGCATGCACCTGACACCAGGGACCTCATGCATCATCATCACAGGAACATGCCGAGAGACAGGAAGTGACAAAGTAGGAAGAAGGAAATCGCTCCCAGGGATTGCAGAGAAGATGTTGGAAATGTGCACGAGATGCCAGTGAGGGGTCCCACATGCTAGCAGTGGCACAGGTGAGTACATGTAATTACTGGATGAGACTGACTCATCCTTACAGATCTAGTTTTTTATGGACAAGTCAGTCTCATTCTTAATGCTAGGGAGGTTAAAGAGACTCTGAGGAGTAAAAATAAACAAAATTGGTACTTACCTGGGGCTTTCTCCATCCCACCGTAGGTCGGAAGGTCCCTCGGTGTCCTTGTGGCTATTCTCCCGGTCCCGCTGCCGAATACAGCCCCAGCGACACCCAGGCCGGGTGTCAGGCTCCCACTTCCTTATCGTCATCACGCCAGCCGCTGAACGTCATCATGGCGGCCCGTCGTGACAGTATTGCGCATGCGCAAAACCACCACGGCGGCGCTGTATTCGGCAGCGGGACTAGGAGAAGAGCCAGGAGGACGTCGAGGGACCTCCTGACCTAGGGGGGGCTGGAGAAAGCCCCGGGTAAGTACCAATTTCATTTATTTTTACTCCTCAGAGTCCCTTTAAGCCACCAACAACAAGCAAGAAAATACTCAGAATGATTTTGCCAGTACTTTTTCACCTACTATTTGGTACCTTTTCAATTGCAGAGAGCGGAAAAGTTATTTTAAACAAAGTATGAAAAATGATCTTCTAGGAGAAAACTTAGGAGAAAAAGTAAATTGGATTGGCCCAATGTGGTTGATTCACATGATTCAGTGTGGTTGATAACTTATTGTTACACGATTGCCACTTAAAGAGAACCAGAGATGAAGCACCCTCATGTATTTTATTACATTTATCAGTGGGAACATGACAGTAAACACCTACCCTGCTTTTAGTTTCATTGTTATCTGCTTAATTAGTCTATTAGCAACTGTGATAAGAATCCACCGACTATTCAGTCGAGGTTTGACCTGGAATCATTATAGCTGAGTCACTCTTCTGTGAAGTCTATTCAAGCCTTCCCCCTCCTGGCTTAGATTTCCTGCTTTGCATACTGAGAGCTGTGATGACTGGGAGGGGCTGCTCTGCTGAGAGAGAAGCTATGTGGCTGTAATATGATCCCTGTGTGCTCTGTCTGCATAGATACTGATCACTGCAGTTTCATTCCTATTAGAGACACTTCCTACAGGCAGTACATCATACCAAAATGAAAGCACACAGATGAGCCTTTCTCATATAGCTTAGATAGCAGCCTAGTCTCATATAGCATAGATATAGCATAGACAGCACATCCAGAACAACTCATATAACCCGGAAGGAGAAGGGATATGAGCTGGCGGCCATATTTGATTTTTCCTGGAGCAATAATGGATAAAAAACACTAAAAAAGGCACACCAGAGTGACAAAATTATCAGGTAGAGCATTTATTCTTTACAAGCTATCAACTGATATGTTTATTTTGTGTGAAACGTTCATCTCTGGTTCCCTTTAAATATTAACATGTTCGCATATGATGTAAAAATAAGTCTCCCTAAGGTACGTTATACAGTAAATGAGTGATTTGATTTCCCTCTGTGTAGGCCTGTCTGCTCCTTCTAATCTCTATCAGCGGTGACCAGTCCCGGATCCACCCCAACAAGCCATTAGCTTCCGTGTTCCTGGGAGCCATGCTGGTGGTGCCGTATGTGCTAACACTGGTGAAAAGTCTGTGGAAATTGGCCTCTACTCATCCCACTACTCCAGGCATAAGGAGGGTGCTAAAGGTGAAATTCTACTTTAAACATAATAATATGAACAAAAGATCAAGAACATAAATCAATTTGAACAATTACACAGCCAATAACTTGTTAAGTGTTTCATAGATAATTTCATGGGTAATCTCAAGCAGTTTGTTGTAGTGCACACGTTAATTAGAAGGTGCCAGGCCACCCGCTATTTGAACAGTGGCTACCGATAGCGGTCAACCATTTTTTGTCCTGGGGGAGTCTAAGGCTAAGTGCCATAGGAAAGGGGGTTATTAGTTGCCCAAAAAGTTATTAGTTGCCAGGGGGGTAATTATGTGCCCGGAGGGCGGTTATTAGTTGCCCACCAGTGGATGGTTCTCATACCTGAAACAAGCACGCACCTAATCTTGTCATATTTTTTTATCAGAAACACCTGATCTGCATGCTTGTTTAGGGTCTATGGCTAAAAGTATTAGAGGCAGATGATCAGCAGGACAGCCAGGAAACTGGTTTTGCTTAACCTCTTGAGAACCACAGTGTTAAACCCCCCTAAAGACCAGGCCATTTTTTTGTAAAATAGGCCACTGCAGCTTTGAGGCCTCACTGCAGGGCCGTGCAACACAGCACACAAGTGATCCCCCCCCCCCTTTTTCTCCCCACCAACAGAGCTTTCTGTTGGTGGGGTCAGATTGCCCCCATCATGTTTGTTTATTTTCTTATAAATATTTATTTTATTTATTTCCTATTAAATTTGTGTATTTTTTTTATTTTCTCTTCCCCCTTCCCTCTCCCACCAGCCAATCCTTGTGATCAGCTGTCATAGGCTTCAGCCTATGACAGCCGATCATCCCTGAGCCACTGGCGGGGACAGCTGTGTCCTGTGTCACACGGCTGTCCCCAGTACAGCACTGCCTTAGATCGCAGCACTGTACGGGGTAATTAGATGGTGGTTTAGCTCTATAACAGTCTCCTAGCGGCGATCGCCACTGGGAAGCTGAAGGCAAAACGGATCTCCGCCTACCAAGCGGATGCACGCATATCAGCGTGCGCAATCTCCTGCAAAACAAGCCCCAAAGACCTTACACCGATCAGCGTTAGGCGGTCCTGGGGCTGCCACCATGGCCACGCCCATCAGCATGACGCAGACAGCAACCAGTTATAAGGAAATAAATATGGCAGGAGTGACATGAAACATGATAAGATAAAATGGGCACGTACAGTGCCAATCCTACTTCGAACTAGGCTGTGGGGGAAAGTGTTCAAAATAAACATACCTAGATCATAGTCTCAAGACATCTTCAGGCTCCTTATTGTGTCTGGCCAGTGGCCTTGCCTCCATTTTGCCACTTTAACCCCTATTTGGCACTCCGGTGCCCTCTCTGTAAGAGTTGATTGTGTGTAGCAGCGGTCACCGGGAGCTTCCAAATTTGCCGTTTACATTAAAGTCAAAACTCCCATACATGTTATCTTCACTAGATTTGCTAGCTAGCTACGTTAGGGAAAATTGTGGAAACAAATTACAAAAAAATAAAGTAAAATAAAAATAAAAAACTTGTAATTTATTTTAAAAAGTTCAGATTTTTATTTTTATTTAAACAAGTAAAATTCAATTCCAAGCTCCAAGTTCTGCATACACATTTAAAAAAACAGACAGTGTGCAGTCCAAAGCCTTTTTAACCCCTTGTTATCCCCATACAGGCTGGTATCGCTAGAATTTGGAGCATGGCCCACATGGGGCTCTGCACCATGAGCTAATCTGCCAGCATGGTCCATGATGTGGGGGTGGGGGCTCTGAAAGAGAGGGGCGGCAAAGCCTCCCCCACTCCCTCAAAGCACTTGTCCATACCATGGACAAGGGGCTCTACCCCACCATCACAGCCCAGGAGGAGGTGGGAGATAGGTCTTAGTAGGGCTCATGGGGAAATTTGACAGTTACCTTTACATGTACCCTAACCAGGTGAAATTAATATATGAGTAATAATGCACCTTTTGCACATTTTTACAAATAGTTAAAAGTTAAATAAAAACACAACAATGAATTTACTCTTTGCACCGTTGCTGCCACATGACCAGTCACTGTCTCTTAGAAGTGCTTAGTGACTGTGTGTCCCAGTAGAGGGTTGTAGTGGTGCTCATAATGACCGTACAACTTACATTACAACTTTCTGTAATTACAAGTCATAATTGGAGGTTATAACATCGTAAACCTAATCAAAACCCATAATTGTCCATGATTATGAGATCTGACAATGAGTGTACCTGTAATAACTCTTGTAATTTTGGACCAGAGAGTCACTGGAATGTCCCTAGCAACCAATATGAATTAGCACATAGTCCTATATAAGGCGGACACTATTCTGGATTAACTCTTTGCTGCGGTACTCAGTACTGTGAGATGTTTCAAATTGATTTGTGTTAATTTGAGACTCATTGCATCTGTGGTTGTGAAGTGAAATGATAGTCATAGCCGGATTTGTGGCAAGTCCAAAAAGGCCCATGCCTAGGGCACTGGGAAGCCTGGGGCGCTGCTGTGGTGTGGGCCAGTCCTTACCCTTACTGCTGCCCGTTTGATATACAGAAATATGCACATCCGCTCGTCTTCCTTCTCTGCACATGGTCCTCTAGTTCCCCTTGTCGTGCTCGCCATCTGCATACACAGACCTCCAAATAAGAGTTGGCCCACAGCAGGGATGAGAGAGGAGTGTGGGGTGTAGTGATGCGGCATAAAAGTCAAACACAGGATGTGAGGATTGATGTCACTTCCTGTGTCACGTCACTCTCCTCTCCCATGCCTGCTGCGGGCCGCTGCTGATCTGGAGGTCTGTGAATGAAAATGGCCAGCACGCCAAGAGGAACTAGAGGACCACGTGCAGAGACAAGCAAATGTGCATGCAAGCAAGTGGACAGGCAGAGCGTAGATGAATATGATAGATAAAAAGTAAGCTGTGGATGACTAGTGATAACTAGTAATACAAATCTGTAATACTGCAGTGAGCATTGTCTCTTTCTGCTCAGTATGATAAGGTTATTGCTAATATACTGCCCTCACCACAAATTGTACTAGATCTACAATGCATTGATGTAATTATCTGTACCCTATAGCCACAAGATTTCTCTTTTCTGTAGTCACCTCATTTAGGCCTTGTTCATATATTACGCATTTGTATACAGTAGTGTTGTACAAACACCTCAGTATGACCAGTGTTAGTGACCTATCACCTATCAACTACCACCCCAAAGCAACCTGAAGTCAGAACCGGCCTTTACTCGCAGCACTAGAGGGCTGTATCCTGTACAGAAATAGTGAATGAAATACTCACAATTCCAAGTTGATGTACTTTGTATGCAGCTTGTATGCAAGTTTTGCAACTTGGAAATACACCAATCAAAGCCAGCAGTTGTTGCATTTTCAAAATTTCCCTGTCAAGCATGTACTAGGTAGGGCTGATCACAGATATGCAAATTCTTCAGAAGTGATGCAAATGTATGCATGTTTGTATGCAAATATTGCATACAAAAGCTGCATGCTTGAAAATGGACCTGGGTTTAAACTGAATGGTCCATTTTCAAATTGCATACATTTGCATAATATTTTGCATAATTTTAGAAGTATTTGCATCTTATTGATCATCCCTAGTACTGGGTACATAATGGCAGACAAGAGCTCTAACTGCCAACAATGTACGTGTTTTGGGGGATTTTGTCCCAAAGGAAGCAGTGGGGAAGGGGGTCGACATCATTTCTCCCTCCCTCCACATGTGCTTTCCTGCAGAGCTGGAGCAGTGGTGCGGTGTGTAAATAACTCACCCAATCATTCACTCCATGCAGTGTCCCCACCGGCAGCCGTCTCCTCTCTACTTCCTGTTTCCCTATATGATGCGTGACTATGCTTCATACAGAGATCGGGCGGCCAGAGAGGAGTCAGCTGCCGGCGGGGACAAATCGCATGGAGCAAGCAAGCAGGTGAGTTAATTACACACCGCACTACTGCACTCCAGCTCTGCAGGGGTCCTCAGGAGGCGGGTCCATGGGGAGGTAGGGAGGATGATGTTGGTCCCCTACCCACAGTGACACATATACCTGCTACCTATACAGGGGGCACTTATACCTACTGCCTATACTGGACTACCTATACTTTCTACCTACGGTATTCTGTGGGCACTTATACCTACTTCCTATATTGGGGCACCTATACCTGCTACCTGTACTAGGGCACCTATACCTGGCTACCTGTATTGGTTGCACCTATAGCTGGCTACCTATACTGGCTGCACTTATACCTGGCTACCTGTACTGGGGGCATCTATTCCTGGCTGCCTATACTGGCTGCACCTATATCTGGCTACCTTTACTGGCAGCACCTATTCCAGGCTACTTATACTGGCTGAACCTATATCTGGCTACCTGTACTGGCAGCACCTAATCCAGGACAGGAAAAGTAGGATACCAATACATTTAGTATCTGGTATCAATTAATTCATCAGAAGCAGTGGGGAAGGGGGTCGACATCATTTCTCCCTCCCTCCACATGTGCTTCCCTGCAGAGCTGGAGCAGTGGTGCGGTGTGTAAATAACTCACCCAATCATTCACTCCATGCAGTGTCCCCACCGGCAGCCGTCTCCTCTCTACTTCCTATTTCCCTATATGATGCGTGACTATGCTTCATACAGAGATCGGGCGGCCAGAGAGGAGCCAGCTGCCGGTGGGGACAAATCGCATGGAGCAGGCAAGCAGGTGAGTTAATTACACACCACACTACTGCACTCCAGCTCTGCAGGGGGCCTCAGGAGGCGGGTCCATGGGGAGGTAGGGAGGATAATGTTGGTCCCCTACCCACAGTGACACATATACCTGCTACCTATACAGGGGGCACTTATACCTACTGCCTATACTGGACTACCTATACCTTCTACCTATTCTGTGGGCACTTATACCTACTACCTATATTGGGGCACCTATACCTGCTACCTGTACTGGGGCACCTATACCTGGCTACCTGTATTGGTTGCATCTATAGCTGGCTACCTATACTGGCTGCACTTATACCTGGCTACCTGTACTGGGGGCATCTATTCCTGGCTCCCTATACTGGCTGCACCTATATCTGGCTACCTTTACTGGCAGCACCTATTCCAGGCTACTTATACTGGCTGAACCTATATCTGGCTACCTGTACTGGCAGCACCTAATCCAGGACAGGAAAAGTAGGATACCAATACATTCAGTATCTGGTATCAATGAATTCATCAGAATCAGGGTTTTTACAAACAGTAACATGGTTGTCAGTAAATGCAATTCTTCTTTGAAAAAAAAAAAACACAACAGAAAAATATATTATTTTTTACTTCACATATTTCACTCCACAATTTTGTTATATCTTCAGAAAAAGTACAATGTTTTGTTTCAGTATTCAAGCCCAATTCATTATCCATTTCATCTGGCTGGACGTGATCCTCACATCCAGGCGGCTGCGGTGCCACGCTTTGGCGCGCTCCCGCGGGCGCACCCCCGTGCCCCCATGCTGTCTCCCAGTAGCCCTGGGATCAGTGAACGGTAACATGGTTCCCGTTCACCAATCTAAGTTGCCGGCAGAAAAACAGACGTTTTTTCTTGAGAGTAGAGTTGGGCCGAACCTCCGATTTTAGGTTCGCGAACCGGGTTCGCGAACTTCCGCGGAAGGTTCGGTTCGCGTTAAAGTTCGCGAACCGCAATAGACTTCAATGGTGATGCGAACTTTGAAAAAAAAAAATTATGCTGGCCACAAAAGTGATGGAAAAGATGTTTCAAGGGGTCTAACACCTGGAGGGGGGCATGGCGGAGTGGGATACACGCCAAAAGTCCCCGGGAAAAATCTGGATTTGACGCAAAGCAGCGTTTTAAGGGCAGAAATCACATTGAATGCTAAATGACAGGCCTAAAGTGCTTTAAAACATCTTGCATGTGTATACATCAATTAGGTAGTGTAATTAAGGTACTGCTTCACACTGACACACCAAACTCACTGTGTAACGCACCGCAAACAGCTGTTTGTGTAGTGACGGCAGTGGCGGGTTCACTGAACAGGAATACAGTGGTGGGTTCACAGAACAGGTATGCAGTGGCAGGTTCACTGAACAGGTATGCAGTGGTGGGTTCACAGAACAGGTATGCAGTGGTGGGTTCACAGAACAGGTATGCAGTGGTGGGTTCTCAGAACAGGTATGCAGTGGCAGGTTCACAGTACAGGTATGCAGTGGTGGGTTCACAGAACAGGTATGCAGTGGTGGGTTCACAGTACAGGTATGCAGTGGTGGGTTCACAGAACAGGTATGCAGTGGTGGGTTCACAGAACAGGTATGCAGTGGTGGGTTCACAGAACAGGTATGCAGTGGTGGGTTCACAGAACAGGTATGCAGTGGTGGGTTCACAGAACAGGAATGCAGTGGTGGGTTCACAGAACAGGTATGCAGTGGCAGGTTCACTTAACAGAACAGGTATGCAGCCAGGAACAAGCTAAGCCTAACTAATCTTTCCCTATGAGAGACAGTCTGCAGCAGCTCGCCCTACTCTCACTAACGCAGGCACACGAGTGAGCGTAATGGCCGCCGCTGCATGCCTTTTTGTAAGGGGGGGAGTGGCTCCAGGGGCTAGTGTAGCCTAATTGGCTACACTGGGCCTGCTGACTGTGATGTAGAGGGTCAAAGTTGACCCTCATTGTGCATTATGGGGCGAACCGAACTTCCGCAAAAGTTCGCCTGCGGGACGCGAACGCGAACCACTGAAGTTCGCATGGAACCGTTCGCAGGCGAACCGTTCGGCCCAACTCTACTTGAGAGACCGCAGTTTTTCTAAAACAAAAATTTCCTCCGGCCTCCTTGTGCTTCCGGTAAGCGAGAAGCACAAGGAGAAAAAAAATAACTGAAGGTGGCCATCTTGTGGCCAAATACTAAAAGTACATCTACATACATTTTACATACAAATTTACACATATTATAACATTAAAAATTCACTGTTTATTTCCCAACACCAAAAAATTACCCAAATAAAATTTTTAATGAAAAAAAAAATTACAATTAATTAAAAAACAAACAAACACATAAATAGTTACCTAAGGGTCTAAACTTTTTAAATATCCATTTGAAGGGGGTACACTACGAACAATTTTTAAATTATTTTGTAAATAGTGATGGACGCAAAACTGAAAAAATGCACCTTTATTTCCAAATAAAATATTGGCGCCATACATTGTGATAGGGACAAAATTTAAATGGTGTAATAACCGAGACAAACGGGCACATAAAATACATAGGTTTTATTTATGGTAGCATGTATTATTTTAAAGCTATAATTGGCCAAAAACTGAGTAATAAATGATTGTTTTCAAATTTTTCTTAATATGCCTGTTAAAATGCATTTATAAAAAGATAATTCTTAGCAAAATGTACCACCCAAAGAAAGCCTAATTAGTGGCAGAAAAAACAAGACATATATCAATAAATTGTAAGTAATGATAAAGTTGTTAGCGAATGAATGAGAGGTGAAAATTGCTCTGATACATAAGGTGAAAAATCCCTGCGGGCTGAAATGGTTATGGAAAAGACAATATACAAAATATCCTATTTCATGTAGGTTTTCTTGTCAAAATTCCTAAGTAAACATAATAAGTGTAAAATGTCTAATAACTGATTGGCAGTAGATTTTCGTGTTTATGACAAATCAGCTGGCAGGGAAAGGGTTAATGGTGCATTTTCAAGTTGAATAAATTAGCCTAACATTTGTATAATCACAAAACTAGTAATTACTATCATCTCAATTACCCCCATTACCCCCATAATCCTGTATAGGTTCCACTTAGTTTTGCAGTGAACCTTCCTAATTTTTGCTCAGCAAACACTTTGCAAAATGGCAGCTAAAATTCACAATTTTTAATCACATTTACATTAAAGTCTATATGGCTGATTTTGGGGATTGACGGTAAAGCCATAATTTATAACTTTGATGCCAAATTTGGTATGTTTATTAAGGCCAACAGTAGTATAGCCTCATGACAGCAGAGTTTCTAATGTAACTGCATGTAGGTTTTTGTTTGTTTGTTTGTTTGTTTTGTTCTTTTTCCTCTTAAACTGTATTTTTTGTTAATACTAATGTTTCTGTTTGTTAATTGGGTGGGGGAGGGGTCATGGTTATTATGGGTTAATAACTATAGAAGAAACAAAAGTTTAACGGATTTATATTTTTATTTTTGGTCACAAGATGGCATTATACACTATCCTGGGTCACCAAGATGTGTCTGCTCTATATTCACACTACTTTTTACTTTCATTTTTATGAATGAACATAGCTCCTGATTAGAGTCATGTTCATTCATTCCCAGGAACTTCGATTGACTCGTGGAACACATGTTCCCATTCACCATTCTGCAGCATTCAAGTCCCACCCTGAACTAATTGACATGACATACCAGTATGTTTTGTGTGTGTTAGTAAGGCCTTAACTTGATGTACCGTTGCATCCAAATTGAGTTAACTAGTTAATCCAGTGCAGTGTCATAATGAAGAGGATTTTGACTCATTGTAAAGCCCCTACAATCCAATGCTATATACGGGGACTTTACAATGACCCACGATCCACTTCAATATGACACGACACTGGTTCAAAAATGTGTATTCCCCTATTAATTTTTTGTTCAAACACTAATGATTTTACATACTCCCTGGGTTAGCCTTAAAGAGAACCTGAGCTGTATCCCGCTCCTGGATCTTTATTTATATTATTTTAATTTTGATTAAAAAATATAAAATGGTCATGCCCCAGGGTTACAGCAAGCTCCCAAGATCCACACATGGGAGGACTTGATCTGGGTACATGCTTACAAGGTCCTCTCATCCTCTGCAGACATGGAAGCAAGCATGCCAGAGGCGGGGAAGGGGAATTCCAAAGGCTGGAATGGGCATGCTCAGAAATGGCCTTCTAGCCATGGATGCCACCTTCCTGCTTCAAGGCTCTCTGAGTCTGGATCATTGTCTAAAAGAAAAATAGAATTCAACCTGAAGAAGAGAGTAGTATACACAAAACGTGTCATCTTTGTGACCAATAAATGCAAAAAGTTTTGAATCAGGATGATAGTATTTATTGGCAACTTAAATAACTTAGAAGAAACACAGTAAGCTTTCAACTAAGAAGCCTTTGTCAGACTGATTGCTGTCTGACGAAGGCTTTATAGACGAAAGCTTACTGCTATTCTCCTAAGTTAGCCAATAATTGGTATCATCCTGATTCAAAACTTCCTGCTTTAACTGATGGCTAACACAGTACAACGCTCTACTGTTTTGACAAATAAATGCTAACTGTTCTAACCTTTTTCCTTACTTGAAGTAAGACTTCTGTTTTTTTGTTTTTTTGGAGAGCAAGCAAAAACATTGACAAAAAGTACCTGGATTGAATTCACTTGGAGATGGAATTCTCCACTTGCTCTATATGGGGGTTACCTAATAGCAACCTACCTTTGTAAGTAATGCTCTCTGTTACCACTATCCAAGTGCTGCACCTACTTCACTATGTTGGCTCTCCTGGTGTTTTTCCTTCTTTTTTTCTCCCCGTCCCCAAGCCTGCTTTTGAAGTCCTTCTACCGGTCACACTCATAGCTTCACAACATCGACAAGATGCTTGTCAGAAATATTTTGGAGGCAATGCATAGACCAGGGGGGCAAAGAGGGGTGCAGAGAAGACACAGAGGTATGTAATTGTGCATGCCTCTGTGTCCCATTGATAATCAAGAAAATCCACCTCGAGTACACTTTAATATCTATACCAAATTTGGTATTGGTATTATGAATTGGGGCCTTACTATTAACGACAAATATTGGCCGCATAGTCTTCAATGTAAATTTGTGAAATGGAAAGCGTTTTTCAAAAAGGTTGTAATTTCATAAAAAATTCAGATAAAATCACTGAGCCTTAGTTAGAATGTTGCTAACATTTTGAATAATGCTTTTAATGTTTATTTAATTAATGTATTTGTTTGTCTTCCTTCGTAGTTCTGCCTTATTGAATACCTTGTTGCCACGGGATCATCATTGCTCATCATCGTGGTTATGCCTCAATTTAATATTATCACCAACACCATGATCCTCAGTAGTGTCTACTTCTGGCCTTCCATATTACAGATATTTTACAGGTTCAAAAAGAAGAACTATAAATGGACCACATCCGTAATTTCAATTTTTTTTCTTGTGACGGGCCACGTCCTTTTTTTTGTCTCTTACAGTCTAAACAAAAATTCCCAGCACCTTTTATTTTACTTTGGGGTGGTAATCACCAGCAATTTTGTATCAGTAAACTGGTATGAAACATTTATTCCCCAAGAAAAGTTATGTGATTCTAAATTACACCACTATGAAAGGGACCTCCTAAATGTATTTGGCAGCCTTCTTAGAATTGTTGTCACTGTCTTTGTGGTGGTAAGTTACCTTGGAATCAAAGGAGAAGACTGGTCCACACTATCCACTAAAGGCCCAAATGGCTCTTTTTTGCTAATTAGTCTTTTTGGAACGCACGCCATGAGCTCCATCTTCTGCCACTTTTTGGGGGTAGCTTCTTGTAAAATACGGAAAATTAAAATGTGTTTCTATACTCCTTCCATTTGTACTACTTTGACAGTAATCTTAGCTGTGATTGGGATTTTTGTAAGTAACTACACTGAAGTGAGTAATACAACAAAGATATTGAACATGTCACATTTCTGCCAGAACCTCCAACTCATGGACAATTCTACAATGCCTGAAAGTTTAATCTTTGAAGTAATTCATAATTTATGCCATGCTATAATGGTGTCTGACTCCACTTCTGCCATACCGATGGCATTGGCTAACATATTCTGGTATGTTGGATGTTTGTTTGCAACAGTCCACGTGTTTAGGTTAAAGGTCCAAAGAATAGAAAGAACTACAAATTTGTTTTCTCAACCCATGTACGAAGCGGCCTTTATCGACCAATCCATGCTGCTCAACATCAGACGGAAACTAAGCCAAAACCCAAATGGAGGGGGAAATATCAAGTAAGAAATTCTATATCATCTATAAAACTGTGTAAATTGTAATTGCATTGTGTTGCATTCATTTATATACTTTGTCACATCACAGCATAATGAAACTTTTATATCCTTCAAAGCCCAGAAATATTATTTTTGTATAATTTTTTTAAGCAACATAGTTTTCTAGGCACATGCTCATTAATGTTATTTTCTTAAATTCTCTTTCCCTTGATCGATATGGAGGGAGTAAACCAGTACACACACATGGGTTATTTTATCAGGGCAGGTCTCACTTCTTATATTAGGCTGGACAGGGGGGTATTATTATGCCCAGTTGGAGCACTTTTGTTCCCCATGGCCTCTAGAACATTGGCAGAGGTGTAGGAGGAAGCTGAGGATTCCCCCCCCCCCCCCCCCCACCACCACCACCACCCATAGGACTGCAAGAAAGAGAGCTAATTCAATTCCACTCACAGTAACTTCACAGCATCTACAGTACTGGCTTGCAGGGTTGAACATCACAAGCTCAGGGCTAAGGGGAGAGGAACCTCTGCTTTCCCCTCCTGGATATAAAGCGGAGGCCATTTTGGGATTTTCATCCTTGCCTCTGACTCTGTAGTACTGAGAGCACCTCCAGTATTCTTGTGCATCTGAGCAAGTGCTTTTACTGTTGTAAACCCTGTGTTTTCACTCATTTACACATTCACATACATTTATTGTATGGTTTTGTGTTAGCTAGTCATTTGATTGTGTTAGTTTATACAGTCAGTGTAGCTAGTGTAGTGTACTTTTGTGTATACTGTGCATAGCTTAGGATAGAAGCTCAATTAGGTTAGGTTAGCTGTGCTTGTAGTACAGGCCAGGCCTGTAGGTAGTTGTTAGGGATTAGGGTGATCTGTACTGTTATGCTGGGAATACACGGTTAGATAATGTGCCGGAATCAAGCCAGCGGCTCGATGCCGGCGCGTCCCCGCTCGCCCCCGCGGCTGACCGGATCAATTCCCGCTCGTCCCCGCGGGCACTTCCTTATCAGCGCTTCATTTTTTTATGCATTTTCCGTCTGCGGGGATCGGGCGCGGAATCGATCCGCCGCGGTGATAGGACACATCCTATCCGCCGCATATGCCCAGCATTAGTTTATTTCAATGCTGTGCATACACGGCCTCGATTATGCGCTGAATCAAGCAGCTCGTCCCTGCGGGCGCTCCTTATCTTCCGCTCGATTCCCTGCTATTGTCCACGGGGATCGAGCGGGGAATATATCCGGCAGGTCATCGAACCTGTCGGATATTATCAACCTATACTGGGGGGCACCTATAGCTGGAAACTTATACTGGGGCATCTATAACTGGCTACCTAAACTGGGGGCACCTATAACTGGCTATCTATACTAGGGGCACCTATAACTGGCTACCTATACTGGTGGCACTTATACTTGGCTATACTGGGGACACCTATACCTGGCCACCTATACTGTAATGCGCTTTTTTTCATATTCTGCCTGGCCTGCATTTCCAATATTTTTTTGGGGGGGAAGGGGGGGTTTGCGCTCCATGCAAAGTTTTGCAGGGGGGCCCAGTGATTTCTAGCTATGCCCCTGCTTCCATGGAAGGAAGGCTTAATTTAATTCTTGATCTGGTTCAGATGGAGGAAAAGCTAAAAGTTTAACATTCTACTTAAAGTGAACCTCCGGACTAAAAACCTACTCAGCAGAACTGAAAAGGCTTGCTTTTTCTCTAACAGTTTCACAGCATCAGAACTTTGTTTTTCTTACCAAAGCATCATTTTTAGCGGCATTTTTAGCTAAGCTCCACCCATCAAAGAAAACTGCCCGGGCTTTTTTTTCCCTGATGCTGTGCAAGGCATGATGGGATTTCCTATGTTGGTATTCACGTTGCCTAGCAAATGGGAGGGGTGATCAGCACACAGGACAGTTGGAACTGTATCTCATGCTCCCTGTCACCTCCTTTCAACCAAAAAGATGGCTGCCCTCATGAAAACATTTGCCTGTTCTTTTAACAGGGTGGGTAAGAGATTATATTACCTATCTATTTTATTTAACATAACTAATGAAACTTAATGACAGTATGTTTGTTTAGGCTGAAGTTCTTCTTTAACTAGTAGACCAGAGTAGCACCCTTCTATGACTAGTAATCAGGGGCAGCCCTACAATGAAGCAGAAGAAACCATGTGATTCAGAGCAGCAGACTGTAGAGGACTGCTCTGCTACATCTGCCTGACCCACAGAGTTCAGAGCTTGCCTGATGTGAGTCTGTGTATGCTGACAGCACATTAATTAAATATGCACTGGCCTCTGCTACTCTCCTCTCCATATGCTGTTCTGCCCTCTGGTGTCTGCAGCTTATTGCTGTGCATGTATGACTGAGGAAAGCATGCTGTTTGAATGTTTGAAAATTATATATATATATATATATATATATATATATATATATATATATATATATATATATATATATATATATACCAAGGGGTGAGCAGCAAAAAACATTTTACATTTTATGCAATTCTATGCAAAGCATGCACGCAGCACTGGAGGTTCCCAGACTCCATAAGAAATATATAAATACAGAGGGACTGCAGCACACAACAGGAAAACAGTGACAGGGGCTCTTGGTTACGCTTTAACTTGGTTACGCTTCTGAACATTTACGCTATGTTCAGAGAGTTCATTTTGCATGGTAGGGTAGGACTCACCAGATTGGGGACACTTTGGCGCAGTTGGTGAGCTTAAGCGGGTTAAAGCGTAACCAAGAGCCCCTGTCACTGTTTTCCTGGTTTGTGCTGCAGTCCCTCTGTATTTATATATATATATATATATATATATATACACACATATATATATATATATACTGTATTTATTTATATTTCGAGTGTAAGGTCACAATTGCAGGGTTTTTCTCTCCCTGTTTCTTATACCGGTAACTACTGTCCATTTTATTTGGCACAGTCTCCATTAATTATCGTCACATTTATCCTGTATACTAGCTTCTTCTTATGCATCAATCTTTTTATCTTTAATTGTACAAACGTTTATTAGACAAATAAGCTATATAAAACTTGCTAATATTATACATTTCAAAAGTTTGGATGTCTAGATGTTTATTACTCGATCACGCAACAATGGCTGAATGGATTTCAATGAAATTTGACACACACGCTCTTTATTCCCATAACCCACAAAGTGGGCGGAGACAAATACAAATTTCAATGAAAAAATTTAAACTGCAGCCATTCTTACACTGTTAATTTACAGGGTTCTCCAACTTTGCACGGTTATTCACTGGGTGACTGGGATTAATATTCAGAAAAGTGGGTGGAGCCTACAAAAGTTAATCAAAATTGACCTATTGATTTTCAAGGGGAATATTTCATTGTTGCCATTCTT
The DNA here is from genome assembly GCF_040937935.1 of Hyperolius riggenbachi. Classification (NCBI taxonomy): domain Eukaryota; kingdom Metazoa; phylum Chordata; class Amphibia; order Anura; family Hyperoliidae; genus Hyperolius; species Hyperolius riggenbachi. Next base: position 67,265,285 of record NC_090652.1, read on the forward strand.
GCACTGTTAATGGCACAAGCCTCAAACCTAGTACAGTTGGTCATTGGGTGACTAGGGTTCAAATTCAGGAAAGGGGGTGGAGCCACAAACAGCCAATCTGATTTGTTTCATTTCAATGCAAATTATTGATGCCAAAGACCTCAAAGCTCACAAACTAGGTAATTGACTAAATGAGTAATTATGTATTAGGATAAGAAAAAGTAGGCAGAGCCAACATCAGCCGAATACATACCCGGGCAACACCGGGCAATCAACTAGTCCTATACAATAAAACCTAACTGTCCCTGCATCATCCACTTTCCCTGTCTGTTCGTCCGTGGGTTTTTGTACTGCACATGTGCGGCACTGACTGGTGGCGGTAGCGCGGTAAATTCACTACCTAGAGCCCGTTTTTAAACGGGCTTAGGTAGACTAATTATTAATAATATTTGAAAATGTTGAAAAAGCTATTGTTTAATGTCCAACAGCTCCCATTTACTTTATCACGCTTTAGTGAATCAAGCCCTTAGTATTTGGTTTTTGTGACCCTAGACAATGACCTCTTTGGCCTAGGGGCCCGAAACTCACCAGTCACGATCCCCCTAAGGGTTCCTACAATGCTAGAAAATTTGCCACTGCTGAGCCATTGCCCTTTGAAATGGTGTGAGATTTTGGAAAGTTAAATAGGAGGCCCAATGAAAGCCTATGGGGGATTTTACCACTTTTGCACCCCTGTAACTCTGGTTTGCAGAGATGTAAGGAGCCCAACTTTGGAGTAAAAGTATAACAATATGCCTTCTACCTGCATGAGACATTTCGTGAGATTCAGACGTTGCTAACGGCCATGGCTGCGATTTATGTACGTCAGTGATGAGCCATTGTCCTTTGAAAAGATTTGAGATTTTTGAAAGTGAAATAGGGAGCCCAATGAAAGCCAATGGCAAAATTCAGCACTTTTGCAGTGCACCCCCATAACCATAACAACACCAAATTTGCAGCATATGTTAAAAAGATAGCAGGAAACAATATTTAAAGGACTTCTGAGGCCACAAATATGAAACAAAGTTAAATACCTTTTCATAATCCAGATCCATGGAGGACGCCATCTGCGCCCTCCCATTCATTCCGCCATGGCTGCCGCAGTAATACCGGCCTCGGTCGGGTCCCGACTCCCGACCCCTCCGAATGGGTTGGGTTCTCATTCCCCACTCAATATGGCCGCCACAGGTTGCCGTGGCTTTGCAGTCCGCATAGATACGCATAGATACGATTGCAGCTGCGCAGCTCTAGGGCCTCCTCTTGCCGCGTCATCAATATGTGTGCATACATCGGATGCATCGGGAGGAGGCCCTAGAGCTGCACAGCCGCAATTGTGTCTATGTGGACTGCGCAACCGCGGCAATCTGTGGCGATCATATTGAGGGGGGAATGAGAACCTGACCCGTTTGGAGGGGTCGGGACCCGACCGGGGCCGATATTACTGCGGGTGCCATGGCGGAATGAACGGGAGAGCGCAGATGGCGTCCTCCATTGATCTGGATTATGAAATGGTATTTAACTTTATTCATACTTGTGGCCTCGTAAGTCCTTTAAAAAAAAAAAAAAAAAAAAAAAAAAAAATATATATATATATATATATATATATATATATATATATATATATATATTATTTTTATGTGCTGAGTGTGGGAAATCTGAAAAAAAATGATGTGCCCCCCCCTCCCGAGCCTCTGTAACCCCTTGTCCCCCATGCAGGCTGGGATAGCCAGAATGCTGAGCCCCAGCCCGCATGGTCCATGGTATGGGGGGCTCTGGGGGGGGGATGGGGTGGCCAAGCCTCCCCCCCCCCCCCCAGGAGCCCTTGTCCAATCCATAGACAAGGGGCTTTTCCCCACCTCCGGTGCCCCAGGAGGAGGTGGGGGCGATGACTCCCTGTGGGGGGGGGGGGTTTCATGGTGGCATCTGGGAGTCCCCTTTAAGAATAAAAACACAACCACGAAAAAAGTCCTTTAATTTTCTTAATTAACCATAAATACTTACCTGTACCTTTAAAAAAAAATTCCCACACCAATATCCTCCGTAAATGATCCAACGAATTACAGTATCCTCTTATGTTGCGATCTTCAATTAAGTTGATTGAAGATCTCCGAAGCCCCCCACCCACATAGCAGAGAATGCGTCCTTTCCTACGCATAGCTGCTAGCTCCTGCTGTCTCTCCCCACCTGCCTGCCTGCACCTGTCAACCCGACAGGTGCAGGCAGGTGGGGAGAGACAGCAGCGGGAGCCAGCAGCTTCACGTCCTGCCGAGGCCACATTCTCTGCTATACTAACGGCTCATGAATGAGCCGGATCTTTTTAATGAATCAGTTCTTTTTTAATGAATCGACTCTCTTTTTTTAACTTTAAAATCGATTTTCTCAAAAACTATAAGGTCTTATTGAAAAAATGTTTTCCTCTTGTTTCCACTGTTCTTCTTAACATTCCCAGTAATGTTGGTGTTGCTAGCTTTTTAAGGGGCTTTGCTATTAACTGTTTAAGTCGGCGGGGGTATATTTTCCCACGGTCAGAAGGAGAATTAACATTGAATTTTTAAAATTGATTTTCTCAAAAACTATAGGGTTTTTTTGAAAAAATGTTTTTCCTCTTGTTCCCACTGTTCTTAACATTTCCTGCAAGTTTGGTGTTTCTAGCTTTAAAAGGGGCTTTGCTATTAACTGCTAAAGTCGGCGGGCGTTTAATTTTCCCACGGTCAGAAGGAGTTATTTTAAAATGATTTTCTCAAAAACTATAAGGTATTTTTGAAAAAAAAAATTCCCCTATTGTAGTCACTGAAAGATCTCAGGTGTTAGACACCTTGAAAGATCTTTTCCATCATTTTTCTGGCCAGCATAAATGTTTCTAGTTTTCAAAGTTCGCCTCCCCACTGAAGTCTATTGCAGTTCGCGGAAGTTCATGCGAACCGAACCTTCCGCGGCACTTCGCGAACAGGGTTCGCGAACCAAAAATTGGAGGTTCGCGACATCTCTAAGCATCACTTCACGTGATGGGCTTGATTCACTAAACCGTGATAGGACAAATATTACACCTTATCAAAGGTATCACACGTTATCAAAAGTTATCACACAATACCAAAGTTATCACACTTTGGGCATAATTCACTAAACCGTGATAACTCATATCACGGCCGCGCGCATTTTCAAGTTTTTGGACGCAATCACACATTTTTGCCTACGATTGCACGAGAAAAATCGCAATTGTGTGCAAAAATTTGCGATTGCACAAAAACGCGCGTGAAACCGCTAGTGCGGCCGTGATATGAGTTATTATGGTTTAGTGAATCAAGCCCGATAAACGAACAGTTCTCGATCACGTGTGCGGTTTACGTGAACAGTGCACATGAACGCGCGATAACCTTGGTTTATCACATGAACTAATGCTGTTCGCGTGTAAACTTTTGCGAGCGGCAGAGCGCGTGATAACGGCTGTGATAGCTGTTATCACGTGATAACTGCTGTGATAGCCATTATCACTTGATAACTGCTGTGATAGCCATTATCATGTGATAACTGCTGTGATAGCCATTATCATGTGATAACTGCTGTGATAGCCGTTATCATGTGATAACTGCTGTGATAGCCGTTATCATGTGATAACTGCTGTGATAGCAGTTATCACGCTTTAGTGAATCAAGCCCATAGGGCTTGATTCACAAAGCCGTGGTAACTCCTATCACAGTCGCGCTAGCACTATAGCGTGCGTAACGTTTTTCGCGCACAAACCGTGTTCACTTAAAAGAGCTAATTTTCACACAAAAACGGCTGCAATTTGTGCGTAAATTTGCATTTGCATGTGAAAAATGTTACGCGCATTATAGCGCGTGCAAAGTGCTAGCGCCACTGTGATAAGAATTACAGCTTCGTGAATCAAGCCCCAAATTTTTATTTAAGATTTCACTCTGTTGCTAGCAGAGGAGTGGATAGATAGATAGATAGATAGATAGATAGATAGATAGATAGATAGATAGATAGAATATTATTATTATTTTTATTATTATTATTTTATAAAGTGCAAACATATTCCAAAGTTCTGTACAAAGAAGAATCAAAAAACAAATACAGGCAATGCTGTACACCAACATACAAAATACAGAATACGGTAAGTACAAAATACGGAATTTAAAAAATGCATAATTAGTAATTACAGTGACACAGGTAACATGATGAATAAAATGTACAACAAATTGCAAGGGTGAGAGAGCCCTTCTTAAGCTTACAATCTAAAGGAATGGGGGGGGGGGGGGGTAGTATACAATATTCAATATTTTTGTTTGTTTGGGGCTTTTTTGAGGGGGGGGGGAGCTGCTTGATTGAACCTCCCTCCACCAACTGTGATATATTAAAACAACCTTTTAAGGTCTAAGGTCAGCATTGTCATTTTTATTATTTTTTTTTACAAAAATATAGGCTTATAACATGTCCAAAATTTGGGCTAAAAATCACCAGTTATTCCTTTGACATCATAGTCACTAATTCATATGTACACATTTCATTTTTGTTTTTATCAGAACTACGGAAAAAGTGATGGTCTACCTGTGTGCCACAATGTGGCATGAAGCCTTTAGTGAAATGCTGAATGTTGTCACCTCCGTGTTTAGGTAATGTTTGGTAGTGTAAGAAGTATTCACACACTATTTAATGCCAATTGTACATAGTGGTGCACTGAAGCATGGCTTTAGGGGTTTCTTATCTTTATTGTTCTCTTTAAAAGCCGCCCGCTCCAAATGGAAAACTTCTTAGTTCCTCCATGTTAGGTGTTAGCCTCTTCCAAGCCTTAGGTCCTGAGCACACTAACATACTTCTGTCCACTTTTCAGCAAGGAGTATCAGTCTGGAAAACCGATGTGTTGCTGAAAAATGGTCATAAGTGCATTAGTGTGCTCAGGCCCTGTGAAGAGTCACACTCTTCTTTTGGCACGAGTGTGGCCATGCTGTAGTCACGCAAACATGGCCACACCCACACAGTAGCATAAAGCCACGCCGTGCATGAGCGGCTCCAGATTACTGAACAGGCACTGCCATCGCACAGTTGCAGTCAGGGCCGGGCCGAGGCATAGGCTGGAGAGGCTCCAGCCTCAGGGCGCAGTGTAGGAGGGGGCGCACAATTCATTCAGCTGTCATTCCTAATTGTGTATGAAGCAGAAAGAAATAAGAAAAGGGGATACATAGCAGTGACTGCAAGCCAGATAACTAGAGATTAAGGTGTTGGGGAGGTTCTGGGCCCTGTGGCCCTCTTAGTCTAATAGCAATCAGTGTGTGACGGCTAGGGTAGGAGGGATGGAGGGGCGCACTTTGGTATCTCAGCCTTGGGTGCTGGAGGACCTTGTCCCTGCTCTGGTTGCAGTATGACTGTGCTGAAGAGGCGACTGGGGACCGTAGGACTGTAAGGGAAGCCTCATTTGGATTCAGACACCCTCCTCTTTTTAGGAAAGTATGGAATTAAGCACGGTAGCTTTGGCTTGGCTGCACTTTAACTAAATTGAAATACCATGCTCTTAACTACTTATTGTTAATGAGGCAGTATATCTACGCCTAATGTCCCACTACATCTAACGTCCCAGGCTCGTAGATATGCATGTGCGCATGCACCCGTGCGCACACTCCCACTTGCTCCTGATTTTCCCCATCCTCGGATATCAGATCTTAGATTGGGAATTGGGAACATTAGTTCCCAAATGCAATCAAATTGCCTATAAATCATGAATAAGCAGTGCTGTAAAAAATGTACTGATCATTCGATGAAAGAAGTGTAAAAAACAAAAAAAAAAAAAAAAACACCTTCCGCCTTTTGCTGCTTCATGCAGCAAAAAAATAATAAAAAAAAAATAATAAAAATTATATATATATATATATATATAGCGTCAATTATAGTTTTCATAATTTTCTTTCAAAAATAGTCTAATAGTCTATTGAAATTACAATGAGGTTGGATACAAAATCTCAGTTGATAGGGTGGAAGAACAGTGGTAGATCAAAGGACTATAACTTTGCACTACCTCAAACATTGCAACACAGTTTAATAGATTCTCAATGTATATTGTATGTAGAATTCAATCCTTCTCTGATCAGATTCAGATCAGAGAGGGATCAGTGTTTTTGTCACATTGGGTGGCAATCTACGCAAGACAGGCTGCGGCTCCGAGCCACATAGCACCTGCTTTGGGTGCTGCCATAGACAGTAATGTTATTATGGCTATAGGGCGTGGGGCACTGTAATTCAGGTGCCAGCAATAGCTGGACCCTGAATTATGCCACCAGGGGGAGGCTAGGCAATCAGTAAAGGAATATACATGTATTTGTTATATTCCCCTACTTTTTCGTGAGCTGTGAGGGATGTCCCTTGGCTTCTCCCCACACCCAGCACACCAGCGATGGGAACATACAGATGCAATCTATGTGTTTGTGGCCAACTTTAGTGTACTTGTTCATGCCCAGTACAGATTTGCTTGTACATGGACAGGAGGAACGCAGCCACAAGAGAATATTTGGAAACAAGCTCTTTTTAAATATGTTCAGAGGGATCCAGAACTGAAATGGCGGGCTTAAGCAGGATCAGGTTAGCTTCTGGATCTATTCAGATGTTTTGTACTACTGAGGTAAGTATATTTTATTTTTACTTTTATTGTGTTTTAAGTACACTTCAAAGCAAACCTGTTGGAGATTTTTTTTAGATATGTACATTACTACAGAATACCCATACAGCTCACTTAGGCCCAGAACTACCCGGAAGGTATAGAGGGTTTTAGGAAACCAAAAACCCTCTATTAAAAAGCAATGCTAAATGTAATTCTGCCCTCTGCAAGCAGAAAGTATTTGTGATCATTTAGCTGTAAGTGAGCAACTGAGGTTTCTCATGATACATCGCTCCCGGAAATGCAAATCATCTCTCTATGCCCTTGAAAGCAAGACTGCACATCCAGAACTGCTGGTGTAGAGTGAGCCTGTAGCTAATAAATCTTACAGAGCCACACCAATCCAACATACACACAGCTTGTTTCGGACCTAGACATAGAATAGGCTTGGACCATTACTACAAAATACCCATACAGCTCATCCCAACCTAGAACCACCTGAAAGGTTTAAAGGGCTTAAAGGGAAGGTTCAGGGAAACCTTTAAAAAAATAAAAATCCATATCCACTTACCTGGGGCTTCCTCCAGCCCGTGGCAGGCAGGAGGTGCCCTCGCTGCCGCTCCAGAGGCTTCCGGTCGTCTTCGGTGGCCGACCCGACCTGGCCAGGCCGGCTGCCAGGTCGGGCTCTTCTGCGCTCCAAGGACAGGCTCTTCTGCGTCCCACGCGGGCACGCTGACGTCATCGAGCGTCCTCTGGGCTTTACTGCGCATGCGCAGAACTACTGCGCCTGCGCAGTACATCCCGGAGGACGTCCGATGACGTCAGCGCGCCCGCGTGGGACGCAGAAGAGCCCGTCCTCGGAGCGCAGAAGAGCCCGACCTGGCAGCCGGCCTGGCCAGGTCGGGTCGGCCACCGAAGACGACCGGAAGCCTCTGGAGCGGCAGCGAGGGCACCTCCTGCCGCGTACGTTAAAAAGGGGCGCTGGGAAAAAAGGGCGCCGGGTTTTTAACGATAAGCATGGATAACGTTTAAAAATGTATTGTACTATATTTCGTTTAAAATTAATGTTTTTTAAAGTTATAAATCATTAAATAATGTGCATTAAATCGGCAATTGTAAAAACGTTAATCTTTCGTTTAAATACTGAAACGTATAATAACGTTAAAAAAAAATTACTAAGTAACCCTCCCTGTACCTACCCCTAACCCCTAGACCCCCCTGTTGATGCCTAAACCTAAGACCCCCCCTGTTGGTGCCTAAGTAACCCTCCCTGTACCTACCCCTAACCCCCCTGTTAGTGCCTAAACCTAAGACCCCCCTGTTGGTGCCTAAACCTAAGACCCCCCTGTTGGTGCCTAAACCTAAGACCCCCCTGTTGGTGCCTAAACCTAAGACCCCCCTGTTGGTGCCTAAACCTAAGACCCCCCTGTTGGTGCCTAAACCTAAGACCCCCCTTTTGGTGCCTAAACCTAAGACCCCCTGTTGGTGCCTAAACCTAAGACCCCCCCTGTTGGTGCCTAAACCTAAGACCCCCCTGTTGGTGCCTAAACCTAAGACCCCCCTGTTGGTTTTTTCGTTTAAAAATAATGTTAAAAAATGTACTGTTTTTCGTTTAAAAATAATGTTTGAAAAAAATATTGTACTGTTTTTCGTTTAAAAATAATATTTAAAAATGTATAAATCATTAAATAATGTGTAATCATGAGAAGCAGTAATAAAACATTAAGTCTCCGGGCGCCGCTTTTAAAACGTTATTTTTCACCGGCGCCCTTTTTTCCTATCGGGCGCCCATTAAACGATATTTATTATAGGAGTGAATGGCGGCGCCCGATTTGTCCACTAGCCTCAGGCGCCCGAATTTACTGTTTCCCCTCCTGCCTGCCACGGGCTGGAGGAAGTCCCAGGTAAGTGGATATGGATTTTTATTTTTTTAAAGGTTACCCTGAACCTTCCCTTTAAAGAGACCAACAAGCCCTCTATTAAAAACAATGCTAAATGTAATTTTGCCTTCTTAGAGAGGGATTGTCAACCACAAAATCAAATTTCATTTAACTACTGCTCTGTGTTTTATCCGCAGCCTGCAAACTTACCCTACATTGGAAGCACTCCAATGAAAGTGTTTCTGCTGCAATAAATCTTATCTAAGTCAGCCTGGCTCTATTGATACCATTGCCAACAAGAAGGAAGCTTGTCATCACCCCTCCCATATTCCTGCTCCTCACTGATTGGCTGAGGGCAGTTCAGTGAGCTGCTGAAATGTCATGTATGCTGTGCTCACATGTGTTTACAAAGTAAGCTAGCTATGACAGTGCAGTTTCTAGGAGGAAAATAAAGTAAGGGAGGAAATGACATCAGGATTGGCTTCAGAGGGAATCGATTCTCTGTACAGTACTGCTCGGATACCCCTTTTCAAAATCCAAATAGAATTTGTATCCGGATACCTAGAAATCTGATCCAAATCGGATATCCGAATTCAAACTTTTTGGTAACCGAAACCGATTCGGATATCGGAACTAGAATCGGAGATATCCGCCTGGATTCGGATATCCGAGTAGAAAACCAAAAGTGGCCTTTAAAGAGAGTCTGAAGCGAGAATAAATCTCGCTTCAGACCTCCTAAATAGCAGGGGCATTTGTGCCCCTGCTAAAACGCCCCTATCCCGCGGCTGCACGAGGGTCCCTGTCCCCCCAAATCCCCTCCGTAATGCGGGGGAGCGCTTCTGCATTGGGGCAGGGCTAACCGCCGCAGACCTGCCCCACGCGTGTCTGTCAGCGCGTATCACCGCCTCTCCCCCGCCCCTCTCAGTCTTCCTTCACTGAGAGGGGCGGGGGAGAGGCGGCGATGCGTCGCTGATAGACGTGACTGGAGGCAGGGCTGCAGCCGTTAGCCCTGCCTCCAGGAGTGACCAACTGCACAACCAAGTCGTGCTGGGGTGGGTTTGGGGGTGAAGGGACCCCCTTTGTGCGGCGCGATAGCGGCGGTTTAGCAGGGGCACACGTGCCCCTGCTAAGTTTGAGCTCTGAAGCGAGATTTATTCTCGCTTCAGAGTCTCTTTAAATTGCTTCTAAAACGTTTTTTAGGGTAAATGAGGCATGTAGCATCATGTTTTTTTTTTTTTAAAGGGAAACACTAATTGATGATGTGGGGACTTAAAATCCCCCCCCCCCCCCAAAAAAAAATGACTGTCAATTAACATCAGGACTTGGTTCCAAATAGCGGTCGTGTAGCCCACATTGTGTCCAAAGTCCAACCGCACAACTGGGACAGCACAGTTATCATCCCAGACACCTCCAAAAAATTACACAGCAATTTTGTTCAGATAATCACCAGGACACCTAGTGTTGGTACCACGGCTATAAAAAAAATTGAACCAGGCTTATTACTGAAGACGGAGCCAGGAGTTTGTGGTGGTAAAGGGTGGTGGTAAGGCAGGCATAGTGATTCCCACTCAGCCACTTCATTTCCCCCTCTTGCCAACAACAGGGGCCAGGAACTCACCAACCACCCAAGCCTGGTTCATTTTCAGAAACATCAGTCTGTCCACAGACTGGGTGGACAGACAAGAGTGCTTCTCAGTGACCACGCCAACGGCCGCACTGAAGCACCTTTCTGACAGCACGCTGGAAGTCGGGCAGGAAAGAACTTCCAGGGCATACTGCGCCAGCTCACTCCAGATATCCAGGTGCTTGACCCAGTAATCCAAGGGGTCCACAGGAGTGTCGGTTTCAAGCCCACTGTAGGACCCCATGTAGTCTGCCACCATCCGGGTCAGGTGCTGGTTCTGGCTTTGAGAGCCAGATGCTGCTGCAGGCACCTCCTCTGTAGGCAGCGGTACTGGCATGATGTAGAGCGCCTTTGTCAGAGACAGCTTTTTTTTTTGGGTGCCTGCTGCTGTTGGATTCAGGCACCTGCTGCTGTGCTGGCTGGACTGTGACAGCAGGGGGGGGGGGGCTTCCTCCAAGCGCTGAACCAGAATCCGCTGCAAGTCCCTGATTCGGCGCACCGGGTCTCCTCCTCCAGGCAGGAACTGAGCCAGCTTCCTCTTCAGCCATGGGTCTAGCATCAGGGTGATCCAGATGTCCTTCCGAGCACACATCTGCTTCACCCTTGGGTCACTGTGCAGGCACTGCAGCATGTGCGCTGCCATGGGGAACAGGGACGCCATCTCTGCTGACACATCTTTGGCACCCCCCGAGATAACAGTGCTGTCCTCCTCCACCTCTCACTCCTGAGCTTCCGCCTGCTCTCTCCACCCCCGCACCAATGCAGCTGCACTCCGATGTGCCCCCTCTTCTTCATGGTCAGGGACCTCCAACTCCTCAAACTGCAAGTCCTCCTCAACCTCCTCCTCTTGCCGCACAGAGGTGGACTGTGCAGGTGGCTGCTGCTCCTGCTGGATCAATGCTGCCTCTTCCACTTCCAGCAGAGCATAAAGGGCCTTGTCCAGCATGCACACCATGTCACCCACTCACACAGCGAAACACGGTCCCGGCTGACTATGTTGGTGGCCTCCAGGAAGGATGCCAGCACCAAGCACACCAGCTGCATTTTTCCCCAATCAGCACTGAGTATGATTTCCGGGAGGTGGGTGGTGCCGGTCCCGGACAAGGTGGCCTCCATGGTGGCTTTAGCCAGGAACTGGTTGACAGCCTGCTTTTGTTCAACCAGATGTTCCAACATTACCAGGGTGGAGTTCCAGCATGTTGGAATGTCTATGATGAGCCAGTGCTGTGGGAGGTTCAGCTCCAGCTGCACGGCTTCCAGGGATGCTGTGGCAGCACCCGAGCGGCGAAAATGACCCACGGTTTTCCTTGCAGCTCCCAAAAGAGTGTCCATCCCCTGGTAGGTGCGCAGGAATTTCTGCACCACCAGGTGCAGGATGTGGGCCAGACAGGTGATGTGGGTGAGGTTTCCCCGGTGGATGGCGGCAACCAGGTTGGCCACCACCTCTCTGACTTTCAAGCCTCTGGGGATCAGCCAACTCCTCTCCTGCTCTCTGAGTTTGGCCAGCATGTGGTCTGCTGTCAGTCTGTTTTTTCCCAGGCTGACCGTCTCCAGCGGCGCTTGGCAGTGGTGGGCCTTCACTCTGCTGCTGAGGCGGGGGTGTTTGGCGGCAGGTTTGCTGGAGGATGGAACCGGATCAGAGCTGGAACCTGCTGCACTTCCCCTGACCCTGCTGCGGGGTGGCAACACCCACTGGGGCGATGATGCTGCTGCTGCTGTGCCCGATGCTGCTGTCCCCTCCTCACCCACTTCCATCAAACTGACCCAGTGTGCGGGGAAGAACAAATAGCGGCCTATCCCGAACCGGCTGCTCCATGAGTCCATTGTCACATGGACCCGCTCACCCACCGCATGGTCAAGCCCATGTTCCACGTTGGCCTTTACAAATTGGTGCAGTGCTGGGATGGCTGTGCATGCAAAGTAGTGCCGGCTGGGGATTGGCCAATCCGGTGCTGCGCACTGCAGGAGGAGCACGCATCTGGCTCCCCTTCTGCACAAACGGGTATGGGAGGAGCTGGGAGGACATGGCCCATGCAAGCAGGCCATTCAGCTGCCAGGAGGATGAGCCATGATCATGAAGGACTCGCTCAGCAGGGTCTGGTGGCATTTTTGGCTTGCCGAGGAGGGAGCAGAGGAGACCACTGAGGAGGACTGGCTGCCTGAACAGGCCTCAGTGTCGGCAGGAGTGGCAAAGAGGGTTATGGTGCTCTGACCACTGCAAGGGCCAGCGCCAGCTTCCTTCAGCCTCTTGAATGCCTCGTGCTCTTGTTTGTGCTTTTTTCCAGATGGTTTATGAAGCTGGAGGTGCCATAGTTGGAGGGGTTAGACCCTCTGCTCAGCCTCACATGGCACACATTACAAGTCACAATCTTGCTTTCCAGTGAGGGCAGATTAAAAAACTGCTAGATTGAGGAGTGCAATTTTCCCTTTCACCCAGAATGGGCTGATGATTTTCTCCCTGTGGTGGTTGGGGCCTGGGGTTGAGTGGTGCGGCTGGTGGTAGTAGTGGCAGATGAAACAGCAGGTTGTGGGTCACGCATTCCATGCCCACTGCTGCTCTTGCGAATGTCATTGATGCTGATCCTCCATGCCAGACCCACTGACACATCCTCCTCCTCAGAGTCAGAGCTGACATCCCCCTCCTGTGGTTGGTAGTCCTGGTCCTTCATTTCATCATCAACCTCCTCGAACAACTGCTGGGATGATGAGCCCGCCTCAAACTCCTCTTCTGCTGACACATCATGGACAGACCCTCCCTCCCCCCCAATAACCACTGTCACCATCTCAGACTCTTCCACAAAGCCCATTACGTCCAGAATGTCTTTTGTAGGGCTGGTGGTGTCCTGCTCGTCATCCACCATCAGCTGCATCATAGGCGCAGCGTCTTTCTCCAATTTGCGCCCCCGACCCTGCTTGAAAATGCCTGCTACACGCTGCTGCGTCTCTGCAGCATGACTCCCCCTAACAGCTGGACGGCCAGTGGTTAGCGGTGGAATGGAGACTGAGGCAGCAGAACTGCTGACGGAGGCCGCAATGTTACTCCCTCTCGTCTTGGTCTTGCTGACCCTCCCCCGGCTGCCAGTACCAGACATAGTATAAGATAATGTGTTAATGTGACAGATGATGTGGGGTACTTGTTCTTTTTTTAATATTGGGTTTGGACTTTGGATAAAATCAGCACGGAGTGACAGACAGCAGAGTCGAAGAAGGCACACTGACACTGCTAAGCAGCACACCAGCACTACAGTAATCTGTAGTAGCTACACAGTGTCAGTACTACTTTCTCTGACAACTAACTAGCACTGCAGTAACTACACAATAACACAGTAATCCTACCTATACTGTAGCTAGATAAGGCTAATATCAGGCCAGCAGCAGGAGGCCTGGACTGTGTGCACAGCACACACACAGACACAGAACCTAACTAGCAGATGCTGCAGCTGAAAGTCTGACTGACTGACACTGACAAATTGCACAGGCTAGCTAGCTATAACACGATATAACAGTAGTGTAGTGAAGGTGTTTCCACTCAAAAATGTTGGGTTTAACAGTGTGCTAATGCACTTTCTTAGCCAAACAGCACTGGAGTTGTCTCTCAGTGTGCAGTCACAAGCAAGGACGCTTTTCTCAACATGGCCTCCCTCCTTATATACAAGGGGGGCTGGCCAGGGTTCCCCTCTGTGATTGGTTGCTTGGGCTTAGGCTGGGAGACCTCTGATTGGCTCAATGACATCATGGATGTCATCTCCATGGTTACAATACCCGGATTCGGATATCCGACGGAGTCTGGATTTTCTGATTGATATCCGCAATAACTCGGATAGTGCTATTCGGATTTGGCCCAGGCATCCAGAATCCGGTTTGGATAGTGGAAAAAGTACGGATTAGCTGGGTTACTCAGATGTCCGAAATCTTGCTGAGCACCACTGTCCCTTTATTTACTATATAAGATTCACTGAAATCAAACTGTGTACAGTATATCTGTTATGTATATAGACCAAGTATCTATTTACTTATATACTGTATGAGGAGTTGTTGTTTTTTTTCCTGTGATAGCATGGCTGTCCCTGTTGCTTTAATACTAACGGCACTTCAGTAGAGGAAAGCCTCTGGATGATATTTTTTTTTCCATTTTCAGGCAACATTTGACTGATTGTTGACTGCATTTGCCTTCTTCTGTGTCATTATATGTATTTCTCCAACCACTAGATTAAATTTAACTTCTACCTTCTATTGAATTGTTTTCATTTTCAGACTGGATAAATTTAAGTCTTCAATAAAAGATGACAGTTTAGACTTTGAAACTCACATTTATTTTGATGACGCTTTTGTGAATGACTCTGCATGTCAAACTGGGAAAAAGAAAAGACTTGTCAACAGTTACGTAGACTATCTTCTCCAAGCCATAGAAGAAGTCTTCAGGTAAGTATATATATATGATGTCTTAACTGCTTCCCCACCACTGCTATGCATATCTACGCCCCTTAAGCCTCATACACACGAGGCACAAAAGGAGGCAAGCGACACAAAAAAAAAAATGCAGTGACAGCTCGTCGCCAGGTCCCTCTGTGCTGCAGCCGTACCCAGAGCGCACAGACGGACAGAGAAGCGGCGGAAGCTTTCGCCGAAGGTCCCTCCCCCCCGCCGGAAGCTCCACTCACTGTGTGTGGGTTGCTGTCGCTAGTCCGCATACACACGGCGGACTATCGACAGGTGCGGCGAAGTTGCCCTGCGACAGCTCTAACGGGCGAAGGTTCGGGGCGCACGCGTCATACACACGGGCGACCTGTCGCCGCAACACGCGCGTGCCACGTGGTTGTGGCGACAGCCGTAGCCCGTGTGTATGAGCCATTAAAACTTTTCTTTGTTTATTTACCCATCCCCTTGCAAATCCACGCTTCAATTCACATCTGTCGCAATCCCGCCAGTCCGTGATCTGTGAACGGGAACATGTTTTCCCAATGCAGATCACAGTGCCTGTAATGAATGAAACCCGGCTTCAGCAAGATGCCGTATTCATTAACAAAGATAAAATAAACAACACATAACTTCCTGTGTACTGTTCAAAGTGACATAATTTAAAAACAAAAAACATAAATAGTTACCTTAGGGACTTTTTTAATATGTCTGTCATGAGGGTATATTGTTGTTATTATTAAAAATAACAGCTTGTAACTAGAGAGAAAAACCACTAAATGGAAAAAAAAATACACCTTTATTTCCAAATAAAATATTATTGCCATACATTATACTAGGAACATCATTTAAATGTTGTAATAATAACTGGGACAAATTGGCAAATAAAATGGGGGTTTTTAGCTACAATAGCACATTTTATTTTAAAACTATACTGGTTGAAAACTAAGAAATAATGATTATCTTTGATTATTTTTCTTCTTACTCTCTTTAAAAAGTATACAAAATAAAATGATTCTTAGAAAAAGTACCACCCAAAAATGTTTTAATTTGTGTCAAAAAAACATTTAGCAAATGAATGGGTGAAGTGTGAAGTGAGGAGGATTGCTCTTCTTTTAAGGGGGGAAAAAAAACCTGTGGTCGGAAAGTGGTTTTAACAGTCCATACAAAATAAGGCACTAGTCACTATTAGAGATGGTCAATGAGATGCTAATAATTGTGGTCCCCATGCAAATTGTAAGCATTAACTTCTTGAGCCCCAGAGGTTTATAATCCCCTAGTGACCAGGCCATTTTTCACAGCTCCTCTGGTGAGGTATAGCTAAACCTATCAGTACTACTGTTGTATCAAACACTATACTCAGCTATCACATTATACTGGTAGTACCCACCAGGTCCTCTGGTGAGGTATAGCTAAATCTGTAGTGTTGTTGGTGGTATAGTGGTTAAATGAGTTACCTACCACACACTGAGCCCTGGGTTCAATTCCCAGCCACGGTATGTAAGCTGGCTTTTGATATAGTACAATTCCATGGATTAAGCAAGCTAATTTTTCTCTTGGATTGATCATAATGGTACATGCTAGGCTGGCTTCAGCATGTAGTGTTGTTGGTGGTATAGTGGTTAACTGAATTACCAACCGCACACTGAGACCTGGGTTCAATTCCCAGCCACGGTATGTAAGCTGGCTTTTGATATAGTACAATTCCGTGGATTAAGCAAGCTAATTTTTCTTTTGGATTGATCATAATGGTACATGCTAGGCTGGCTCCCAGCATGTAGTGTTGTTGGTGGTATAGTGGTTAAATGAGTTACCTACTGCACACTGAGTTATCCTCACGAACTCACCAGCACACCACCACTTAAAGCACTCCTTTATTGTGCATCCACAATTTTCCAACAATTGTTTCGGGGGCCACGCAGGGTCCCCCTTTATCAAGGCATGTGGTTACACTACACATAAAACAATTCACTCTATATAGTCATCTAATCCCCAATACCCCACCCGTGAAATGACCTCATAAATGACATCATGTTAATTAACATAAGTAAACATGTTTAAACCTTGCTTGTCATAAATCATCATAGCACTATATCTAATAGTTGTGCTTATACAAGTGCACATTGTGCGACTCTGCCTTCCACCTACCGGCTCATATGCCCCCAGATCGCCTCTGCTGTGCCTCCATGCCAATTGCCAATATTCAAATCCTGATGCCATCCCCTCCGTCCGTTGGCCCGCACTCGGATAAACTCTCTGAGTCCACTTCCGTGTGCGTTCTGATGGGCGTTCTGGATGGGCGTGGCCTTCACACGCATACTGGAGTATCTGCCTGGGCGTATTGGTGCATCCCCGTCATTGACGTCACATGCCCATACGCCGCCAGATCCCGCAGACAGAGCTCCCTGATGAGAAGGCGTGTACACTAGACACCACCCCCGTCCATGCTCCCATCGCCTCGCCGCAGTCACCTGGTTCATACCATGTGACGTGGACACGCTATCCAGCGTGCCTCATCACCATGGCAACCCTGATCGCTGGTATCCTCCGTCACAATCACCTGGTGTAGCCATGTGATGTAAACATACCGTCGAGCGTGCTTCTTCTCCATAGTAACCAGTATTTACTGGTCAGATCTCCCCGCCGCCACAAGACTGTCCGCAGGTGGTACTGCCTATACCACTTCACCAAGCACCCCAATAATCTGAGATTGGATGGTGTGCCTGCTTCATTGGGAGAGACTGTACTGCACACTGAGACCTGGGTTCAATTCTCAACCCAGCCTGGGTTCAATTCCCAGCCACAGTATGTAAGCTGGCTTTTAATATAGTACAATTCCGTGGATTAAAGCGGAATATAACCCTGCATTTCAACTTTGCTCTAAAACATTATTTACAGCATATAATATGCAAAAAGCATTTTTTTTTTACTAGACCAGCATTGGAAGGGTTAAACACAGAGGTTTTAAGTTCCGAGCAGACGTTCAGATAGTTACATTCTATTTAGTTATATGTATATATTTAGAAATGTTACACACTCTTTGGCTGTCTTCCAACTCCTTCTCAGTGAGAGAGATGAGTCACAATAAACACTTAGATACATTTGTGTAAACAAAAAGTATCTAACTCAGCTTCGTATGCGTCTGCAAAAATCTCCAGAGACTTTAAAGCCCTGTGTAACCCTTCCAATGCTGGTCTAGTAAAAAAAAATGCTGGTTGCATATAATATACTGTAAATAATGTTTTAGAGCAAAGTTGAAATGCAGGGTTATATTCCGCTTTAAGCAAGCTAATTTTTTTTTCTCTTGGATTGATCATAATGGTACATGCTAGGCTGGCTTCAGCATGTAGTGTTGTTGGTGGTATAGTGGTTAAATGAGTTACCTACCGCACACTGGGACCTGGGTTCAATTCCCAGCCACAGTATGTACGATGACTTTTGATATAGTACAATTCCGTGGATTAAGCAAGCTAATTTTTCTCTTGGATTGATCATAATGGTACATGCTAGGCTGGATTCAGCATGTAGTGTTGTTGGTGGTATAGTGGTTAAATGAGTTACCTACCGCACACTGAGACCTGAGTTCAATTCCCAGCCAGGGTATGTAAGCTGGCTTTTCATATAGTACAATTCCATGGATTAAGCAAGCTAATTTTTCTCTTGGATTGATCATAATGGTACATGCTAGGCTGGCTTCAGCATGTAGTGTTGTTGGTGGTATAGGTGGTTAAATTAGTTACCTACCACACACTGAGACCTGGGTTCAATTCCCAGCCCAGCC
The DNA here is from genome assembly GCF_040937935.1 of Hyperolius riggenbachi. Classification (NCBI taxonomy): domain Eukaryota; kingdom Metazoa; phylum Chordata; class Amphibia; order Anura; family Hyperoliidae; genus Hyperolius; species Hyperolius riggenbachi. The sequence goes on from NC_090652.1 coordinate 67,283,593, forward strand.
TGGGTTCAATTCCCAGCCACGGAATGTAAGCTGGCTTTTGAAATACTACAATTCCCTGGAAGATGAGACCCTCCTCCCTCCACGAGGAGGGAGCAAGGAAGGAAGGAGGGAGTATAAGGAATAACAATCAGCTAGGAACAAACCTACAAGATCCTAACTAAACTCTTCCTAGCAGAGTCTGTCAGCATCTGTCCCTTAACTAATTACTGGAGGCAGACGAGTGAGTAAAACGACTGCAGAACCCTGCCTTTTATAAGGGGGGGGGGGAGGGGGGGGGCTCCAAGAGTGAATGTAGTCTGAATGGTGACAATGTGCCTGCTGACTGTGATGTAGAGGGTCAAAGTTTTGCTCAATGGAGCATTATGAGGCGAATCAAACTTCCGCAAAAGTTTGCCTTCGCCGGCGAACGCGAATCACCTAAAGTTCGCCTGGAACCGTTCGCGGGCGAACCGTTCAGGACAACTCTATTTACTATTAGAGATGGGCCGGACGGTTCGCCCACGAACGGTTCCAGGTGAACTTTGGGTGGTTTGCGATCGCATGCGAACGCAAACTTTCCCAGAAGTTCGGTTCGCCCCCATAATGCACCATTAGGGTCAACTTTGACCATCTACATCACAGTCAGCAGGCTCATTGTTGCCAATCCGACTACACTCACTCTTGGAGCCACCCCCTTATAAAAGGCAAGGTCCTCCGGCCATTTTACTCACTCGTCTGCCTACAGCAATTAGTGAAGGGACAGCTGCTGACAGACTCTGCTAGGGAAAGCTTAGTTAGGCTCTTGTAGGCTTGTTAGCTTGCTCCTGGCTGATTGTTATTCCTTATATACCACCCCACAACAACTTCTACTTTTCTCCCTCCTTCCTCTCTCGTCTTCTAGGGATTTGTAGGGTGTCAAAAGCACGCTCACGTACATACATAGGTCAGGAATCGAACCCAGGTCAACTGCTTGGAGGGCAGCTATGCATTGCTCACCACTATACCACCAACACTACAGGCTGAAGTCAGCCTAGCTGGCCTGGGAAGGATGAAAAGCTAGGTGGCCATGCAACCATTCTTGCTAACCTAAAGCTTACTTGTGTCTTTTACAACATAGTGGCTTAAGACTTTACCAAATCCAATGATCCAATATGGGGAAGCTTCTCTGTTTGCTGTTTTTTTTTTTTTTTTTAAGTGTGGTATTACAGTTCACTCATCTCTTCAACTACAAGAAAGGCCCAGGAGTAGTCTTAGCTACCATAATATCTATGTTAAGGCAGTGCCCTTATTACACTTTCTCTTACAGGGCTATGGAAACCGTTTTGCCCATGCGATAAAGCGAGGTGCAAAAATGAAGTCATGCCTAGCAGAGGTTGGTTTTGATCAATCATCCTTTGAGTTATCGGGCCCAGCACACTTCCACTGCGCCACTCTGCAGTCTGCTTACATTTGTATATGTTATGGCCAAAACCAGAAATCGGCCAATTCTAGAATTGGCCGGCCGTTTCTAGAACTGGCCGATTTGACGTCGGCCAAAGTCCAAAATGCTGAAAATTTCTGACTTTGGCCGGCCAGTTTCCAAAATGGCCAAAGTCAGACGGCCAAAGTCCAAAATGCACAAATTTCACAAGAACAGAAGAACTGCGGAAAGGCAGGTGCAGCAGAATGTTCACAGAAGCACCACAGAATGGCTGCAGAAGAAGAATCTACACCAAGCTACCACAGAAAGGCCTAGTGCACACCAGAGCGGTTCTGCTGCGGTTTGCGATCCGCTTGCGGGTGCGGATCCGCTAGGGTAATGTATTTCAATGGGCTGGTGCACACCAGAGCGGGAGGCGTTTTGCAGAAACGCATACTCCCGGGCTGCTGCAGATTTTGGATTGCGGATGCATTTCTGCCTCAATGTTAAGTATAGGAAAAACGCAAACCGCTCTGAAAAACGGCACTTCAGAGCGGTTTGCCAAGCGTTTTTTGTTACAGTAGCTGTTCAGTAACAGCTTTACTGTAACAATACATGATATCTACTACACCAAAAACGCTTCACAAAACCGTAAAATGCTAGCTAAAACGCTACAGAAAAAGAAAAAAAAACGTTTCAAAATCTGCTAGCATTTTGCGGATCTGCTAGCGGTTTTTGGTGTGCACCAGGCCAAAGTTCACGAAAACACCACAGAATGGCAGCTGCAGCACAAAGTAGAGAAAATATTATATTATCTTGGCAATGACAGCAGAATTCCCACAAAAAATGAAGCAGCAGTAGCAGAACAACTACAAACTCCTAGCTCTGTCAGAAACACCTCACGCAGGTGGGAACATTACAAACACACACAGTGAAGTGGGAGGCACACATGTAATATTACCTGTTCCCTCAGTATCAGGCACTTCAGGCAAGGGTTCCCAGCATATATGTTCACATATTTTCCTTATCTTCCTCTCCTTTCTGTCTTTTAAATAGTGATCTTTTGATTACTTCTCCCCTCAATTATCCATAAACTCCCCCCCCCCTTCATCTATTACATTAATTGGTCCATCCTCCTATCAAATTCCTCCCCCTTCATTCTCCCCGTGTCCATCCCCTGAGCCCTGTGTGTTATCCAGAAAGCAGGCTGTAGGGTCCTTAAATGGAGTGACTTGGGGACAGAGGGACATTCCTCCCCCCCTTCATTCTTTCTCATCTCCCTGAACACAGACAGTTCCGACACCTCTGGGACATTCCTCCCTCCTCCTTTCTCTGGCAGCCTGTGGTCGCTGGAGCAGAAAGTAGCCAGCACGGACCTTGGGGACATAAATCAGCCGGCATCATTAGGGCAGTCCAGGGGTCCTTGTAAGGAAAGCTGACAGCCGGAAACAGGGCGATAGGGGACAGAACAGAGCTGACAGCCTGAGACAGCGCAGGGGGAAAGGGGACTTAAAACAGAGAGGTGAGCTTCGGGACTTGGCCGGCCACACTTAGTTAGTACGCGATCTGGCCGGCCAAAGTCCAAAATTGAGCAGCGTTTTGTATGTTGGCCACAGAGAGCGGCCACTTCGCATTCTGACCGGCCAGAACCCGAAGTGGCCAGATTTCGGGTTCTGGCCGTAACATATATAAAATGTATAGTCTAGCACACACTCCACGACCTTAGACCAGTCGCTTTTACCAGTTGGTGTTTACCCCTTATATCCCTACAGACAGCTCCATCCATTTGGCCACTGGGGACCATGCTCGGCATCGTGTACAACCCTCAAAATGGGCTATATTCTTAATATCGCTAATTGACTATATATATATATATATATATATATATATATAGTTATACTCTTGACCCAGTTATTTCACTTTTTAATGCTACTTTTTTAATTCCTATTGTTACGTTTGTTGAACTGGAATTTCCTTCCTCCGAAGAAGCTACTGGTAAAAGGTTTTGAAACGGGCATTAGGCTGCTTATTGTATATATACACTGACATGGCATATAGGGTTTTAATATTGTTATTACACCTAAAATAAAAAGTATGTTTTACACGGTACATACTGGTAATTATTGTGGGGCTGATGAACCCCCCCCCCTTTCGTTTATTTACTGCTAAAACATGTCATAGACCTGAGGGGTGGAAAATCTCATATATTCAAATATTTTGATAAGACTGTTCTGAATAGCACCTTCATATGCATGGGGGGGGGGGGGGGGCTGGGCCATCAACCCTCTACATGACCATTCAGATGGAAACAAAAGAACTAACTGGCCAGAAGATGCAGGGGGCCTCTAGACGATCCAGAGGCTTCAGGGCAGTTTCTAGGCTAAAGTGCACCCAGGGCGAGGGTGTAAGAATTACGCCCCCTTTCCCCCCACCCACATGGACTTACAAACCTTTACTCTTTAGGGGCAGTCACACAGCCACAGGTCACAAGTAGATCTGCCTACTTACTAGTGACCAGCCGCTCATCCAGGAGGAAGCAGGAACCAGGAAAACACACAGGCGAAGAGAGCCATGAAAACCGACTCCTCCATGGGTGCCGTGCACTCACAGCCTGCAGTACCGTTACAGGATATCAGGTGTCATCACACGGTGGTGACGTGATAATGACTTGATGCTGGGCGCAGACAGCCCAGGAGAAGTCAAGGAAGGTGATCATGCTGGTAATCTTCTTCTTCCATTTGGCTGCACCACACGTCACCAGCTCCCTAGTGGTGATGTCCTTTAGCCTGCAGCCCCTTTCTTCTACTTGCTGGTATTTGCTCAGGGTGGTCGCCCTGCCTGCACTGCCCAAGAAACGGCCCTGAGAGGCTTCCTTCCACCTAGGTAAGTATCTAACTTTTGCTTCCCCCAGACAGTACAGGCTTACTTTAGGAAAACAGTTGGAGCACCAACAGTTACTGCTCCAACTAGCTGATATCGCTATCTGCCCTCAGCTGATTTGTAACTTGGCTCATACACTTCAGAGCTGTGTTACTTTTGGCTTCATACATGTTGCTATAAAGTAAATAAATAATTAGGTTGCTGAATATCATGAATCTAGCTGAATTAGACCCTATTACAATGTAGTCCGAAATCAAAAGCCTTGTCTCTTGTTGTTAGCTGCCTGAAAAAATGTTATTAGACTTTCAAAACTGCATTTCGGTCTTTAACTTCCGGAGGGCAGAATCAGTGTTGCTCGCAAATTTTCGTCAAAGTAATTTTCACATCGAAAATGGCATTTTCAATTTCGAGAAAATTTTCACGAAAATACATTGTATTTTCACAATTTGGTGAAAATTTGCAGAATGGTGGAAAAACTTTAATCCTACCGTGAAACATGAGAAATTATTTATTTCAGCGTGAGGAAAAAAAAAAAATATTTTCAATGGCTCAATAATTTTCAATGGCTCAAAAGTTTTGCTCAAAGTGGAATTTAACATTATTTTCTCAAAAAAAATTAGTATGAAAAGAATATTGGCATTTTCCCTGATAACTGGGCAAAATGTTTGCATCAGATGTAGAAGACAGAAGTTTTGAAAGTCTTAAGCCTTGTTCACATTATAAATCGCCAGCACAATCGCAAGTGCTAAGCACTTTTGTGAGCGCTTTTTAAAACACTTTTCTCTGTGCTTTCAGAGCGATTTGCGCTTAAGTACTTTTTAAAGCACTTTTGTCCGTCAATTTGAGATTTTCTTCCTGAAGACAATCAGGAAGTAAACTCTTTGACCTGGAACTGAATAATTACAATGTATTTTCTTTTAAGCCGCATCTACACACGTAGATGCGGCCGCGATGTTCCTTATCAATCGAGCCGATGATGCGGCTCGATTGATAAGTTCCGACAGAACGGATCTTGCTTCCGCCGATTCCCTGCTCGCTCCCCATGAGGGGACAATGGCAGGGAATCGAGCAGAAGATAAGCGGCGCCGGCGGGAACGAGCGGGGAATCGAATCCAGCGCACGCGCGGCGAGCGGGGACGCGGCGGGTACGCGTGGGGATGCGGAAGAGGCGATCCGGATCGCTGCAACATCTCATAGTGTAGACGGGTCTTAAACAGCACTTACTAAATCGTTTTTCAAGGCGCTTTGCAATTTCCCTATACCTTGTATTGAAGTGCAAATGCTCAGGAAATGGTGTACAACATGCATTTGTGCTTGGAAAGAAAGTTAATCGCTCATGTGAGAACAATCACATAGAGAAACATTGCACAAGCGCTTTTATGGCAATTTAAAAAATTGCCAGCGCTAAAAACAAAATCAAAAACACTTACAGTGTGAACAACCCCTTAAAGGGTACCCAAAGTGACATGTGACATGATGAGATAGACATGGGTATGTACAGTGCCAAGCACACTAATATCTGTGCTGTGTTCCTTTTTTTTCTTTCTCTGCCTGAAAGAGTTACATTTTAGATATGTATGTGGCTGACTCCTAGCTCAGACAGGAAGTGACTACAGTGTGACCCTCACTGATAAGAAATTCCAACACTTTCCTAGCAGAAAATAGCTTCTGAGAGCAGGAAAGAGATAAAAAGTGTCAATAGTTCATAGATTTTAGCTCTGGCATACTTTGAAGAATGTGTAATTTAGCAAAAATAATAAAACAGTTAAAGCTAAAAAAAAAAAAGTAGATTTAAACATAAACTAAAACTGTGGAATGTCTTAAAAAGTCATTTTTAGGAGAAGGAAAATAGATACAATCGTTAATATCATTAGTTTATTTTCGCTTTGGGTGTCCTTTAAAGTTTTCACAGGCAGCTAACAACAAGACCTGTGTTTCAGTGGTAAGGCTTTTAAAATCTGATTTACCACAAACTCTGTCATTTTAGCCCAATCACAGAACTTGGAAGCATTGGATTAATCAGAGAATGCAGAAATTTCAGATCAAATCAGATCAATCAGATTATTGCAGATCAATCACAAGATACTAGTATTCTTGAGTCTTGTGATTGGCTAAAATTTCTGTGGTACTGTACCCCTGGTAAAATTCTACATTCTCTGATTGGTCCAATGCTTCCAAGTCAACTCAGAAATATTTGAACAATCAATAAATGCAAAAAAATTACAAAAAGGAAATTTGCGGAATCGGTAACCACTATTGACGGAAATTGAAATTGCCTCGGAATCAGAAATTAGCATTTCCGACTATTCCTAGGCCCATATGCAATTAATTTTTTTCACCTGAGTTATCTTCTAGGAGATAATTTTCATCTTCTCTTTAAAGAGACTCCGTAACAAAAATTGCATCCTGTTTTTTATCATCCTACAAGTTCCAAAAGCTATTCTAATGTGTTCTGGCTTACTGCAGCACTTTCTGCTATCACAGTCTCTGTAATAAATCAATGTATCTTTCCCTTGTCAGACTTGTCGGCCTGTGTCTGGAAGGCTGCCAAGTTCTTCAGTGTTGTGATTCTGCTATGAATTACCCCTTCCAGGCCCCTCTATGCACACTGCCTGTGTATTATTTAGATTAGAGCAGCTTCTCTCTTCTCTCTTATCTTTTACAAGCTGGATAAATCGTCCTCTGAGCTGGCTGGGCTTTCACATAGTGAAGAATTACAGACAAGGGCAAAGCTGTTTGCAGGAGAAAAAAGAGCAGCCTGAAACTTCAGTGCATGAGATTCTGCAGGGAGAAAGAAACACACAAATGATCTCTTGAGATTCAAAAGGAAGGCTGTATACAGCCTGCTTGTGTATGGTTGTATTTTCTATGTGTGGACATACTGTACATCAACCTACTTCCTGTTTTGGTGGCCATTTTGTTTGTTTATAAACAAACTTTTTAAAACTGTTTTTAACCACTTTTAATGCGGCGAGGAGCGGCGAAATTGTGACAGAGGGTAATGGGAGATGTCCCCTAACGCACTGGTATGTTTACTTTTGTGCGATTTTAACAATACAGATTCTCTTTAAACTAAACTTTCTGCATTTTACAATTTAAAAAGTACCCCAAAATTGGTGAAAAAGTACTATCAGTTTTATTTTGTGTATTTTCTTGCTTGCTGCTGGCTTAACCACTTGAGGACCCAGCCTTTACCCCCCCTTAAGGACCAGCGCTGTTTTTTGTGATCTGTGCTGGGTGGGCTCTGCAGCCCCCAGCACAGATCAGGGTGCAGGCAGAGCGATCAGATCGCCCCCCTTTTTTCCCCCCTATGGGGATGATGTGCAGGGGGGGTCTGATCGCTCCTGCTGGCTGGCATGTTGCGGGGGGGGGGGGCTCCTCAATTCCCCCCTCCCTCTCCTACCTGTCCCCCCTGGTGATCGGGGCTGCACAGGATGCTATCCGTCCTGTGCAGCCTGTGACAGGCTGTCCTCTGTCACATGGCGGTGATCCCCGGCCGCTGATTGGCCGGGGATCGCCGATCTGCCTTACGGCGCTGCTGCGCAGCAGCGCCGTTCAATGTAAACAAAGGAGACAAACGTCCCCTGCGTTTTACATTTAGTCTGCGAGCCGCGATCAGCAGGCTATTCACGGAGACCCGCTCCGTGATCTAACAGGAAACGGCCGCTCGCGCGAGTGGCCTTTCCTGATTAATTAGGGAGGCACCTGGCGATGCAGATGTGCGTCGCTGGTCCTCCAGCTACCACTTTGCCGCCGCACGGTATGAGTGTGGTTAAAAGACATTTTATGACAAGTTGTGAAAATATCACCTAGGAGAAAACTCGGGAGAAAAAGGGAATTGCATATGGGCCATTGTGTCGAATGAACACATACAGTATGTGCCTTTATTATGATTGTTGTTAGTAGTAGTAGTATCATTAGTAGTAGTATTATACTTGTATTATTATCAGAAGTGTCTGTGATTTATGTGCTACTTTTTTCATCTTTTATATTTAAAGAGTGTTCACAAAGAATAAGAAGGACATATTGTGTCATATGTCTACACAAGCTATTATGTCTACACCTTATGGAGGACGGTTGCACTACAAACTTCCTGGTGGAAACTCATTGTACGTTCATCTGAAAGACAAGACGAAAATCCGCAATAAAAAAAGATGGTCCGAGGTAAAACTTACATTACACAAATGCAGAGTTCCTGTATTGTTTCCTTACAGTTCTCTCTCTACCATGCCCTCCACCATTTTTATTTTCTCACCTTTGTCTGTCAAGCACAAACAAGTATTATATTTTTTTTATGTAGTGCTGATATCTGCAGCACTTTACAGAGTAAATAGTTGTCTCTCTGACTGGCCCATACCGTATAAACTTGTCTCTAATGTTCTCTAAGGAGATGTTTTCAAACCTTAGGAATAGCAATACCTCAAAAGCTTTGTCCATGTAAGTAAATAAATACCCCAAATAACATTTGTATCACTTCTTTTCCTACTTTATAGTACTTTTTTTTTTAGCTGTTCTGTCTATTTTGACAGCACACACCTAGGATTACCGTTTACATTAGGCAAAGCGTTCCAGAGCATTATGTTGTAACACCTCTAGGAGCTTTTAATACGATGCAAGCTTTTTCCTATCGGGTGAATTAGAACTAGTGCCGCGGATACGCGTCGAGCTTCAACTTCCTGACGTTATGCCATGCATCACAACACGTGCAAAAAATTGGGTTCTTACTTCTTACACACTTCAGCTGGTATGAAAGAGCCCTAAGTGTTGGAAAGTTATCCTTTAGACTAGTAGACCTAAGCCTGTTTCAAAACGGGCTCTAGGACTGTGTTGATTCCCCTCACCTCTCCTCCCCCCCCCCTTCCTTCCCTCTTACTCTCCCCATGCCGCAGTCCCTGCGCATGCGGGCGCCCACCGCGCACCTGCCGCGTGCACCCGCCGCGCACGCCACGCAACCGCCGTACACGCACGCTGTGCACCCGTCCTCCCTCAGCTCTCCTCAGTCTCTGTGTCCCTCCCTGCACATGCGCAGTAGCGCAAAACAAGGGACAAACACACACACACAGACAGGAAGTGCATGGATAGGATGCAGAAACAGTTAGGTTTTATTATAGAGGATAAGATGAAAAATTATCTCCTGGGAGAAAAATCAGGAGAAAATGTTATTTGGATAAGAGCCACAGTCCTCACAGGAGCTCACAGTCTAATACAGTGGTTTGCAAAAGTATTCAACCCCCTTGGCGGTTTCCACATTTTGTCATATTACTGCCACAAACATGAATCAATTTAATTGGAATTACACCTGAAAGACCAATACAAAGTGGTGTACACGTGAGAAGTGGATCAGAAGTCATACATTATTCCAAACATTTTGTACAAATAAATAACTGCAAAGTGGGGTGTGCGTAATTATTCGGCCCCCAGAGTCAATACTTTGTAGAACTACCTTTTCCTGCAATTACAGCTGCCAGTCTTTTAGGGTATGTCTCTAACAGCTTTGCACATCTAGAGACTGAAATCCTTCCCCAGTCTTCTTTGCAAAACAGCTCCAGCTCAGTCAGATTAGATGGACAGCGTTTGTGAACAGCAGTTTTCAGATCTTGCCACAGATTCTTGATTAGATATAGATCTGGACTTTGACTGGGCCATTCTAACACATAGATATGTTTTGTTTTAAACCATTCCATTGTTGCCCTTGATTTATGTTTAGGGCCGTTGTCCTGCTGGAAGGTGAACCTCCGCCCCAGTCTCAAGTCTTTTGCAGACTCCAAGAGGTATTCTTCCAAGATTGCCCTGTATTTGGCTCCATCCATCTTCCCATCAACTCTGACCAGCTTCCCTGTCCCTGCTGAAGAGAAGCACCCCCAGAGCATGATGCTGCCACCACCATATTTGACAGTGGGGATGGTGTGTTCAGAGTGATGTGCAGTGTTAGTTTTCTGCCACACATAGCGTTTTGCATTTCGGCCAAAAAGTTCCATTTTGGTCTCATCTGACCAGAGCACCTTCTTCCACATGTTTGCTGTGTCCCCCACATGGCTTGTGGCAAACTGCAAACGGGACTTCTTATGCTTCTCTGTTAGCAATGGCTTTCTTATTGCCACTCTTCCATAAAGGCCAACTTTGTGCAGTGCACGACTAATAGTTGTCCTATGGACAGATTCCCCCAACCTGAGCTGTAGATCTCTGCAGCTCGTCCAGAGTCACCATGGACCTCTTGACTGCATTTCTGATCAGCGCTCTCCTTGTTCGGCCTGTGAGTTTAGGTGGATGGCCTTGTCTTGGTAGGTTTACAGTTGTGCCATACGCCTTCCATTTCTGAATGATCACTTGAACAGTGCTCCGTGGGATGTTCAAGGCTTTGGAAATCTGTTTATAGCCTAAGCCTGCTTTAAATTTCTCAATAACTTGATCCCTGACCTGTCTTGTGTGTTCTTTGGACTTAACGGTGTTGTTGCTCCCAATATTCTCTTAGACAACCTCTGAGGCTGTCACAGAGCAGCTGTATTTGTACTGACATTAGATTACACACAGGTGCACTCTATTTAGTCATTAGCACTCATCAGGCAATGTCTATGGGCAACTGACTGCACTCAGACCAAAGGGGGCCGAATAATTACGCACACCCAACTTTGCAGTTATTTATTTGTAAAAAAAATGTTTGGAATCATGTATGATTTTCGTTCCACTTCTCTCGTTTACACCACTTTGTGTTGGTCTTTCATGTGGAATTTCAATAAAATTGATTCATGTTTGTGGCAGTAATATGACAAAATGTGGAAAACTTCAAGGGGGCTGAATACTTTTGAAAACCACTGTATTTATCATATCTATAGTATAAATGTCCACAGTTCACTTTTCTCCTAGGAGATAATTGTTGGTGGTTTAAAAGGCATTTTATTGACAAGGTTTAACACCATGGCAGGGGTGTAACAGTAGACCCTGCAAGAAATGCAGCGGCAAGGGGGCCCAGAAGCCTCAGGGGGCCCCATGGGGGAGAAGTTTCTTTCCCCTGTCCTGAGAGACTGACATAATTAAAGAGAACCTGAACTAAAAATAAAAAGTCAAAATAACCATACACAGGTCATACTTATATCCTGTGTAGTCTACTGCTCAATCTCTTTCTCCTCTACTGCATTCTGTTTGTCCACTATGATCAATGGAATTCCCCGTCCTCCATTTTAAAAATGGCCATTACCCCTAACAGCTTCCTGCTCAGCACACTGTTAAATTGTAATATCGCCCACTTGAGCCATAGGGAAACATTAACATTACCTTACATATTCAGTTGTAACTGACAGCTGCTGATATATAACTGACAGCAACTGGTATATTTCACTTCTGACAAAATATTGTCAGAACTGGAAGGGATCACTGTAAGAAGAAAATGGTGAGCTTCTGAGAGGAACTGACGGTGAGGTTAGTATGTAATATTAATTTGCAGCTACATCATGTGCTTATTTTAAATAAGTTTACTTGTTTCAGGTTCTCTTTAAGGGCACAGAGATAAAAAAAAAAAAAAAAAACTTTCTGCTCTCTGCACAATTGTTCTAATGACTGCATCTGCTCAGCCTCTGATAATGGATCATACAAATTTTTGTAGACAAAGATTTGTAGACAGTTCCTATTCAGTGTGCAGCAGGGTCTTGTGTACAGCCCCCAGCCCCCATCCTCTCTACCCCTCCCCAAGTTCTCTGTAATGTAGTGATGCTGGACAAGTCTGCAGAGCCTGTTCTGCTCCATCAGAGATGGACAGAGTGAGTGTAATAAGCGAAGGCTGGGAGCATTCTCGTCTGTTTTCTGTATGCATTTTCTGCACACTGTGTGTGTCTGTGCGAAAACATGCACATTTTTTCTTATCACAGATGCTAATCAGGGCTGCTCATCCAGATTCCGGATATCCGGGTAACCCGGATATCCAAACTTTTTTCAGCTATCTAATTCGGATTCGGATTCCGGATTTCCAAATCCGCATAGCAATCCACGGATATTTGGTCGCATACCCGGATATCCGCGAATATCAGGCGGATATTCAGGCGGATATTCGGATCCGAATACTGTAACTAAGGAGATGACATAATTGAGCAAATCAGAGGGCTCCCAGCAGAAGCCCTAGCAACCAATCACAGAAGGGAACCTTGGCCAGCCCCACCTGACCTCACTGAGCCAATCAGAGGGCTCCCAGCCTAAGCCCTTGCACCCAATCACAGAAAGGAATCCTGGCCAGCCCCCCTGTATAATAAGGAGGGCTGCAATGATGAGACATATCGTCCTAGCTTGTGAATGCTCACTGAGAGTAGAGTTGGGCCGAACGGTTCGCCTGCGAACGGTTCCATGCGAACTTCAGTGGTTCGCGTTCGCGTCCCGCAGGCGAACCTTTGCGGAAGTTCGGTTCGTCCCATAATGCACATGGAGGGTCAACTTTGACCCTCTACATCACAGTCAGCAGGCCCAGTGTAGCCAATTAGGCTACACTAGCCCCTGGAGCCCCACCCCCCCTTATATAAGGCAGGCAGCGGCGGCCATTACGGTCACTCGTGTGCTGCCTGCGTTAGTGAGAGTAGGGCGAGCTGCTGCAGACTGTCTCTCAGGGAAAGATTAGTTAGGCTTAACTTGTTCCTGTCTGGCTGCATACCTGTTCTGTGAACCCACCACTGCATACCTGTGCTGTGAACCCACCACTGCATACCTGTGCTGTGAACCCACCACTGCATACCTGTGCTGTGAACCCACCACTGCATACCTGTGCTGTGAACCCACCACTGCATACCTGTTCAGTGAACCCACCACTGCATACCTGTGCTGTGAACCCACCACTGCATACCTGTTCAGTGAACCTGCCACTGCATACCTGTTCTGTTCAGTGGACCCGCCACTGTATACCTGTTCATTGAACCCACCACTGCATACCTGTTCTGTGAACCCGCCACTGTATACCAGTTCTGTTTAGTGAACGGTGCGTTACACGGTGAGTTTGGTGTGTCAGTGTGAAGCAGTACCTTAATTACACTACCTGATTGATGTATACACATGCAAGATGTTTGAAAGCACTTTAGGCCTGTCATTTAGCATTCAATGTGATTTCTGCCCTTAAAACGCTGCTTTGCGTCAAATCCAGATTTTTCCCCGGGACTTTTGGCATGTATCCCACTCCGCCATGCCCCCCTCCAGGTGTTAGACCCCTTAAAACATCTTTTCCATCACTTTTGTGGCCAGCATAATTATTTTTTTTTTTTCAAAGTTCGCATCCCCATTGAAGTCTATTGCGGTTCGCGAACTGTAACGCGAACCGAACCTTCCGCGGAAGTTCGCGAACCAGGTTCACGAACCTAAAATCGGCGGTTCGGCCTAACTCTAACTGAGAGACATGCTCCAGTGCTGCTGGACTAGCAAGGGCTGTACACAGTGATAAACCTAAAGCTGTTCAGTGATTAACCCCTTCGCTATCACTAAACTATTGTTCTAATGTTAATTAGCTTGATTTCATTGTGTGACAGTCAGAGTGTGTGCTGCAGGGCTGCTGGCCTAGCAAGTGCTTTAAACAGTGATAAACCTAAAGCTGTTCAGTGATTAACCCCTTCACTATCACTACACTATTGTTCTAATGTTAATTAGCTTAATTTCATTGTGTGACAGTCAGAGTGTGTACTGCAGGGCTGCTGCAGGCAGCTGCTTTGTGTCTGTGTGTGTGCTGAGCCTGTGCACAGACCACCAGGCCAGATGCTTCCTGCTGGCCAGCTATTAGCCTTAGCTAGCTACAGTATAGGTTAGGTTAGGGATTAGTGAATAGGATTACTGTGTTATTGTGTAGTTAGTACTGTAGTACTGCAGTCAGTGCTAGTAGTCATTAGAGTAGTAGTAATACTGTGTTAGCTTACTACAGAACTGCTGTGCTGCTGAGCAGTGCCAGTGTGACAGTTAGTGTCTTCTCCTCTGCTGTCTGACTGTCACTCGGCACGTGGCACTTGGCATGTGGCACTTGGCACGTGGCCCTTGGCACTTGGCATGTGTAACGTGGCACTTGGCACGTGTAATGTGGCACTTTGCATGTGCCACGTGCCACATGCAAAGTGCCTGATGCCAAGTGCAAAGTTCCACGTGCTAAGTGAAAAGTGCAAAGTGCCAAGTGCCACGTGCAAAGTGCAACGTTCCATGTGCCAAGTGCAAAGTGCCAGGTGTCAAGTGCCACATTACACGTGCCAAGTGCCACGTTACACATGCCAAGTGCCAAGGGCCACGTGCCAAGTGCCACATGCCAAGTGCCACGTGCCGAGTGACAGTCAGACAGCAGAGGAGAAGACACTAACTGTCACACTGGCACTGCTCAGCAGCACAGCAGTTCTGTAGTAAGCTAACACAGTAGTACTACTACTCTAATGACTACTGTCACGTGGCACGTGCAAAGTGCCAAGTGTAAAGTGTCAAGTGCCACATGCAAAGTGCCATGTGCTACGTGCCAAGTGCCACATGGCAAGTGCAAAGTGCCACGTGCAAAGTGCCACATGCCAAGTGCCATGTGCCGCGTGCCAAGTGCAAAGTGCCACATGCAAAGTGCCAAGTGCCACGTGCAAAGTGCCAAGTGCAAAGTGTCATGTGCCAAGTGCAAAGTGCCACATGCCAAGTGCCATGTGCCTCGTGCCAAGTGCCATGTGCCACATGCCAAGTGCAAAGTGCCACGTGCCAAGTGCAAAGTGCCACATGCAAAGTGCCAAGTGCCACGTGCAAAGTGCCAAGTGCAAAGTGTCATGTGCCAAGTGCAAAGTGCCACGTGCCAAGTGCAAAGTGCTACGTGCCACGTGCAAAGTGCCAAGTGACAAGTGCCAATTGCAAAGTGCCACATGCCAAGTGCCAAGTGCCACGTGCCACATGCCACGTGCCATGTGCCACTGCCAAGTGCCACAACCGACATGCTCCTGGCAGACATTACACCTGCTGCTGCTGCTGCATTGCCCTGCTCCTGCTGCCTTTGCTGCTCCCACTGCCAGGGTGCCACAGGCCACTGCTGCTGTGTTGATACCACCTATATTTAACCCAAAACACAATTGCTAAGTAATTTTTGTGAGGTGTCTGGGCTGAAAACTGCCATGTCCCAGTTGTGCGGTTGGACTTTGGACACAATGGGCTTGATTCACAAAGCGGTGCTAACCTACTTAGCACGTCTAAAGTCTTTAGACGCGCTAACCAGGGTGCTAAGTAGGTTAGCACCGGATTTCTCAATCAGATCGCGCGCTAACTTTGCGCACGCAAAGTTTTACGCGCGCAAAGTTTTACGCGCGCTAAGTCCCATAGGCTTTAATGGGCACTTCGCGCGGAGCGCCCTGCGCTCTGTGCAGTACGCGCATAAAGTTTTACGCGCATAAAGTTTTGCGCGCGTAAACTTTTATGCGCGAAAAGCTTGTTTAGACGTGCTAAGGGGGTTTTCACAGGCGTGCTAACAGTTAGCACCGCTTTGTGAATCAAGCCCAATGTGGGCTGCACGACCGCTGTCTGGAACCTAGTCCTGATGTTAATTGACGGCCATTTTTTTTGGGGGGGGGGGGATTTAAGTATGCTTCCGGTACGACCGCTTCCTGGAACCTCTCCTTTGTAATGTTTTAACTGTGCCGTGGTACCAACACTAGGTGCCATGGTGGAATATCTATGCTGCCTGCCACACGTTACACTTCTTCTCCTCCTCCTGTCTCCTGCTGCATGTTCTGCTCCCACCGCCAGGGTGCATCTCCCTACTCCTCATCCTGCTGCTGTCTGTGGTACCCACTACCACCAGGGTCCACACAAAACTATATCTTCTGCTGCCAGTGCCAGCAGCTATTACGCCACTACAATAGCTGCATCTACCTACTCATCCTGCTGCTGCTCTCTGTGGTACCCACCACCACCAAGGTCCACACAAAACTATATCTTCTGCTGCCAGACAGTGCCACCAGCTATTACGCCACTACAATAGCTGCATCTACCTAGTCATCCTGCTGCTGCTGTCTGTGGTACCCACCACCACCAGGGTCCACACAAAACTATATCTTCTGCTGCCACTACCAGCTATTACGCCACTACAATAGCTGCATCTACCTACTCATCCTGCTGCTGCTGTCTGTGGTACCCACCACCACCAGGATTCACACAAAACTTTATCTTTTGCTGCCACTGCCAGTCTGCCACTGCCACCAGCTATTACGCCACTACAATAGCTTTCATTTTTTTGAGATGTCTCAGCTGAAAATTGTGATGTCCCAGTTGTGCGGTTGGACTTTGGACACAATGCAGGCTGCACGACCGCTGTCTGGAAACTAGTCCTGATGATAATTTACAGCCATTTTATTTATTTATTTATTTACTTTTTGTATTTTAACTCCCCACATAATAAATTAGTGTTTCCCTTTAAAAAAAAACATGATGCTATATGCATCATTTACCTCAAAAACGTTTTGGAAGCAATGTATAGGCCACTTCCGGTTTTCTATCCGGATATTCGAATCCGCCCGGATATCCCGGATACTGGGGTCGGATATCTGATTCTATGCGGATAGCAAAAAGTTTGGATTTGGATATCCGATCCGGATATCTGGGTATCCAGATCTGAATCAATTTGGATTTTAAAAAGGAGTATCCGAGCACCCCTGGTGCTCTGTTGTGCTTAAAGACTGGGTTCCATGGCTTCCCCAAGGTAAATATACTTGCAATGACTGCATTTTAGCATTTAATGCAGAGTTCACATGCCGACGCAAATGCGAACACACATTCTTTGCCAGGAACTGTCCGCTGGTGAACAGTTCGGGCCATCTCTATCAAAAAGTATATTAACCAAAATTGCATCTAAAGGGCATCTAGTTCCTTGCTGGAGCTTTAAAGAGAACCCGAGGTGGGTTCTAAGAATCCTATTTGCACACAGAGGCTGGGTCTGCATATAATGCTCAGCCTTTGTTGCTATACTGCTCCCCCCCAGGCCCCCCTGCGCTCTGTTGGCCCCCATAAATCAAACGCTGTGCTAGCAACACGCAGTGTGTCGCCAGCCAGCTGTTTACCTTTGCAGTTTCACTCTCGTCACTCCCCCGCCTCCTCCATAGCGCTGCTCCCCACCTGCGCCCCTTCCCTCCAATCAGCAGAGAGGGAAGGGATGCAGGTGGGGAGCGGCGACATAGAGGAGGCGGGAGAGTGGCAAGAGTGACACTGCAAAAGGTAAACAGACGGCTAGCGATGTCGCTACATGATGTTTGATTGATGGGGGCCAGCAGAGCGCAGAGTGGGCCTGGGGATGAGCAGTATAGCAACAGAGGCTGGGCATTATATGCAGACCCAGCCTCTGTGTGCGAATAGGATTCTTAGAACCCACCTCGGGTTCTCTTTAAGGTTACTCACGAAACCTTGTGCAAATTCAGTGATTTAACCAATGGGCTTAATTTTCATCTGACTGTTACTAAGATGGCTTAGGATACCCTAGGTGATATTACTTAGTATGCTGCTCTTCTATAAATTTTGGCAAAAAAAAGTGTTCACAGTTTGCCTGTACTTATGATCACCAAATCCTGTTTTGACAAATACATTTGTGAAGTCCTTTATTTTGTATAATAATCAGGCTGGTTTTGTTGTTGTAGGTTATGTATTTGTACTATTTGCTGGGATGGAAGCTGCATCACAAATATGCAAATCTATTTAAAACTACTAGTTCTAATGACATGGAAGCAGTCACAGCAGTCATGGAGGTAGGAATTATCATATTATCGTATTATGTCCTTTCCTAAAAATAAAAGAATAAAAATAAATATACAGTGGCTTGCAAAAGTATTTGGCCCCCTTGAAGTTTTCCACATTTTGTCACATTACTGCCACAAACACGAATCACTTTTATTGGAATTCCACGTGAAAGACCAATACAAAGTGGTGTACACGTGAGAAGTGGAACGAAAATCATACATGATTCCAAACATTTTTTAACAACTAAATAACTGCAAAGTGGGGTGTGCATAAGTATTCTGCCCCCTTTGGTCTGAGTGCAGTCAGTTGCCCATAGACATTGCCTGATGAGTGCTAATGACTACATAGAGTGCACCTGTGTGTAATCTAATGTCAGTACAAATACAGCTGCTCTGTGACAGCCTCAGAGGTTGTCTAAGAGAATATTGGGAGCAACAACACCATGAAGTCCAAAGAACATACCAGACAGGTCAGGGATAAAGTTATAGAGAAATTTAAAGCAGGCTTAAGCTACAAAATGATTTCCAAAGCCTTGAACATCCCACGGAGCACTGTTCAAGCGATCATTCAGAAATGGAAGGAGTAGGGCACAACTGTAAACTTATCAAGGCAAGGCTGTGTACATGGGCGTAGGGCCCGCGGTCGCAGGGGTCGCCATCGCGACCGGGCCCGCCTCCTGAAGAGGCGGGGGGGGGCCCGGGGGTATGCCTGGCGCTGGCCGTTTTGCACGAGATGGCGGCCGCCATGTTGTGGGCGGTGCTCGCTGCTCGTAACACTCCGACGTCAGCCAGCACTTTGCCCCATCCGCCCCCTGCCCAATCAGGAGCACCTGGCAGAGGGCGTGCCTGCGATTAAATTGCATTGCCAAGGCAGGGGGCTGGAGAGAGCGTGGATAGCTCCGCCCCCTACACGTGGTGGAGATGCCTGCCCGGCGCCCGCTGAACTACTGCAAAAGCAGGGGGCTGGAGAGAGCGTGGATAGCTCCGCCCCCTGCACATGGTGGAGATGCCTGCCCGGCGCCGGCTGACCCCCGCTGAACTATTTTGCCTGCCCGGTGCCCGCTGAGCCGCGCTGAACTACTGCAAAAGCAGGGGGCTGGAGAGAGCGTGGATAGCTCCGCCCCCTGCACATGGTGGATATGCCTGCCCGGCGCCGGCTGACCCCCGCTGAACTATTTTGCCTGCCCGGTGCCCGCTGACCCCGATGGCATTTTCGGCCTGCCCCACTGCACCAGGCTCAGGAAGACCAGGTTCCACCAGCTTAGTGCAGCCAGCCGCCTCCTCCACAGTCCAGTGTCCTCCCTCAGCCTGGCCCTGGCTCTCTGCCACACCACCTAAGGTGACAGCCTGGCCAGAACTAGTCTCACATGCCAGCAGCAGCAAGTAGGTGTGTGTGTGTGTCAGCAGTGTGTGTGTTTGTGTGTGTGTGTGTCAGCCGCAGTGTGTGTGTGTGTGTGTGTGTGTGTGGTGTCAGCAGCAGTGTGTGTGTGTGTCCGCAGCAGCAGTGTGTGTGTGTCCACAGCAGCGTGTGTGTGTGTGTGTGTGTGTGTGTGTGTAGTGTCAGCAGTGTGTGTGTGTGTGTGTGTGTGTGTGTGTCAGCAGTGTGTGTGTGTGTCAGCAGTGTGTGTGTGTGTCAGCAGTGTGTGTGTGTGTGTGTGTGTCAGCAGTGTGTGTGTGTGTGTCAGCAGTGTGTGTGTGTGTGTCAGCAGTGTGTGTGTGTGTGTGTCAGCAGTGTGTGTGTGTGTGTCAGCAGTGTGTGTGTCAGCAGTGTGTGTGTGTGTGTCAGCAGTGTGTGTGTGTGTGTCAGCAGTGTGTGTGTGTGTGTCAGCAGTGTGTGTGTGTGTGTCAGCAGTGTGTGTGTCAGCAGTGTGTGTGTGTGTGTCAGCAGTGTGTGTGTGTGTGTCAGCAGTGTGTGTGTGTGTGTGTGTCAGCAGTGTGTGTGTGTGTGTCAGCAGTGTGTGTGTGTGTAATGTCAGCAGCGTGTGTGTGTGTGTCCGCAGCAGCAGCGTGTGTGTAGTGTCAGCAGCAGTGTGTGTGTGTGTCCGCAGCAGCGTGTGTGTGTCGTGTCAGCATCAGCAGCGTGTGTGTGTCCGCAGCAGCGTGTGTGTGTGTCGTGTCAGCAGCGTGTGTGTGTGTGTAGTGTCAGCAGCAGTGTGTGTGTGTGTGTGTGTCCGCAGCAGCGTGTGTGTGTGTGTGTGTGTCCGCAGCAGCGTGTGTGTGTGTCGTGTCAGCAGCAGCAGTGTGTGTGTGTGTGTGTGTGTGTCAGCAGCAGCAGTGTGTGTGTGTGTGTCCCCGCAGCAGCGTGTGTGTGTGTGTAGTGTCAGCAGCAGTGTGTGTGTGTGTGTGTCCGCAGCAGCGTGTGTGTGTCGTGTCAGCATCAGCAGCAGCAGCGTGTGTGTGTGTGTCAGCAGCAGCAGTGTGTGTGTGTGTGTGTGTCCGCAGCAGCGTGTGTGTGTGTCGTGTCAGCAGCAGCAGTGTGTGTGTGTGTCCGCAGCAGCGTGTGTGTGTGTGTAGTGTCAGCAGCAGTGTGTGTGTGTCAGCAGCAGCAGCGTGTGTGTGTGTCGTGTCAGCAGCAGCAGCAGTGTGTGTGTGTCCGCAGCAGCGTGTGTGTGTGTGTGTGTCCGCAGCAGCGTGTGTGTGTGTGTGTGTCCGCAGCAGCTTGTGTGTGTGTGTTTGTGTAGTGTCAGCAGCAGTGTGTGTGTGTCAGCAGCAGTGTGTGTGTGTCAGCAGCAGCAGCGTGTGTGTGTGTCGGGTCAGCAGCAGCAGTGTGTGTGTGTGTGTGTGTCCGCAGCAGCGTGTGTGTGTGTCCGCAGCAGCGTGTGTGTGTGTGTCGTGTCAGCAGCAGCAGCGTGTGTGTGTGTGTCGTGTCAGCAGCAGCAGTGTGTGTGTGTGTGTGTGTCGTGTCAGCAGCAGCAGTGTGTGTGTCAGTGTGTGTGTGTGTGTCAGCAGCAGCAGGTGTGTGTGTGTGTCAGCAGCAACGTTTTTAAACGTAAGTGTGAACCGGGCCTTATGCTGGGAATACACGGGTTGATTCTGGGGCTCGATTCTGCGCCCAATCGTTTTTGGCGCTCGATTCTGTGGGCAATTCTCTTATCTTCCACTCATTTTTCTTATCTTTTTCCATCGTCCCCAATGCAGAATCGAGCGGCAAAGCTATCGGGCGGCAGATCGGACGTGTCGGAAATTATCTATCGAGCCATCTTATCAGTTCAGAATCGAGCCGTGTATTCCCAGCATTAGGTTCGGGCTGATCTCTACTACTTTCAATGTGTACAGTATAAGCTGTTATTCTGTTCCTGTACTGCTAGTAAACTAGCGGCAATGTGTACAGTATAAGCTGTTATTCTGTTCTTGTACTGCTTGTAAACTAGCGGTAGTGTGTGCTGATCTCTGCTACCTCCAGCGTGTACAGTATAAGCTGTTACTCTGTGCCTTTGCTGAGCGTAAACTAGCTGCAGTGTGTGCTGATCTGTTACCTCCAGTATGTACAGTATAAGATGTTGCTCTGTGCCTGTACTGACAGTAAACTAGCTGCAGTGTGTGCTGATCTCTGCTGCCTCCAGCGTGTACAGTATAAGCTGTTACTCTGCCTGTACTGATAGTAAACTAGCTGCAGTGTGTGCTGATCTGTTACCTCCAGTATGTACAGTATAAGGTGTTGCTCTGTGCCTGTACTACTAGTAAACTAGCGGCAGTGTGTCCTGATCTCTGCTACTTCCAGCGTGTACAGTATAAGCTCTTACTCTGTGCCTGTACTGATGGTAAACTAACTGCAGCATGTGGTGATCTCTGCTGTCTCCAGCGTGTACAGTATAAGCTGTTACTCTGTGCCTTTACTGATAGTAAACTAGCTGCAGTGTGTGCTGATCTGTTACTTCCAGTATGTACAGTATAAGGTGTTGCTCTGGGCCTGTACTGACAGTAAACTAGCTGCAGTGTGTGCTGATCTGTTACCTCCAGTATGTACAGTATAAGCTGTTGCTCTGTGCCTGTACTGATTGTAAACTAGCTGCAGTGTGTGCTGATCTGTTACTTCCAGTATGTACAGTATAAGGTGTTGCTCTGGGCCTGTACTGACAGTAAACTAGCTGCAGTGTGTGCTGATCTGTTACTTCCAGTATGTACAGTATAAGGTGTTGCTCTGGGCCTGTACTGACAGTAAACTAGCTGCAGTGTGTGCTGATCTCTGCTACCTCCAGTATGTACAGTATAAGCTGTTGCTCTGTGCCTGTACTGATTGTAAACCAGCTGTATTGTATGTACAGTATTAGCTGTAAAGCCTGGTACACACATACAATTTTGAATAGCCAATTTTACTACTTCTAGGTATTATGAGAGCTCAGCTCTGTTCACAGTATTCAAAGTCTCTTGGCCCTCATACTACATGTAGTGGTAAAATTGGTCAGTGAGTGACCAATCAAAATTAAATGTGTGTATGCAACTTTATTCTATGCCTATACTGATAGTAATCTATCTAATTGAAGGCTAGGGGGCTCCATCCAACATTTTGCTGGGCAGGCCCATTATTATTAGGTTACACCGCTGTTAAGTTCATGTAACTTGGTCCCACCCATGGCCACACCCATTTTTGCCATGGCACACTGCGCGCACCGCAGGTCCTTCCCAGCCAGTGCTCATTGGTGCCCTGGATCTTTTAGGATCCTAGCAACGCCCCTGTTTACTATAAAAGGATTCTACTGTAATTCCTTCAGACTGGCATCTTGCTACTAATTGCCCTATTTCCTCTGGGTGCTGCGTATGTTTGCAAATTGAACGTGGCACCCATGCTGCTGCAAAGATGAATTGATATAGCCATGCCATGCACAGCTATGGGGATTCGGATATGTGTGTGCATCGGGTGTTGTGGGGGGAGGGGCTGTTGTTGCCGGGAGGGGGGGGGGCCCACATCCAGATTCCGCATCGGGGCCCAGAGGTTTGTAGCTACGCCACTGGCTGTGTACCTAAACTCACAGGCCAAACAAGGAGAGCGCTGATCAGAAATGCAGTCAAGAGGCCCATGGTGACTCTGGACGAGCTGCAGAGATCTACAGCTCGGATGGGGGAATCTGTCCATAGGACAACTATTAGTTGTGCACTGCACAAAGTTGGCTCTTATGGAAGAGTGACAAGAAGAAAGCCATTGTTAACAGAAAAGCATAAGAAGTCCTGTTTGCAGATTGCCACAAGCCATGTGGGGGACACAGCAAACATGTGGAAGAAGGTGCTCTGGTCGGATGAGACCAAAATGGAACTTTTTGGCCAAAATGCAAAACGCTATGTTTGTGGCAGAAAACTAACACTGCACATCAATAAGAACACACCATCCCCACTGTCAAATATGGTGGTGGCAACATCATGCTCTGGGGTTGCTTCTCTTCAGCAGGGACAGGGAAGCTGGTCAAAGTTGATGGGAAGATGGATGGAGCCAAATACAGGGCAATCTTGGAAGAAAACCTCTTGGAGTCTGCACTGCAAAAGACTTCAGACTGGGGCGGAGGTTCACATTCCAGCAGGACATCGACTCTAAAGATAAAGCCAGGGCAACAATGGAATGGTTTAAAACAAAACATATCCATGTGTTAGAATGGCCCAGTCAAAGTCCAGATCTAAATCCATTCGAGAATCTGTGGCAAGATCTGAAAACTGCTGTCCATCTAATCTGACTGAGCTGGAGCTGTTTTGCAAAGGAGAATGGGCAAGGATTTCAGTCTCTAGATGTGCAAAGCTGGTAGAGACATACCCTAATGGACTGGCAGCTGTAAATTGCAGCAAAAGGTGGTTCTACAAAGTATTGACTCAGGGGGCTGAATACTTATGCACACCCCACTTTGAAGTTATTGATTTGTAAAAAATGTTTGGAATAACGTATGATTTTCGTTCCACTTCTCACGTGTACACCACTTTGTATTGGTCTTTCACGTGAAATTCCAATAAAATTGATTCATGTTTGTGGCAGTAATATGACAAAATGTGGAAAACTTCAAGGGGGCCGAATACTTTTGCAAGCCACTGTATGTATAAAATAAATATAAATATATGCATATATACTGTATAAACAGTTCCATCCCTGGACATGTTTAAATCCAGACTGAAAACCCACCTGTTCAGTTTGGCATTTGCAGAAATATAACTTTTGTTGTGTGAATACTTCATCATATCACTAACTACTGAATCTGAGAGAGCCTAAGCGCTTTGAGTCCTAAGCACTTTGAGTCCTGTGGGAGAAAAGTGATATATAAATGTTATTGTATTGTAATATATACAGTGGCTTGCAAAAGTATTCGGCCCCCTTGAAGTTTTACACATTTTGTCACATTACTGCCACAAACGTGCATCAATTTTATTGGGATTCCACATGAAAGACCAATACAAAGTGGTGTACATGTGAGAAGTGGAACGAAAATCATACATGATTCCAAACATTTTTTGCAAATAAATAACTGCAAAGTGGGGTGTGCGTAATTATTCGGCCCCCTGAGTCAATACTTTGTAGAACCACCTTTTGCTGCAATTACAGCTGCCAGTCTTTTAGGGTATGTCTCTACCAGCTTTGCAAATCTAGAGACTGAAATCCTTGCCCATTCTTCTTTGCAAAACAGCTCCAGCTCAGTCAGATTAGATGGACAGCAGTTTGTGAACAGAAGTTTTCAGATCTTGCCACAGATTCTCAATTGGATTTAGTTCTGGACTTTGACTGGGCCATTCTAACACATAGATATGTTTTGTTTTAAACCATTCCATTGTTGCCCTGGCTTTATGTTTAGGGTCATTGTCCTGCTGGAAGATGAACCTCCGCCCCAGTCTCAAGTCTTTTGCAGTCTCCAAGAGGTTTTCTTCCAAGTTTGCCCTGTATTTGGCTCCATCCATCTTCCCATCAACTCTGACCAGCTTCCCTGTCCCTGCTGAAGAGATGCACCCCCCGAGCATGATGCTGCCACCACCATATTTGACAGTGGGGATGGTGTGTTCAGAGTGATGTGCAGTGTTCGTTTTCTGCCACACATAGCGTTTTGCATTTTGGCCAAAAAGTTCCATTTTGGTCTCATCTGACCAGAGCACCTTCTTCCACATGGTTGCTGTGTCCCCCACATGGCTTGTGGCAAACTGCAAACGGGACTTCTTATGCTTTTTGTTAACAATGCCTTGCTTCTTGCCACTCTTCCATAAAGGCCAACTTTGTACAGTGCATGACTAATAGTTGTCCTATGGACAGAGTCTCCCACCTGAGCTGTAGATCTCTGCAGCTCGTCCAGAGTCACCATGGGCCTCTTGACTGTATTTCTGATCAGCGCTCTCCTTGTTCGGCCTGTGAGTTTAGGTGCATGGCCTTGTCTTGGTAGGTTTACAGTTGTGCCATACTCCTTCCATTTTTGAATGATCGCTTGAACAGTGCTCCATGGGATGTTCAAGGCTTTGGAAATATTTTTGTAGCCTAAGCCTGCTTTAAATTTCTCAATAACTTGATCCCTGACCTGTCTTGTGTGTTCATTGGACTTCATGGTGTTGTTGCTCCCAATATTCTCTTAGACAACCTCTGAGCCCCTTACAGAGCAGCTGTATTTGTACTGACATTAGATTACACACAGGTGCACTCTATTTAGTCATTAGCACTCATCAGGCAATGTCTATAGGACACTGACTGCACTCAGATCAAAGGGGGCTGAATCATTATGCACACACCACTTTGCAGTTATTTATTTGCAAAAAAATGTTTGGAATCATGTATGATTTTCGTTCCACTTCTCATGTGTACACCACTTTGTGTTGGTCTTTCATGTGGAATTCCAATACAATTGATTCATGTTTGTGGCAGTAATGTGACAAAATGTGGAAAACTTCAAGGGGGCCGAATACTTGTGCAACCAACTGTATACATATATAGTATTGAAGAGATAAAACCTGTGGAGCTCTCACCTCATTTTGTGTCCATGTGATAGTTGGCATTGCAAAAGGATAATTAAACAAACCTGAATTAATTTAGCAAAACACAATTTTACCTATCTAAAAAAAAATTAAAACCTAACTTTTCATAGATTTAATTAAAATGCCTGTCTCTGCAGATCTCTCAATACTATTCTGGGGAAGGGAATTGTTCTTTAAAATTATGCTTTTTAATAGCCTATCCCTCATTTGAATTAAGATTGATTATTCTAACAATCTTTGTCACAATTTGTTGTCGGGCGCCTCCTACCTCTTATCCCTTTGTTCTCCCCTAGACAGTGATATTAGTCCAGAGGTCCATTTTTACTAGAGTGCAGCCGACAATATTTGTAAGACGATTTTTTAACAGATCCACTTGGAGACAGATTTCTCTATCTGCTCAGTTTTGTAAGCAGTAATCTAATATCTCTCACAGTTTTCCATTGTTTTAAATACAATGCTTGATTGGTGCTTTAGGCATTCTTTTTACATTCTTTTCCCAGTTTCTGGTGTTCCTGAAAATTAATTAACCAGACACACCCACTACTTCTCTGACTGCACAAATGTTAACTTATCCATTTAGTTTTTGCAATAATAGAATGGTGTGAAAACTACTGTAATTGCATTTTTGCAAAAAAGTCCATTTGGAATGATAAAATGTAGTAAAAGAAAAATGTTGTGAAACTCCATGTGCACAACTTAAATGTATTTTCTTAAAAATATCACGAGGGTTTTGAAGCTACACACATTCATCCCTAATGCCGAGTCCACATGTTACCATCTTTTTATTATTATTTGTTTGCCAATCTGTTTAACTATATATATATTTTGTACAGCTGCTATTTTTTTCTTCAATGATTTCAATATGTTTATTATTAGTATTATTCATTGTATATATCACTGAGACTATTGATATGTGAACATGGTCGTTGTGACCTGACAGTTTTCATATTGTCTCAGTGATATTGTTTTATTCAAAATTCTTAGAATTTTCTCAAACATGCACTGTAGTTCAAGTAGGCCCGGATTTACCTCACAGGAGCCTATAGGCACAGATGTCCTGGCACCTTAGATTTCACCCTCCATGAACCTACAAACCCCAGCTAACTGCACTGCAAGTGTGCTGGCTGGCCCAGTTTGCACTTTTCCCTTATTTCCCTTGCCTAGCTACAGGTGCCTCCAAGTATTAGGTAGCCAGAGAGGTACTAAGAGGTATTAACCTCCCTGGCGTTCTGATTATGTGCAGCCGCACGGCTGCACATGGTTTTTCAAACTTATTTTTTTTTTAATCATGTAGCTAGCCTAGCGCTAGCTACATGATACCCCCCTCCCAGCCGAATCCCAACCACCCTTCCGATCACCGCCGGCGATGATGGCCGTCAGCAGATCCCATTCTGAACAGGATCTTCATCAGGGCTTCCCCCGTCACCATGGCGATGAACGGAATGACGTCATCGACGAGTCCCGATCCACCCCTCAGCGCTGCCTGGCACTGATTGGCCAGGCAGCGCACATGGTCTCGGGGGGGCTCTCTTTACGTGGCGGATAGCGGTGCATCGGCGGCGAGTGGTGGTGAGTGGCCCCAACACGCAGCAAGCAAAGTGCTTGCTGCGTGTTTTTAAAAAAAAATATTCAAATCGGCCCACCAGGGGCTGAGCGGCACCCTCTGGCGTCTCTGGACGAGCTCAGCTCGTCCAGAACGCTAGGGAGTTTAAGTAGCTAGAGGTGCCCCTGACTGAAGGGAGATCTTGTCAGTGGAATGCTGAGATCTCTTATTTACACTCTCATTGGTAGGGATGGTTGCTGGATTCCGCGGAATTCGAAATTCCGCCATTCCGGCCGGAATTGGGTCAATTCCGATTTCCGGCGGTCGGAACGGAATTGCTATAGCGCTAAAACGGAATTCCGCGGAAAAATGCAGAATTCCGTCGGAATGCAATTTTTTTGTGAGCCAATCACAAAGAAGCCCCTAGAACAAGGTTAAAGTGACAAAACATGGATTTCCGCATGAAAATAGGAATTATTTCAGCAGGAATTACAGTCTTAACAAAAACCAATCAATCCTCCTATGTTAGCAACCTATCCCAACCATTTTGTAAAGCTCCATAGCCTACGCGACACCTCCTGTGGCGCCAAAATAACCTCCTTGGGACCACCGCCAGGTCCCAAAGCTTACGCAACACCTCCTGTGGCGCCAAAATGACCACCATGGAGCGGAATTCAGAACTGAATTCGGACGTTCCGATCATCCCTACTCATTGGGACTCTGCATAGGGAAGGAGGGAGGGAGGTGCTCGGGGAGGGGAGTGAGGTACCTTTGCATCATCAGGCGCCTGTAGGCACGTGCCTACAGTACCTTACAGTAAATCCAGCCATGAGTTAAAGTAATTGGAAATTGATAAAAAAAATAAGCAGTTACTTACCTAAGGAGAGGGAAGGCTCTGGGTCCTATAGAGCCTTCCCTCTCCTCTCCCAGTCCCCTCATTGCAGCAGCAGCTCCTCCATTTGAACCCCCCACTGCAGGGGATTGCAGAAGTCTTTGGGAGCCAAATCATCTGGAAGACAGGCGGTTCCATACTGTGCATACACAAGAGAGGACGCTCACACGGGACCAGTATGGAGCGGCCCATTTTTCGGAGCACTCAGGCTCCTGAAGACAGTTCCAAAGCCTCTTTTGCGGCAGAGAGAGAGAGCAGTATTTCACCATAGTGGTTAAATACTACTATTACTATCGGGGAGCCAGCGCTGGAACGAGGACCGAGAGAGGAGCGGAAATGCTCTATAGGACCCACAGCCTTCCCTCTCCTTAGGTAAATATCTGCTTCATCTTTTTTGTCAATTCCCAATTACTCTAATTGAGAATGAGAATAGCATTCTCATAAAGATTCATGTTTGGGTGAAAATTCATAATTGCTTGAAAGCTCCAAATTTATGAATATTCAATGCATTTTTGTAAATACTTTTTTTTTTCTGTCTGAATACCATTACTCCAATTCTGCAGGCTCATTTATAGTGTATCTGAGGCAAAAAAAAAAGAAAGTTAAAGTTATAAATATTTGCATAAGGGATGCTTATTCAGATTCTGTGAAATTGAAGTTTCTGCATGTTTAATCTGTAATCAAAAAAGGGAAATTGGAAATTCGATTTACCGCACTTTGGTAATTTTAGCCTGATCACAGAACTAGGAAGCATTGGACCAATCATAGAATGGAGAATGTTTCTGCAAAATTAAAATTTTAGACCAATCACAAGACTTATTTTCTGTTTTTCTGATTTCCATTTTCCAATTTTTGTTTTCATTTTTTGCATTCTAGGATGCAAAATATGACTAATAAAATACTCCTCAAAAATTGAAAATTGGAATAAAATCGGATAAATGGAAATCAGAATTTCAGCGGAATCGGAAACGGGTATTTCTGACCATCCCTAATCTGCATATTCTTAATATTCTCAGTATAATGGCATAGCAATAGTAGATGCACAGGTTGTGACCACTCCAACGGGGACCCTTGGGCCAGAGGGGCAACTAGGGGTCTTCCCTTAACTTCAGTATTAGCATTATAATGATGCTCTGCTGGTAATGATGATCACTTCTATATATTCTTTGAATTGTGGTTATTATCACTAACAAACTGATCCAATTCACTGTTTACATCTCCTATCCTGTGAAAGTCTGTCAAGTTTTGTTGGGCCATATGAATTGTAACATATAGGGCTTGATTCACAAAAGCATGCTAAGTGTTATCAGTGTTATCTAAAGCTGCTTATCACATGCAAAGTGCCTCCTCACGTGCTAATGCACACGTAAGAGTTTGTGCGTGTAAAGTTTAGAGCGCGTAAAGTTTTGCGCGCGCAAAGTCTTGCGTGCACCGCTTCATGTGCAAAATCAGGTGCTTTGCGTGCTAAGCAGAGTGATAAGCATACTTTACATTTTACGTGTGCTAAACTTTACGTGCACTAGCACGCAAATAGTAACAGCTTTGCACTCTAGTTTGCACGTGCAAAGCTTTTAGGCGTGCTAACTGTGTTAGCACAATTTAGTGAATCAAGCCCATAGAATGCTTGTGGGGGCCTAATGTAAAACTTGCACTGGGGGCCAAAGCTTCTTAGCTACACCCCCCCTCTCAGTAGACACTTGGTGGCCTTTTCTTGTGGCCAGCCTCACCTCTGTGCTGTTGCTGTAACCACTGTTCACAGTTCCATTCACAGAACCAGTGCTTTGTCCACTCCGTGCACCCTCATGGATTGTGCTTCTAAATGACTGTGAACAGCAGTTATGGCATAGAGGATTCTGGGCATGTGTGAGTAGGAAACATTAGTAATTGTGCATGCCCCGTATGTTTCTGGCTGGGCATTACTTATGGTGCCCATACATGGTACAATAAAAACGTTTGATTTACCCGGTTATTTGATCTAAACGATCAAATTGAATGAAAATCAAAACATTTTTTTTTCAATCAAGAAATTTGAACGATTATCCCGTTTTTTTTTGTTTTGTTTTTAGAAAAACATGATCGGACATGCTGGAAAAATCTTTGTATTCAATCATCAAACAAATCGATCAAGTCAAACAAATCAAACAAAATGATCTAATCGAAAATAAATGAAAAATTGTACCATGTATGGGCACCTTTAGTCATGCGGAGGCACGCACAAGGAGGGTGTGTGGAATTAACAGAATGGGGGCTACAGTGGTAGCATGAAGTGGAGGCCAGACACAAGTATGGACCAGGGATGAGCAGAAACTACGCCAGTGCGAATTTCCGCATTGTAGTTCGCATCTATGCATCTAGTTTGTAGGTGAAGTTTCAAAACTAGGCTTACGAATGTACGCGTAGTGAGGTACCGTTACGCATAGCTTACGCCCACTATGCGTAGTTAACATGTGTATTGCGTAGTGAACTACGAATGTGTTACTCGGTTCTAATTTTCCACGTGCGATTATATGCTTACAAATTTACGCATTGGAAAAGGGGAATGTACGCATAGAAGAGTTACCGGTATATGCATATAAAGAGGAATTAATGCGTAAAATTTTCTGCATGCAGGCATAAGCATCCGCATACACTACGCTTCACACTACGTGTAATTGCGTATTTTAATGCGTATTCTATGAATTGCATAGGAAGCGACTATTTGATTTCGAAGCAGTAGTTTGGCGAAGCGTAATTGCATAAAAATACGCGTAGTTCCAGCGTAGCAAAGTTGGATGACTACGACCATACCTGGTATGAACCACCAAGTGTCTGACATAAAGAAAAAGCAGGCATACATGACTTTTAAGGTACCCGTACATTTAGATGTATCTACATACATCGAGAGAGATCTGTCAGCTGCCCGCACACCGCAGGCTGATTCACCATCAATTTCATGCTGAAATCAATCAGGAATCAACCTTGTGACGCCACATCCACCTCCTTGCCGATCCAATGCTGCACCCCCAATGTTTAACCAGTTCACCCCCAAGGGTTTTTATCCTAACGGACCAGAGCAATTTTCAGTTGTCAGCGCTCCTCCCTTTTATTCCCTAATAACTTTATTACTACTTATCACAAGAAAATGATCTATACCTCGTTTTTTTCGCCACCAATTAGGCTTTCTGTGGATAGTACATTTTGCTAAGAATTTTTTTATTCTAAATGCATTTTAATGAGAAAAACAGAAAAAAAAGAAAAAAAATCATTATTTCTCAGTGTTCAGCCTTTATAGTTTTAAAATTAAACATTCTCCTGTGGATAAAACAAACACGTTTTATTTGCCCAGTGGTCCCGATAATTAAACCGTTTAGATTATGTCCCTACCACAATGTATGGCGACAGTATATTATTTTGAAATATAAGTGGTTATTTTTCTGTTTGTTCTGGCCATAATTACAAGCCCCTATGTAATAAATTAAAATTAATTTTCCCCCATAAAATATAGAATAAAAAAAGCTGAGTCCCTAAGGCAACTATTTTTTTTTTTTTAAGCTGATTTTTTTTTTTACAAGTGTTTTTTTGGGGGGGGAGGGTTGGAAGTTTAATTTTATTAATGATGTGTATATACTTGAAAATGTATGTATTTTGTAGGTGTAATATACTTTTTGGCCACAAGATGGCGCTAGTGAACACTCATAGGACGTGTTCACTTTTTTTTTTTTTTTTTTTACACACTTTATTAAACTGTTACATTTCCTGTTTATGTGAATGGACGTAGCCGCTGTTCGCGGTCACGTCCATTCACTCCAGGCACGGCGATTGGGTAGAGGACTGTTCAGTCCTCTTCCCCAATCGCCCAGCACGGGATCCCGACGGTAATGGCGGCGGTAGCGGCGGACACACGGCGGTAGCAGCGGCGGGAATGCGCGACGTATTAAAACGTCATGTTGCTGTTAATAGCGGTAAGCATGACGTTTTAATACGTTAGGATGGCGGTAAATGGTTAATGTACCCCCCGGTGCCCAGTGAACTCTATACCTTACCTGTCCATGACTGCTGCTCCCTCTGGGCTCCCTCCACAGTTCATACATGCGACCCACGTGGTTGCCTAGTAAAGGCGTGTGTGTGACATCCCACGTCACTCACATGCCCACATAAATAGGCAACCATGTGGGGCGGGTGTATGGAGCAAGAAGTGCGCCTGGAGCCAGTGAATGAAAGGTGGCAGCCAAGGACAGATACTGTATAGTGTACTGGACCTGGGGGGGGGAGCACACTACACATTAGGCGGAAAGCGCAGGGTGTTTTTATAGCCTTGTTTCCCATCCCGATAATGCTTGACATTACCGCTCCTGGTCGAGCAAGTCAGCCCAACATCTTGCTGCATGTCCGACCGATTAATGTGACCAATTTCAGCATAAAATTGGTCATGTTGTCGGTCGTGCATGCACTTTGCGGCACCGATTTTCATCCAATTATAATAACTGAATCAGATCATCGATCGCCCGCCAAGTCATCTGATGGCCACCTTTACTTTTCTGCCTCAGGTTTACTTGACATGTAACAGCACTCCAGTGAGGATATCACCAGCAGATTGACAATGGAATTACCTCATCACAGCCTAATAGCCTATGGGAGGGATGCTGAACTCCAGTCCTCCTCAAGGCCCGAGGTTCTCACACATTTTTTGAGTAGCTCAAATTAATTGATGGGACTGAATCAGGAAAGGTGTGGTTCACCTTCCGAGCACCAGAGTTTGACTCCTGTGGCCTCCAGCAAATTGTGGTTATTTTTCTGGGATGAAGGCAGAGACTGGAGTGCTCAGAGGGACATGAACAGTGATGAGCACAAATGTCGATATTCTTTTCAAATTAATTTTTGGAAAAATAATGTTAAATTTGACGTTTGACTGAAAAAGCCATAGAAAATCATTTTGAATTTTCACAATAAAAATAATGATTTTTCACATGTTAGCAGTAAAACATTATTTTTCATGCTTTTCACTGTAAAAATAAAGTTTTTTTGTGTTTTCACAAATTTTTGCCATATTGCAATTTGCAAAAATACAATGGCCTCAATTTTCGTAGGGTTATCAAACAAATTACCTCATGTGAGGTAATTTACCTCATGAGGTAATGACATTTAGCAATTCTGGTAGGTTTTAGTCATGTTTTACCTCATATGGTAAATTATGAGCTAATTTGTGAGGTAATTTGCATTAATTGTACTGAAAGTAGCTATTTTCATGGAAATTAAGGGGCATGTTAGCACATAATTTACCGATCAGTTTATGACCTTCCTGTACCTGGAGGTAAAGTCAATTTGTATGCATTTTGCAGTTTTTTTGTGTTCCTATTGCTGTTTTAATGTCGTTCCTATTCAGGCTGTGTAATAGAAAAGAAAAGTAGAAATAAAACTGCAAATATTTACTGGATTTTTTTTTTAAGGGATGCCTATAAATATACTTTTCATAGGTTACTACATAATCAAATACACCCCCCCCCCCTCAAAAAACAAACATCTTCCAAAGACTATTGTAACTTATGGAAGACAGTTAAAGACTACTATTATTTATTTACTTCATGCTTACTGCTGAAATACCTCATGTTTTACCTCACTTTATTCATTTACCTCATGTTTTACCTCACTTTATTCATTTACCTCATGTTTTACCTCACTTTATTCATTTACCTCATGTTTTACCTCATGTTCAAGAATGAAGAAAAATCTTTCAGAATTGCTTAAAAAAAAAAAAGAGGAAACTACCTTGTGAGGTATTTAACCTACAACAAATTTACCTCACATAGCTACCAGAATTGAGGTCAGTGGCCCATATGCAATTTACTTTTTTTTACCTGAGATTTTCTCCTAAGAGATAATTTTTCATCTTTGATTTAAAAAAACTTTCTAGCACTTTTCAACTAGTACCAAAAAATAGGTTAAAAAGTACTGATAAAATTATTCTTGCTTTCTGGTGGCTTAAAAGACATTTTATTGACAAGTTGTGAAAATATCACCGAGGAGAAAACCCAGGAGAAAAAGTGAATTGCATATGGGCCAATGTATTTTCAGGGAAATTTTCTCAAAATCAAAAATTCCATGTTGCCTGCTAAAATTACTTTGGTGAAAATTTGCGAGCAACACTGAATGGCAAGAAAATATGGGTAGAACATATAAACTTCTTAAAGATACTCTATTATCATCATCTTGTGATGATAAAAATAATGAGCAATTTGACTTTTACATAGAAAGAAAAATCAAACACCTATGTCTTGGCACTTGATGGAGACACAGACTTTCAGCCAACTGCATTAATGTTTCTGATGGATCGTCTGAAAATGTACCCAGAAGTTGGCGCTGTCTCTGGAAGAATCTACCCAGCAGGACTAGGTACTGGAAAATATGTAGCCTCAATTTACAGCCAAGCTCGCTCTCTCGCTTTCTCTCTCTGGCCCTTATTCAATTCACTTTTTTCCCCTGAGTTCTCTACTAGGTAATTTTCACAACTTATCAATGAAACACCTTCCAAGCCACTAGCTAGCAAGAGAATACTCTGAATAATTTTGCCAGTAGTTTTCACCTACGTACTTTTGGGTACTTTTACAATCTGCGTGTGCGTGTGCGTGTGTATGTATATATATATATATATATATATATATATATATATATATATATATATATATATATATATATATATATATATATATATATTTACAGAGGGATTGCAGCACACAACAGGAAAACAGTGACAGGGGCTCTTGGCTACGCTTTAACGCACTTAAGCTCACCAACTGCGCCAAAGTGTCCCCAATCTGGTGAGTCCTACTCTACCATGCAAAATGCCAGTTTTTATAAGCAGTCTAGTGGGAACTAATCCAAAAACCCAAAAGTCAACTAGATGTTTTTAATTTCCTTTTTTCCATCTAGTTGACTTTTGGGTTTTTGGATTAGTTCCCACTAGACTGCTTATAAAAACTGGCATTTTGCATGGTAGAGTAGGACTCACCAGATCGTGGACACTTTGGCGCAGTTGGTGAGCGTGTGTGTGTGTGTGTATATAAATACATATATATATATATATATATATATATATATATATATATATATATATATATATATACATACACAGTGGCTTGCGAAAGTATTCGAGCCCCCTTGAAGTTTTCCACATTTTGTCACATTACTGCCACAAACATGAATCCATTTTATTGGAATTTCACATGAAAGACCAATACAAAGTGGTGTACACTTGAGAAGTGGAACGAAAATCATACATGATTCCAAACATTTTTTACAAATCAATAACTGCAAAGTGGGGTGTGCGTAATTATTCAGCCCCCTTTGGTCTGAGTGCAGTCAGTTGCCCATAGACATTGCCTGATGAGTGCTAATGGCTAAATAGAGTGCGCCTGTGTGTAATCTAATGTCAGTACAAATACAGCTGCTCTGTGAAGACCTCAGAGGTTGTCTAAGAGAATATTGGGAGCAACAACACCATGAAGTCCAAAGAACACACCAGACAGGTCAGGGATGAAGTTATTGAGAAATTTAAAGCAGGCTTAGGTTGCAAAAGGATTTCCAAAGTCTTGAACATCCCACAGAGCACTGTTCAAGCGATCATTCAGAAATGGAAGGGGTATGGCACAACTGTAAACCTACCAAGACAAGGCCGTCCAGCTAAACTCACAGGCCGAACAAGGAGAGCACTGATCAGAAATGCAGTCGAGAGGCCCATGGTGACTCTGGATGAGCTGCAGAGATCTACAGCTCAGGTGGAGGAATCTGTGCATAGGACAAGTATTAGTCATGCACTGCACAAAATTGGCCTTTATAGAAGAGTGGCAAGAAGAAAGCCATCGTTAACAAAAAGCATAAGATGTCCCATATGCAGTTTGCCACAAGCCATGTGAGGGACACAACAAACATGTGGAAGAAGGTGCTCTGGTCAGATGAGACCAAAACTGAACTTTTTGGCCAAAAATGCAAAACGCTATGTGTGGTGGAAAACTAACATTGCACATCACTCTGAACACACCATCCCCACTGTCAAATATGGTGATGACAGTATCATGCTCTGGGGGTGCTTCTCTTCAGCAGGGACAGGGAGGTTGGTCATAGTTGATGGGAAGATAGATGGAGCCAAATACAGGGCAATATTAGAAGAAAACCTCTTGGAGTCTGCAAAAGACTTGAGACTGGGGCGGAGGTTCTCCTTCCAGCAGGACAATGACCCTAAACATAAAGCCAGGGCAACAATGGAATGGTTTAAAACAAAACATATCTATGTGTTAGAATGGCCCAGTCAAAGTCCAGATCTAAATCCATTC
Organism: Hyperolius riggenbachi; assembly: GCF_040937935.1. NCBI lineage: Eukaryota > Metazoa > Chordata > Amphibia > Anura > Hyperoliidae > Hyperolius > Hyperolius riggenbachi. The sequence goes on from NC_090652.1 coordinate 67,320,203, forward strand.
AAGAATCTGTGGCAAGGTCTGAAAACTGCTGTTCACAAACGCTGTCCATCTAATCTGACTGAGCTGGAGCTGTTTTGCAAAGAAGATTGAACAAGGATTTCAGTCTCTAGATGTGCAAAGCTGGTAGAGACATACCCTAAAAGACTGGCAGCTGTAATTGCAGCAAAAGGTGGTTCTACAAAGTATTGACTCAGGGGGCTGAATAATTATACGCACACCCCACTTTGCAGTTATTTATTTGTAAAAAATGTTTGGAATCATGTATGATTTTTGCTCCACTTCTCACGTGTACACCACTTCTTATTGGTCTTTCACGTGGAATTCCAATAAAATTGATCCATTGTTGTGGCAGTACTAAGACAAAATGTGGAAACCGTTAAGGGGCTGAATACTTTTGCAAGCCACAGTGTATATATATATATATATATATATATATATATATATATATATATATACACACACACACACACACAGAATTAAGGTAGTCACACATTAACAGATAATGCAATCAGAAAATTCACCAAATCACTATCCTAGAGTCACAATCAAGTGCAAATACACATAAAAGAAGCCTCCATTGAAGCAGCTGAACAGTTGTGAGTGCATAAGGCCAGTTCTCCACTCTACTGCTGATTCTATAGTGGTTTGGTAGGCATCTTGCACATAGCACTTTATCTGTTTAGTTGCACTTTACTGTGGCCCTATACGGTATTTTGGAGCATGTATGGACACTGAAGCACTTTTTATTGAACTCAAGGCACCTTCTGTATTGAATTTGGATAGTGATTTTGTGGTCTCTGCATAATTTGCACATTTTCTGCAATATTCTTCTATTAGATTTTTTCATTTTTTGCACTCTGATATTCTCTAATTGTGCTATACATGATACATTTGTCAGCAAGATGTCTGATTATAATCAGATTTAGGAGAACTTTTTAAATGGTTTTGTTAATTTTATTGTACTGTGATTTATCCAAATACAATTTAACTATATTGGTGACTTTAAAATGAATATGTGATTTATTTCATTCTTAAGCATCTTTCCTTGGTAGTTTTTTTTTTTTTTTGTAATATATAATATAAATATAAAAATTGATACAAATATTAATTTATTTATACTTTTTTGCTCACATTTTTTGGTCATACACGTTGATAGATGGCCACCCGATGGGACAAATAAAGAACCTGTCTTTTATTGAAATCTGATTAGAGAGTGATTTATTTATTTCATACACTGAATGCACCGCTATGGGCCATCAATCTACCATGGTTTCTGCACTGCCCCTGATCTGATCAGTCAAAATTTCTCATCCAGTCCTATCAATAACTTTGATCATTTTTTTTATTATGGTTTGGTCGGCCTTTTGTAGCAACAAGATCTCAGCAGATTTGATCTGAGTGATAAAATCTGCCAGCTACCTCAAAATGCACTATAGCTTTTGTACAATGTCACTGTCACTTAAGGTGGTGACTTATGCTGGGTACACAGTACGATTTTCTGTGAGATAGATGGATCAGATAGATAAAATCCGTCATGTCCGATATTGCTCCCGATCGTTTCCGCGCTCGATTTCTCATAGCAGTGAAAGGAAAAAGATAAGGAAAAATATTTAAGATAAGAGAATATAGCGCAGAATCGAGTACGTAATTGTGGCAAAAAAACGACTGGGTCGCAAAATCGCATGAGAAAACGTAACGTGTGTACCCAGCATCACTCATCAATTTTCCAGCAGATTTGATCATTCAGCGTTCTAGCCTGATTGTAATTTCGATAGATTTTTGTCCAAAATTTAAAACATTTTTGTGTTATCATAATTCTGCCTTTATATATATATATATATATATATATTTTTTTAAGTCGCTTGCATAAAACATCAGTTTACTTTTCAGCATGAGTAACAGTCTAGCTGTGATTTGTTATTCTTCCTGTAGGGCCGGTGATCTGGTACCAGAAGTTTGAATATGCTGTATGCCATTGGCTACAGAAGCCTTCAGAACACGTCTTTGGCTGTGTGTTGTGCAGTCCTGGATGTTTCAGCTTGTACAGGGCATCTGCACTAATGGATGACAATGTCCTAAAAAAATTTAGCAAAAAAGCAGAACGGGCATCAGAATATGTTCAGTGCGACCAGGGTAAGTCTTTAAGTGGAAAAACCTTATTATTTATTCCCATTCAGGGGCGTAACTAGAAATCACCGTGCCCCCCTGCAAAAATTTGAATCCCCCCCCCCACTGCTGTGTTCCTGCTCGCCGCCTACTGCCACTGATAATTGCAGGAGGGGAGCACGCTAAGGGGAGAGCCCAAGGTGATGGGGGGGATCGTCTCCCCTCCCCGCCGATGTGCGGACATGCTGTCTCCTTATGCTGCGACCCCTCCTGCCCCCCAAAATGGCCCTGAGCCCCCTGTGGGTGTAGGGGCTGCTGCCCCTATTGTTATGCCTCTGTTCCCATTGCTGCCCTGTTTGCATTTATAAGTGTGAATATATTTAAGTTTGATTGTGGTTGTTTATTTTTATTTTTTTTAATTTTCAACAACAAGGCATTTTCCCCCCCTTTATTTATGTATTTAGCCCCTCCCTCAGTGACAAGCTGAAAAGGCAAGGTACCAGGTGCTGTGTTAAGGCTCGTACACACACTTGATTCTATGGAACGATGGGTCTGTCGGACCTTCCCGCTGGGCCGGTGTTCCAGCGATAGTAGAGCGTGTGTACAGTCTGTCTGCAGACTGATAAGGCTGTTTCTGAGCGATCCGTCAGGCGGATCGCTCAGAAACAGCCTTATCAGTCTGCAGACAGACTGTACACATGCTGGACTGTCGCTGGAACGCCTGCCCAGTGGGAGGGTCTAACGGACCCGTCGTTCCATAGAATCAAGTGTGTGTACGAGCCTTTAGTCATGCTGGGAGCTGATAAGCCTCTCTCTATTTCCAGGATTCTCCTAAAAGGAAAGATAGGAAGGGGGTTTAAGAGGAGACACACAGGACACACAAAGCAGAGTTCTTCTGGACAGCTCCCAGTGGAATTCACATACCCCCCTGGACCCTCCCTCCTAAATCTATTTTTATATAAAATATAAAAATGCTCAGGGCCACACAGTGTCACAGGGAGATTAATTAGCATATTCAGGAGGGAGGGACTGAATAAAGCAGCTGGCTGGCAGTTGACACGTCCTGACCAGCATATATACTATAGGTATAGTCTAGTAGACAGCAGAAATAAAAATGATGACATCTGAAAAGTAAAATAATAAATGTATTCCTTTATTTAAGTATAATTATATATCACATGTCTTATGTAATTGATTTCAAATTGTTGTAATTTGGGCCCACGCTAAAGTGCCATTTAAATCTCAAATCCAATGTACCCTCAAGTGTTTACTGCTGTCTCTCTCATGTGTATGAGACTTATTTTCAATCTCTATAGAGTCAGACCATCACAACTCTGCTTTGGAATCTATGTTTTGCTGAATCAGAAAGGAAACCGAGATCCCACAATTGTGTAGTATGTTAGGTTGCAGGTGTTGAGTAGTAAAGATGAATTAATTTTACTCTCAAACACGGGTTACTATTCAGGCAACCACTATATAGACAGGTGGGGAAATTAGACCTGAATAACCCCACTCAGGTTAAGATTAAGGGCCAGTGCACACCAAAAAGCACTAGAGTAATTGCAAACGCTCGGTGATTTTTGAAGTGATTTTTCAGAACGATTCTAGGCATATGCCTATTGATTTTGTAATCATGCCTAGCGATTTTTGGAACGTTTTGGCGTAGATTTTTTATTTTTTGTTACAGTAGAGTTGGAACTGAACGGCTTCTGTAACCAGGGCCGGGCCGAGGCATAGGCTGGAGAGGCTCCAGCCTCAGGGCGCAGTGTAGGAGGGGGCGCACAATTCATTCAGCTGTCATTTCTTATTGTGCATTAAGCAGAAAGAAATAAGAAAAGGGGATACATAGCAGTGACTGCAAGCCATATAACTAGATATTAAGGTGTTGGGGAGGTTGTGGGCCCTGTGGCACCTCTTAGTCTAATAGCAATCAGTGCGTGATGGCTGGGCTGGAAGGGATGGAGGGGCGCACTTTGGCGTCTCAGCCTTGGGTGCTGGAGGACCTTGTCTCTGCTCTGTCTGTAACAAAACGCTTTGAAAATCCCTCTGTTCTAGAACTTTTCTGAGCGATTTTAGACTTTCCTATACTTAACATTGAGGCTGAATTGCCTCAGAAATCAGCAGAAATGCTGCATGGCCTGCGCTTGGGAGAAAATCACATTGCTCTGGTGGGATACATCCCATTCAAATACATTAGCCAAGCACTTTTCAAAGCATTTTTTAAAAGCGCTTAGAAGCGCTCTTGGTGTGCACCAGCCCTAAGTCTGCTCTCTGTCGACAGGAAAAAATGGGGTTGCACCCCTCCACCAAGGGTGAACTATAATATGAACTGCAAGTTGGAACAGGAGCGCCAGTACAGTATAAAATGAATTTAAAAAGTGTAAAAAAGGAGGTAGTGGTTGACTTACCTCCCAAAAATGGACACAATTCTGTTGATTATTGTCAACCAGTAGCTTTATTCATATACTCCACAATGCAACACATTTCACAGGTTCAATCCTGCTTCATCAGGCAGTAATTGGAGAAAACTATTGCAGTATGGCAGGAAGCCATAAACCTCTGGACTGGTAAGTCTACCACTATCTCCTCTTTCAAATGGTTAATACATTTTATACTTGCACTGGCGCCTCTGTTCCAACTTACAGTTCACAATATTGTTTTTGTATTGGAGATGTAAGACAGCACAGACAGTCACTGTTACCGGTGTTTTTGCAAACAATGTAAAATGTGTTGTATATGTATTGTAACTTGCGTTATGTACAGAAAGCACACAATTGACAAGGTGTAGTGCAGTCAGCATAGGCTGCAGACAGAGGAATAATAGGCAAGGCTTAAAGGACAACTGAAGTGAGGGTGATATAGAGCCTGCCATAGTACTTATTTTCTTTTAAGCAATGCCAGTTGCCAGGTTATCCTGTTGATCCTCTGCCTAAAGGGTCATAGACCCTGAACAAGCATGCAGAAGTTCAGGTGCTTCTGACATTATTGTCAGAACTGACAAGATTATCTCTGTATGCTGGTTTCTGGTTTGATTGCTTAAAAGGAAATAAATAGGACATCCTCCATATACCTTTCACTTCAGTAGTCCTTAATGGTGACCATGGGATATGTCAGCACCACAAAATATATTGGCGCTTTATGAATCAATAATAATAATAGTAGATGTCCACCAAATTGACCATCAGATGGATCCCTCTTTGATTAAATCTGATCAGAGAGGGATATATTGGTTGCCCAGAGATTTTAAATTGATTTCAGAATGAAATTGATTGGAAATCTGTGGAGCTGCCTGCCTCGCCGGCCAAGTCTCCTCCCATTTGGGTATTAGTTGAAAAGGGCGCCTGAGCCATCTGTGTAAAAAGGGCACCCCCATAGACTTCAGTGTTATTTTCTGCAAATCTCAGCTATAGGGTGGGGAAAAGGGCGCCCACGTTTCTTTCAGCTATAAAAGGGTAACCTTTTATAGCCAGTATTTTTTTTTCGCTCTAAAAGGGCACTGGATATACAGTAGCTCAGGTTTTTTTTTTTCGACTCTAAGAAGGGGCTGGATATAACCGAAATATTTGTTTCGGCTATAAAAGGGCACTGGATATAGCCAAGATTATTTTTGCCTATAAAAGGGCGCTGAATAAAGCTGAGATTTTTGGCCAGCTATATAAATTCAGTTACAAGATCTGTTATATCAGCAGGTGACTAAATTACGGTATGTTATACCAGTTACTCCGGTTATATCAGTTAATTTGGCTATATCAGTTCAAAATAACATACATGTTTCACATGAAATGTGGGGAAGATTGGGCACCGCCATGGGGGATTAAGGTTAGGCACCACCAAGGGAGGTTAGGAATAGGCATCACGATGAGGGGGTTTTAGGATTAGGCACACCAAGAGGGTCTTAGGGTTAGGCATCACCAGGGGAAGTTCTTAGGGTTAAGCACCATCAGGGAGGATCTTAGGGTTAGGCACCACCGGGTGGATCTTAGGGTTAGGCACCACGAGGGGGTTCTTAGGGTTAGGCACCACCGGGGGGGATCTTAGGGTTAGGCACCACCGGGGGGATCTTAGGGTTAGGCACCACGAGGGGGTTCTTAGGGTTAGGCACCATGAGGGGGTTCTTAGGGTTAGGCACCACGAGGGGGTTCTTAGGGTTAGGCACCACCTAAGGGTTCTCTGGAGAGTAGGGAGAAGCTATGTCATAGTAATCTATTTTCTCGGCTATATCGCTTTTCTTGGCTATATTACTTTTCTTTGCTATATCAATTTTCTCGGCTATATCCGACGTTCTTTTATAACCCAAAAATAAAAATCTTGGCTATATCAGCCACCCTTTTATAGCTGAAAAATATATCAGGTGTGCTTTTATAGCCAAAGAAAATCTTGGCTATATCCAGCACTCTTTCATAGCCCCCCCAAAAAATCTTGGCTATAACCAGTGCCCCCCCATCCCCCCCCAAAAAAAAATTGGCTTTATCCAGCATCATTTTATAGCTGAAATCTCGGATATCAAGCCCTTTTTTTAGGCCCCCTTTTTAAATGCATAATTCCACAGGTCTCCTCCCATCCGTGCTGCCTCCTGGCTGGCAGCAGAGCGCTCACCTTTCCAGGTGGCGTGTTTCCTCCCGGTTCTGGTGGTCTTCATGCTGTGGGCAGAGCCGGGACAAGGTCCTCCAGCACCCAAGGCTGAGACACCAAAGTGCGCCCCTCCATCCCCGCCACCCGAGCCATCACACACTGATTGCTATTAGACTAAGAGGTGTCACAGGGCCCACAACCTCCCCAACACCTTAATATCTAGTTATCTGGCTTGCAGTCACTGCCATGTATCCCCTTTTCTTATTTCTTTCTGCTTCAAACACAATTGGGAATGACAGCTGAATGAATTGTGCGCCCCCTCCTACACTGCGCCCTGAGGCTGGAGCCTCTCCAGCCTATGCCTCGGCCCGGCCCTGGCTGTGGGTCTCCTTCTCCCTGTGTCCCTTTTCTCATTCATGTCATGTGGCACACTAGAGCTCTGGCATGCATGCTGCCGAACCTCTATTTTTTTGTGTCACATGACACGTATATTGAAGGGAAATAATGAGTAGTGTATGGCCACTGGCCAGCATTAGTCCAATAACCTATTTGGGCCTTAGCTAGAGGAAAGAGATCCTTCCATTATGCAGGCAAGTGTATGTCTGTACTGAGAATCACTCAGTGCCGATCTCAGGCATGATTGTCTCTCTGTATGGATATGCCATCATGTGTCACATTAACATGCATGTAAAAAATACACCTGTGCATGGCAAAATAAGGAAATTAAAGGGGAACTGAAGTGAGAGTGATATGGTGGCTGCCATATTTATCTCCATTTAAACAATACCAGTTGCCCGGCTTTCCTGCTGATCTATTTGGCTACCATAGTGTCTAAATCACACCAGAAACAAGCATGCAGCTAATCTTGTCAGATCTGACAATAATGTCAGAAACACTTGATCTGCTGCATGCTTGTTCAGGGGCTATGGTTAAAAGTATGAGAGGCAGAGGATCAGCGGGATAGCCAGGCAACTGGTATTGCTTAAAAGGAAATACATATGACAGCCTTCACATCTCTCCCACTTCAGTTGCCCTTTAACTATTGTTTTTTATGTACCATGTTCTACAGAGGTCACTTAAAGTGTAGCTTAAAGAGACACTGAAGCGAAAAAAAATATATGATATAATGAATTGGTTGTGTACTATGAATAATTATCAGAAGATTAGCAGCAAAGAAAATATTCTCATATTTTTATTTTCAGGTATATAGTGTTTTTTCTAACATTGCATCATTCTCTAATATGTGCAGATTACACAGCACTCAGAATTTAAAATGATTCTTTCAGAGCAGTCTGTGAACTAATGACCTCTCCTCTGGCAGAGTAAAAGTAAAAAATTAACTAACAGTTGAGATAATAAAAGTTAGAAAACAGCCCTCTCCATGACTTTGAAAGTCATAGAGCTTAATGGCTTTTTTGTATAGAGATAACAACTGTAGTTTCTTAAATCTTCCTGTACTGGAAACAATTAGACTGATGTATCTGATCTTAATGTTTTATTTCTTAGCTGTACTACACATACAAATCATAATATCATAATTTTTTTTGCGCTTCAGTGTCTCTTTAAGTGGCATGTGACATGAGACGTGATGATAGGCATGTGAATGTACAGTGCCAAGCATATAAATGCTACATTGCTTTTCTTTTTTCTCTGCCTGAAAACGTTAATATACAGCCATGCAACTGACAGTTTTTCTACAGTCGGGATCCAGTCAGACTATAGCCACATTCTCTTCTTTGCAATTTTCTTCTGGATACAGGTGAAGATCGCTGGCTTTGTACATTACTCCTCCAACAAGGCTGGCGTGTGGAGTACAATGCTGCTGCAAATGCCTACACCAATGCCCCACAAGACTTACAAGAGTTTTACAATCAGAGGAAGAGGTGGGATCCTTCTACTATGGCAAACACCCTGGACTTACTGCACAGCGCAAAAGAGACAGTAAAGAAGAATCCATCTATCTCCTGCTTGTTCATCTTGTATCAACAAGTAAAAATGGTTTCTTCAATCCTAACTCCTACCTCTGTGTGCCTAATGATAGCAGGTATAGTGAGCCTGAATCATTTTCATCCAATGTTTCAGTATTGTTGTCTATTATAATATTTTTGAACTCTTTGAGGTCACATGCTCTATTTTGTTTTCTCAGCTTTACAAATATACTGCTGAAAGGACTATTGAAATGTCTTACTAGTTAAATATGTGTGCCCAGGGCCAGTTCTACACTACTTGCCGCACCAAAGCCAATCTTTTTCTTGCTGCTGCTGCCCACCCTTGCAGGGCTTGAACTGGGTAACATCCACCCTGGGGGGTTGGCAACATAATCCCTTCTCCCACATGCCACCCCCCCCCCCCCCCCACACTGTGTTTCCTTGCAGAGTTGTGCAGCAGTGCATTTTTGTAACTCTTACACCTGTCCATTCCATGCACCCATGCTTTTCTGCAGTTGGCTCTTCTCTACTTCCTGTTTCTCTGCATGACGCATAGGGAAACAGGAAGTAGAGAGGATCTGTCGGTCGAGAAGCATGGACGTGTCACAGGGATAGGTCAGTGGTTTACAAAAATGCACTACTGTGACAGCTCTGCAAGGTGGCAAGGGGGGCGGGGGGGGGGAGACGCCAGTCGCATCCCTACTTCTGCTGGGTGGTAGTCACCCCTTTCAAGCTCACAATCCCAGCTCACAACGTCACTCTCCCGAGTCTTTGAGATACAAACAACCCGTCACTCCTGTTGCATTTTGTTGCACACATCCTTCCTGCACTCCCCCAGTCCCAGTGAGTATAGCACAGCAGAAGCTGTGTTCTCACCTCTCCTCCAGGCTCCAGTGTTGTGCTTCCACCAGTCCACTCTCCCTAGTGCCCAGCATCTACTACTGCATGTAGTGTGATTAACCACTTGACCCCCTTGCCGGTCCAATTCCCGCGGCAAGGGGGCAGCGCAGCACTTTTTTTTTTTTTAATCATGTAGCGAGCCCAGGGCTCGCTAAATGATAGCCGCTGAGCAGCGGCATCCCCCCACCCATTCTGATCGCCTCCGGCGATTAGAGTAAGCAGGAAATCCCGTTCAGAACGGGATTTCCTGCCGGGCTTCCCTGGTCGCCATGGCGACAGGGCGGGATGGCGTACCACACGCAGCTAGCAAAGTGCTAGCTGCGTGTGGGAAAAACATTTTTGAAAATCAGCCCAGCGGGGCCTGAGAAATCCTCCTACGCAGGTTACCCTGAGCTGAGCTCAGGATAACCGGCAAGGAGGTTAAGGACCATAGGTTTTACCCCCCTAGTGACCAGGCTACTTTTTACAAATTAGGCCACTGCAGCTTTAAGGGCTCTCTGCGGGGCCATACAACTCAGCAGACAAGTTATTCCCCCCTCTCCTTCTGACCACCAACAGAGCTTTCTGTTGGTGGGCTCTGATCCTTGCCAATCCCTGTGATCAGCTCTTATGGACATCAATCTATGAGAGCCGATCGCTCTCTGTGCCTCTCCAGGGAACAGCCGAGTGACACAACTGTCCCCAGTACAGTGCTTCTGTAGATCGCAGTGCTGTACAATGTCAATAGATGGCGGTTTCACCGTCTAACAGCTTCTTAGTGGCAATCACCGCTGGGAGACTGATGATGAAGCGTAGCTCCATCATTCAAGCGAAGATGCGCGCGCATCGGTGTGTGCAATCTCCTGCAAAACACTGATTGCATGCCAGTTGGCGTTAGGCTGTCCTGGGGCTGCCGCCGTGTCCATGCCATTTGGCATGCAGTGGTATTTAGGTAGTTAAACACGACATGAGGAAAATAAGGTGCCAGCACTAGAAGGAGCAGGAGACAGAAAGAATGGTTGCACAGGCATCACTAGATTTAACACTTGGGGGGAGGGGGCAGTGGCTGGAGGTCAGTCATGCACATTGATCAATCATTGTGATATCACATGACGTTACCCTTACACACCTGAACAACCACATTGGGTTGAGATTTTCCAGCATGTTCAATATTGATGCTTTTGACCGATTTCAGCCTGAAATCAATTGAATCATTGAACGGGTGGTAATGTTTCAGAACTGATTTTCATCCGATTTCATAAAAATTATCAAATCGGATTCCCACAACATTGGTAGATGTATGGCCACCGTGATTGCACCTTCTGGCTGTGCCCTTGCTCACATATTTAATCCACACAGTTGTTCACAACTCTGTGTCTGACATACTGTATGTCTTAAAAACACATAATGATTGACTTTATGGACACCTATGCCTGCATTTAATTAATAAAAGCAGATGCAGTAAATAAAACACAAGATCAGAGTCTGCTCACTCATAATTCAAATTTCCCAGGTGTGGGTCTGGAATGGAGGGAGAGGTCCTTCAATAGATTAGCAAAAGAAATAAAAAGGCACATTTTTTGCAAGAACAAGCAAGGGTATATCTCAACAAAGTAAAACATAACCTAGATTAAGTCCTCTTTCCCACCAAGACGTTGCGTTTTAGGGAAGTTAAGGTCACATAACGTGCCCCTAACGCAACGCATGGTGGTGTTGAAGTTGGACGTCAGATTGAGCCGCGTTATGCGGCTCTCAAAGCAGCCGCTCCAGGATGGTGATAGGAAGTCCGGATCTTTTTAAGGATTCGGATCATTGAAAAGATCTGGATCTTTGAACCGAATCATTTGAATCATAGGGAAGCAGACTGGGTGAAATGACTAGCAGGACAGGACTTTCCTTGCACTGTACATTCTGTGTGTTCCTGTTTCTTCCAGACAGACCTCCACTGTGAACCGAATCTTTCATTGTGATGATCCGGATGATTCGACTCACAAAAAAGATCTGGATCCGGACAACACTACGAGTCCCACCACGAGTCACCACAGTGCAGTGAATATTAATTAGCCATGTGGCTAGTCACTGAGCATGTGCAAACAATCTAACGCAGCTCTATAGGGGTATAACGTACAGCATGCTGCACTTTCATTTAACGTGCAGTGTTATACCCTAACGCAACGTGGGCACTGTGAACAGCACATTGATTTTACAGTGCTGTGAGTTAGGCTGCGTTACTGGCTGCTGTAACGTGGGACTTTAACGTCCCACTGTGAAACCAGGCATAAAGCAGGATTGTAAGCTATAAAATCAAATTCCATTTACTCACTGTTCTGTGTTTATTATGCAGTCTACAAGCTGACTCTGCATTGCAAGCATTTCAATATAATCATGCATGTTTTTGCTGGCTCCATTTGGTAAATTGCCAGGGAGAGGGAAACTTGTTATCTCCCTTCCCACATTCCTGCTCCTCACTGATTGGCTGAGTGCAGTTCAGTGTGGCACGTGGCTGAAAAGGGAAACATACCTCAACCCTCTGCAGAAGCTGTTAAAATATGATCTATGCTGTGCTCACATGTGTTGTGTTCTGTGCACATTCATGCCTCTAGGGAAAAAAATGTCAAAAGGAGTCTTGCACGGTGTTACCATAATAGAGTACTGATAATGTTGTTTCCTTTCTCAGGTTCTTTATCATTTCTGTTTCACTGGGATTCAGTTACCAGCATTGTGGTGGCCATTATTCCTCCAGCCTGCTACATGGGGGTTTGCTTTGGAACCAAACACAAAACTCAGATCACGGTAGCTTTGGTTCTCAGTGTGTGTTACGCACTCCTGATGATGGCCACGTTCTTCAGCATTATTGGTCAGTATATAAAAACTTGTTTTTTGTTTACTCTAAAATGTTGCAGGACATTCTTATTTATTTAAGGACCACTGTCGAGAAAATCATAAAATTAAAAATATGCATAAACAGTAGCGTATTTCTTCCAGAGTAAAATAAGCCATACATTACCTTTCTCCTATGTTGCTGTCACTTACAGGACATAGTAGAAATCTGACGGAACCAACAGGTTTTGGACTAGCCCATCTCCTCATAGGGGATTCTCAGGGTTTTCTTTATTTTCTAAAGCACTTAGTGAATGGCAGTTTCTCCGTCCAACTGCCAAAAATTGCGCAGCGAGCAGGGAGGCTGGCAAGCATCTTTGTATCTTTTTCAAGGAGTTTCTTTATAAAGAATAAAGGACATGCTGAGAATCCCCTATGGAGAGATGGACTAGCCCAAAACCTGTCGGTAATGTCAGATTTCTACTACCTACTGTAAGTGACAGCAACATAGTAGAAAAGTAATTTATGGCTCATTTTACTGTGGAAGAAACACGCTTCTTATGTGTATGTGTTTAGGTATATTTTAAATTTTACCATTTTAGACAGTGGTCCTTCAAACAAGATGTTGTAATGTTGTAATGACATATAGTAGAATGCACTATATTATTCAGGTTAACCAATTTTACATTAACTATTTAGGTTTTAGCCTCAGAAACACTTCCTGTACCAATATATCGCTGACAATTGGATATGTAGTCCACCCTCCCAGTGAAATTTCACCTAGGCTGTTTAAATATGCAGAATTTTCCTCCTAGAGCATTTTGGGAGATCAGGCATTGTTTCTACTGACTTTGGAACACACAGTAAACAAACATCCTGTAGGCATGCATCTCACTACCAGGAAAGGTGATGCATATTTAAGAATGTAAATGGAAGACAGGAGAGATTTTACAATAAGCACACACTGAGGCCTTGTTCACATCTAAAATCGAATTTTTGTTAGTGCTCCACTGCGCGCTGCGGTTTTTTTAAAAGAGCTTTTCTAAGCTCTTTTTCAGAGCAAGTCATGAAGTGAACTCTTTCACCCGGAAAATAATAGATACATGGGGCTTGATTCACAAAACAGTGCTAACTGTTAGCACGGGCGTCCTAAACAGCATGCAAAGTGGCTCACGTGGACTTTTGCGCGTGCAAAGCCCCGGAATCGCGTGATTGCGGACATTAACACAGAATTTTGCGTGCAAACGGGTGCAAAAGTCCACGTTATCGAGCGCAAATGTCCGCGATCTGGGCTTTGCGCATGCAAAAATCCACGCGCGGCACTTCGCGTGTTGTTTAGCACGCCCGTGCTAACAGTTAGCACCATTTTGTGAATCAAGCCCCATGTATTTATTTTTGAAAACGTGAATGCAATCGCTGCATAAAGCAATTTTGTGAGCGTTTTGCATTTTTTCTATACCTTCCATTGAGGCAAAAACGCCTCAAAAACGACAAAATGCACTGATATAAACCTTCTCATAGAGAATCATTGCACTTGCGTTTTGTGGGCGATTTTGAAAATCGCCTGCGCTTGAAAAAAGGCTGAAAACATCGTAGATGTGAGCATGCCCTGACTGACTAAATGATTTACAAATGAATTTTGTAAAATATAAGCTATTTTAGTAATTTAGTTATATTCCATAATGTCCCTCTTTTAAGTGATATGAAATTCAGCATTTCCTCTTTGCTCTAAAAATGTATTTACTGCGTAAAATCTACTTCCAAAAAACATGTAGCAGAACTGCATTCAAACAGTTACACACAGCACTTCGCTCTTCAGTGGGCATCTTCTGGTCGCATCCAAAGAGGTGATAACATTATAATTTGTTTACATTCCTTTGTCCGATACATTTAGTGCACATTAGCAAAGTACTGAAATTGAGCTCTCTCTGCTTCTAATATGTGTGCAACTGAGACGTGATCACTAAATAGATTTTAATATATAAATACAGCAGCTGTGCAACAAAATGCAATAGAAGCTTTCAGAGAAGATAAGCTGTACTTTGGGAACTTGCAATTTGTAGACAGACAATATTTGCACAAGAGAAAATATGGTAACTGTATGGGTAATAAAACGTAGGAAAATACATTTTTGGTGTTGTTGTTGGTGAATGTTATGCAACAGTTTTATCTCACTTAAACTATATGATATAAGATACAAAATATAAAATCATGGGGCAGTTACAGTATAACAGGAATAAAATGCTAAGAACACAAATGTTCTTCTGAGAGGTTTTTAACATTCAATTAATCATTAGAGATGGCCCAAATGGTTCGCAAATCTCAGTGGTTCGCGTTTGCCCCGAAACGCAAATTTTTTTCATAAAAAGTTTGTGTTCGCATTTTTCCCATAGACTTTAATGGCACCTACTTTAACAGTTAATAGCTAAGCCCCATTACATGCTATAAACACCAAATTTGCAGGGTATGTAAATAGGGACAGTGGGTATAAGAGGACAATTTTTTTTCAAAAAGAGTTATAGTATTTGAGAAAATGGATTTTAAAATTCTCCTCCTGACCATGGCAAACACCTGCTGACTTTAGCGGTTAATAGCAAAGTCCTCTTACATAGTAGAAACACCAAATTTGCAGGGTATGTAGAGGGGGGCAGTGACTACAAGAGGGAAAAAAATCATAAAAGACCTTATACTTTTTGAGAAAATCGATTTTAAAATTTCAAAGAAAAATACGATACATTTAAATGTGTAATAGAGATGTCGCGAACAGTTCGCCAGCGAACAGTTCCCGGCGAATTTCGGGTGGTTCGCGTTCACCTGCGAACTTTCCCGGAAGTTCGATTCACCCCATAATGCTCTATTGAGCAGAACTTTGACCCTCTACATCACAGTCAGCAGGCACATTGTTGCCAATCAGACTGCACTCACTACTGGAGCCCCCCCCCCCCCCCCCCCCCTTATAAAAGGCTAGGTCCTTGTGCCGTTTTACTCACTAGTCTGCCTGCACTAATTAGTTAAGGGACAGCTGCTGACAGACTCTGCTAGGGAGAGTTTAGTTAGGCTCTTATAGGCTTGTTCCTAGCTAATTGTTAATATTCTCCCTCCTCGCGGAGGGAGAAGGGTCTCATCTTCCAGGGAATTGTAGAATTTCAAAAGCCAGCTTATATATTAGAAAATTGAGCTTGCTTAAAGATTTGTAGACTTTTAAAAGCCAGCTTATATACCTTGGCCGGGAATTGAACCCAGGTCTGAGTGCTTGGTAGTCAGCTCTTTTAACCGCTATACCACCAACAACACTACATGCTGAAGGCAGCCTAGCATGTACCATTATGATATATCCTAGAGAAAAAATGAGCTTGCTTAAAGATTTGTAGGCTTTTAAAAGCCAGCTTACATACCTTGGACGAAAATTGAACCCAGGTCCGAGTTCTTGGTAGTCAGCTCTCTTAACCGCTATACCACCACCAACACTATATGCTGAAGGCAGGCTAGCATGTACCATTATGATATATCCTAGAGAAAAATGAGCTTGCTTAAAGATTTGTAGGCTTTTAAAAGCCAGTCAGGAATTGAACCCAGGTCTGAGTGTTTGGTAGTCAGCTCTTTTAACCGCTATACCACCAACAACACTACATGCTGAAGGTAGCCTAGCATGTACCATTATGATATACTGTATCCTAGAGAAAAATGAGCTTGCTTAAAGATTTGTAGGCTTTTAAAAGCCAGCTTACATACCTTGGCCGGGAATTGAACCCAGGTCTGAGTGCTTGGTAGTCAGCTCGCTTAACCACTATACCATCACCAACACTATATGCTGAAGGCAGCCTAGCATGTACCATTATGATATATCCTAGAGAAAAATGAGCTTGCTTAAAGATTTGTAGGCTTTTAAAAAGCAGCTTACATACCTTGGCCCAGGATTTGAACCCAGGTCTTGGCCAGGAATTAAACCCAGGTCTGAGTGCTTGGTAGTCAGCTCTCTTAACCGCTATACCACCACCAACACTACATTCTGAAACCAGCCTAGCATGTACCATTATGATATATCCTAGAGAAAAACGAGCTTGCTTAAGGATGTGTAGCTAGGAACAAGCCTATAAGAGCCTAACTAAACTCTCCCTAGCAGAGTCTGTCAGCAGCTGTCCCTTAACTAATTAGTGCAGGCAGACTAGTGAGTAAAACGGCACAAGGACCTAGCCTTTTATAAGGGGGGGGGGGGCTCCAGTAGTGAGTGCAGTCTGATTGGCAACAATGTGCCTGCTGACTGTGATGTAGAGGGTCAAAGTTCTGCTCAATAGAGCATTATGGGGTGAATCGAACTTCCGGGAAAGTTCGCAGGCGAACGCGAACCACCTGAAATTCGCCTGGAACCGTTCGCCGGCGAACTGTTCGCGACATCTCTATTACACATTTAAATTTATAGTATTTTTCTTTGAAATTTTAAAATCGATTTTCTCAAAAAGTATAAGGTCTTTTTGAATTTTTTTCCCTCTTGTAGTCACTGTCCCCTCTACATACCCTACAAATTTGGTGTTTCTACTATGTAAGAGGACTTTGCTATTAACCGCTAAAGTCAGCAGGTGTTTGCCATGGTCAGGACTCAGGAGGAGAATTTTAAGATCAATCACGTCTGCCTCCAGGTATTAGATCCTTTGAAACATGGTTTCTATCATTTTTACAGCCGATAGAAATTTTTCTAAAATATTAAGTTCGCCTCCCCATTGAAGTCTATTGCGGTTCGCAAACTTTTCCGCGAACCGAACCTTTCGTGGAAGTTAGCGAACTAAAAGTCGGAGGTTCGCGACATCACTAATGTGTAATTGACAGTTGTTAGGAAAACAATTCCCGCCCACTTTAGCAGTTAATAGCAAAGGCCTTTTATATCCTAGCAACAGCAAATTTGCAGGATATGTTAAAAATATAGTGAGAAACAATATTTAAAAGAAAAAAAAATTCAAATTTATTTTTTTTGTTCTGTACAGAGTGTAGGAAATTTCCTCCCAAAAAATGATGTGGGGTCCCCCTTCCAAGCGCTTTGTAACCCCTTGTCCCCCATGCAGGCTGGGATGGCCAGAATGTGGAGCCCTGTCCGCTGCTGGCTCCCGCTGTCCTTCCAGCCTCCTCACCTGTCACCCTCACCTAGCCTGGCATCTGGTGCACCGGGTGCCAGGCTAGGTGAGGGTGACACAGGTGAAGGCAGGTGGGGAGAGACAGCGGGAGCCGGCAGCTATGCGTCTGCACAGGATGCATTCTAAGCTATACTAACTGGTTCATGAATGATCTGGTTCTTTTTAATTAGTTAAATCAAATGAATCAGCTCTGAACCGATTCATTCGATTCAATTCATGAAAAAGAACCGGATCATTCATTAACTGGTTAGTATAGCTAAGAATGCATCCTGTGCAGACGCATAGCTGCCGGCTTCCGCTGTCTCTCCCCACCTGCCTTCACCTGTGTCACCCTCACCTAGCCTGGCACCCGGTGCACCAGGTGCCAGGCTAGGTGAGGGTGACAGGTGAGGAGTAGTGTTGGGCGAACAGTGTTCGCCACTGTTCGGGTTCTGCAGAACATCACCCTGTTCGGGTGATGTTCGAGTTCGGCCGAACACCTGACGGTGCTCGGCCAAACCGTTCGGCCACATGGCCGAACTAAGAGCGCATGGCCGAACGTTCCCCGAACGTTCGGCTAGCGCTGTGATTGGCCGAACGGGTCATGTGGTTCGGGCCCGAACGCGCTCTGATTGGCCGAACGGTCACGTGGTTCGGGTAAATAAATACCCGAACCACGTCATATCTCCGCCATTTGTCTGTGGGTTTAGCTTTGGGTAGGCAGGCAGGGTAGTTCGCTCTCCAGCCAAGCTAGCCAGGGTCCCCCCCAGTCATTGTGTGTCGCTGCTAGGAACAGTAGTACACCGCTCGCTCAGCCACACTATATATAGCATTGTTTACTGCCACTGTGTACCTCACTCAGCCACGCTATATATATAGCATTGTGTTTTCTGACACTCTGTGTACACGGCTTAGCCTGACTAATATAGCATTGTGTGTACTGCCACTGTGCACCTCGCTCAGCCACACTATATATAGCATTGTGTGTACTGCCACTGTGCACCTCGCTCAGCCACGCTATATATAGCATTGTGTGTACTGCCACTGTGCACCTCGCTCAGCCACGCTATATATAGCATTGTGTGTACTGCCACTGTGCACCTCGCTCAGCCACGCTATATATATAGCATTGTGTTTTCTGACACTCTGTGTACACGGCTTAGCCTGACTAATATAGCATTGTGTGTACTGCCACTGTGCACCTCGCTCAGCCACGCTATATATAGCATTGTGTGTACTGCCACTGTGCACCTCGCTCAGCCACGCTATATATAGCATTGTGTGTACTGCCACTGTGCACCTCGCTCAGCCACGCTATATATAGCATTGTGTGTACTGCCACTGTGCACCTCGCTCAGCCACGCTATATATATAGCATTGTGTTTTCTGACACTCTGTGTACACGGCTTAGCCTGACTAATATAGCATTGTGTGTACTGCCACTGTGCACCTCGCTCAGCCACGCTATATATAGCATTGTGTGTACTGCCACTGTGCACCTCGCTCAGCCACGCTATATATAGCATTGTGTGTACTGCCACTGTGCACCTCGCTCAGCCACGCTATATATAGCATTGTGTGTACTGCCACTGTGCACCTCGCTCAGCCACGCTATATATATAGCATTGTGTTTTCTGACACTCTGTGTACACGGCTTAGCCTGACTAATATAGCATTGTGTGTACTGCCACTGTGCACCTCGCTCAGCCACGCTATATATAGCATTGTGTTTTCTGAAACTCTGTGTACACGGCTTAGCCAGACTATATAGCATTGTGTGTACTGCCACTCTGTGTACACCGCTCAGCCTGACTAATATAGCATTGTGTGTAATGCCACTGTGCACCTCGCTCAGCCACGCTAGATATAGCATTGTGTTTACTGCCACTCTGTGTACACCGCTCAGCCAGACTATATACCATTGTTTACTGACACTCTGTGTACACGGCTCAGCCTGTCTATAAAGCATTGTGTGTACTGCCACTGTGCACCTCGCTCAGCCACGCTATATATAGCATTGTGTTTTCTGACACTCTGTGTACACGGCTTAGCCTGACTATATAGCATTGTGTGTACTGCCACTGTGCACCTCGCTCAGCCACGCTATATATAGCATTGTGCTTTATGACACTCTGTGTACACGGCTTAGCCTGACTAATATAGCATTGTGTGTAATGCCACTGTGCACCTCGCTCAGCCACGCTATATATAGCATTGTGTTTTCTGACACTCTGTGTACACGGCTTAGCCAGACTATATAGCATTGTGTGTACTGCCACTCTGTGTACACCGCTCAGCCAGACTATATAGCATTGTGTTTACTTCCACTCTGTGTCTGCTGGGCCTGGGAACAGTAGTACACCGCTCACCCGCCACTGTATAGCATTGTGCTCTGTGTCGCTGCTGGGAATAGTGGTACTGTATAGCATTTCTGTACTGCCACTGTACTGCTGCCAGTCAGCGTGTACTGTAAGGATAAGTGAAATGAGGAAGAAATCCGGTGAAAGAGGAAGGGGCAAGGGAAGAGGTGTTTCCCCTGACGGTTCACGTACAGGCCACAGGGGAGCACCCAAGAAAACCCACTCAATACCGCCCATGTTGTCCAGGACAACAACCCTCACAAATCCAAAAGAACAGGACCAGATAATTACTTGGATGACCTCTCAAGCGTCCAGCAGTGGGTTAAGCAGCACCAGCACATCACGCACGAGGTCCGAGTCCTCAGCCAGTTACAAGGAGCCAGTGGGCACAAAGCTGACACAACCGGCAGCGACACCACGCACACAACTGCCAGATAACCAGTCCTATGAATTACCTCAGGACACAATGGGGTATTCGCAGGAGCTATTCCCAGCCCAACAAACTTCCACCTCTGAAAGGTCAATGGAGGAACAGCCAGAAATGTTGTGCCCGGATTCACAACCATTAACTGTGGGAAATGCACCGCGCACTGAAATACAAGGCGAGTCCGAGGAGGACTCGGAAACCCAAATCCCAGAGCAAGTTGGGCAGGAGGGGTTGCAATTGTAGGAGGTCGGCCGACAAGATCTGGAAGACGACGTTGGAGTGAGCTGCGCAGAGGTTGTTCTGGGGAGCTCTACTCCACGGCGGCAGCCCCCCACAATGACATATGACGAGTTTGAGGAGATGGAAGAGGAGGGTATGGACAATGTGGACAGAGACCCAGATTTTATTTGTGAACGAGAACATCGCCGTCGTAGCAGCAGCAGCACAGATGAGTCTGTTGAAGAACCCACTGCTGCACGAGTTCGCCTTGTGCCACAAGGTAGGCGGCGCGCAATTTCAGGCACCACAAGCGTGGAAGTTAGAGTGAGAGGCAAAAGAGGAGGAAACAGAAATCGCCAGCAAGGAGGCAGGTGTTTCAAAGTCTGGGCTTTCTTTGAAGACTGCACTGAGGATGTTACCATGGCGATTTGCAAGGTGTGCAAGACTCGCCTGAGCAGGGGGAAAAGTATTAACAACCTCTCCACCACCAGCATGAGCCGCCACATGCTATCCAAACATCCCACTCTGTGGGCAAACGCGGCAGGACAGGGTACCAGCAACACTGCCTCCCTTGGGTTCACCAGACTCACCACCAGACCCGCCTCAGCAGCAGCAGTAGCCCAGCCATTGCGTGGTTCACAACATTCACAAACATCAGACGACGCTGACACTGTCACTTTCCGGAGTAGTGCTCTTGAGGTCTCCCAGTGTTCATCAAACACAACAACCAACAGCCCTTCCGTGTGCAGCGCTACGGTTCAGTTGTCTGTGTCGGAGATGTTTGAGCGCAAGAGGAAATTGCCAGCAAATGACCCCCGGGCCGTGGCAGTAACAGCCAGCATAGCCAAGCTTCTGGCCTGCGAAATGCTGCCATATCGAGTGGTGGAGACAAACAGCTTCAAGGGCATGATGTCAGTGGCCATCCCACGTTACGTGGTTCCCAGCCGCTACCACTTTGCGCGCTCTGCAGTGCCTGAGTTGCATGAGCACGTGGTCAGCAAAATAACCCGAAGCTTGAAGAATGCCGTTGCCTGCAAGGTTCACCTCACCACTGACACTTGGACGAGTGCGTTCGGCCAGGGTCGATACATCTCCCTTACCGCGCACTGGGTGAACCTTGTGGAGCCTGGCAGCGATTCCTCACCTGCTACGGCGCGGGTGTTGCCCACGCCGCAAACAGCTGCACCGCCGTCCCTCCCACTGGATAACAACAGCAGCACCTACCTCTCTGACTCCTTCTCCTCCAACGCATCTCAAAGCTGTACCTCATCCGGAAACGCTAACCCAGCAGCAGTAGGATCGTGGAAGCAGTGCAGCACAGCTGTTGGCATGCGTCAGCAAGCGTTGCTGAAGCTGATCTGCCTTGGGGATAAGCAGCACACAGGGGAGGAAATTTGGAAGGGAATAAAGGAACAGACGGATTTGTGGCTGGCACCGCTGGACTTGAAACCGGGCATGGTTGTGTGTGATAATGGGAGTAATCTCATTCGCGCTTTAAGGTTGGCTAAGCTGACACACATCCCTTGCCTGGCGCACGTGATGAACCTAGTAGTTCAGCGGTTCCTGAGGACATACCCAGGCGTGGCCGATCTTCTGTTGAAGGTGCGTCGAGTGGCCAAACATTGTAGAAATTCCAGTACTGCTTCGGGGGCACTCGCCAAGATGCAGGAGCGCTTCAATCTCCCCCACCATCGCTTGCTGTGTGATGTCCCTACGCGCTGGAATTCTACGCTGCACATGCTAGCACGCTTTTGTGAGCAGAAGAGTGCAGTGGTCCAGTACATGACGGCGCAGTACCGAGGCGCATCCGGACAGCTGCCAAGCTTCTGTGGATCCGATTGGGCCAACATGTTGGACCTCTGCCAAGTCCTCCAAAATTTTGAGCAGTGACAACTCTTCAGTCAGCATTACCATACCACTGCTGTGTTTACTGAAGAGGTCAATGTTGAAAATCAAGGAAACAGCTGTCATGATGCAACTGGGGGAATCTGAAGGAGAAAACGAACAGCGTGATGGTACCAACATCAGGCCATCCGCCTCAGGGAACGCTGGCCCCAGCAGCTATGACGAAGAAGAGGAGGGGGAACAGCTGGAGTTGGAGCAGGAATTTCATGCCACCACTGACGAGGGCCAGAGCGGTGCACGTTGGACTTCCACAATTCAGCGCGAATGGTCAGCAGAAGCAGACCAGGAGGAAGGTGACGACTATGATGCATCACAACAACTATCACAACGCTCACAAGAGGATGATGAGGATTCTGGTAGGACTCTTGCACACATGGCTCAATTCATGCTAGACTGCATTGAACGCGACCCACGCATTGTGCGCATTCTGGACAACACCAATTACTGGGTTTATACCCTTCTGGATCCACGGTACAAACACAATGTTCCAAAACTGCTTGAAGAAAGAGTCAGACAGGTCAAAATGGAAGAATACCAGCAGGCCCTTGTGGAGACTTTAGAGAGGAGATTGACATCCTCCCCCTCCTCTAGCCAGTTGTACGCCGACAGACTGACTTCCGCAAACCCAGGACGACCAGGAGGGCAGCAAACAACGCAAGCCGCAGCTAGTGCCCAAAAGGGAATGGTATCGGCAGTGTCCTTGGAGTGGGAAAATTTTCTGACACCCATGCAGCAGCAGCCCACTGAACAGGAAGCGTGCAGATCCACCTCCAACACCGATCGCCTGGAGAAGATGGTCAAGGACTACATGTCAGATGACGTAGCTGTGTCGAACAATCCATCTGCACCCTTCAACTATTGGGTATCGAAGCTAGACACCTGGCACGAACTGGCAATGTACGCAATAGAGGTGCTGGCTTGCCCGGCAGCCAGCGTTATGTCGGAACGCTGTTTCAGTGCTGCCGGAGGCATCGTCACAGATCGGCGTATCCGCCTCTCCACAGAAAATGCAGACCGTCTGACTCAAATTAAAATGAATCAATCCTGGATTGGAAACGACTACGCAACACTCCAGGACCCCAACCAAGTAACATGACCAATGAACATCTGGGATAGTGTAGCGTTTCCGGTCCCTGTTTATTGAACCTCTCATCTGTATTACATTTATGACTGCATGGCGGCAAAAAGCATTGCTGCTATATCCGCACGCTTTTTGTCCTCATGCAAGGCCTGGGTTGTTGTGTCTCAAAAAGCATAGCCTTCTCCTCCTGCGCCTGCTCCTGTTCCATCATGTGTGCTGCTGCTGCTGCTGGGTTAGCGTTGCCGGTCCCTGTTTATTGAACCACTTATCTTTATTACATTTATGACTGCATGGCGGTACAAAGCATGCTATCCGCACGCTTCTTGTCCTCATGCAAGGCCTGGGTTGTTGTGTCTCACAAAGCGTGGCCTTCTCCTCCTGCGCCTCCTCCTGTTCCATCACGTCTGCTGCTGCTGGGTTAGCGTTGCCGCGTGGACCCTGTTTATTGAACCACTTATCTTTATTACATTTATGACTGCATGGCGGTACAAAGCATGCTATCCGCACGCTTCTTGTCCTCATGCAAGGCCTGGGTTGTTGTGTCTCACAAAGCGTGGCCTTCTCCTCCTGCGCCTCCTCCTGTTCCATCACGTCTGCTGCTGCTGGGTTAGCGTTGCCGCGTGGTCCCTGTTTATTGAACCACTTATCTTTATTACATTTATGACTGCATGGCGGTACAAAGCATGCTATCCGCACGCTTCTTGTCCTCATGCAAGGCCTGGGTTGTTGTGTCTCACAAAGCGTGGCCTTCTCCTCCTGCGCCTCCTCCTGTTCCATCACGTCTGCTGCTGCTGGGTTAGCGTTGCCGCGTGGTCCCTGTTTATTGAACCACTTATCTTTATTACATTTATGACTGCATGGCGGTACCTCATGCAAGGCCTGGGTTGTTGTGTCTCACAAAGCGTGGCCTTCTCCTCCTGCGCCTCCTCCTGTTCCATCACGTCTGCTGCTGCTGGGTTAGCGTTGCCGCGTGGTCCCTGTTTATTGAACCACTTATCTTTATTACATTTATGACTGCATGGCGGTACCTCATGCAAGGCCTGGGTTGTTGTGTCTCACAAAGCGTGGCCTTCTCCTCCTGCGCCTGCTCCTGTTCCATCACGTGTGCTGCTGCTGCTGCTGGGTTAGCGTTGCCGGTCCCTGTTTATGGAACCTCTTATCTTTATTACATTTATGACTGCATGGCGGTACAAAGCATGCTATCTGCACGCTTCTTGTCCTCATGCAAGGCCTGGGTTGTTGTGTCTCACAAAGCGTGGCCTTCTCCTCCTGCGCCTCCTCCTGTTCCATCACGTCTGCTGCTGCTGGGTTAGCGTTGCCGCGTGGTCCCTGTTTATTGAACCACTTATCTTTATTACATTTATGACTGCATGGCGGTACCTCATGCAAGGCCTGGGTTGTTGTGTCTCACAAAGTGTGGCCTTCTCCTCCTGCGCCTGCTCCTGTTCCATCACGTGTGCTGCTGCTGCTGCTGGGTTAGCGTTGCCGGTCCCTGTTTATGGAACCTCTTATCTTTATTACATTTATGACTGCATGGCGGTACAAAGCATGCTATCTGCACGCTTCTTGTCCTCATGCAAGGCCTGGGTTGTTGTGTCTCACAAAGCGTGGCCTTCTCCTCCTGCGCCTCCTCCTGTTCCATCACGTCTGCTGCTGCTGGGTTAGCGTTGCCGCGTGGTCCCTGTTTATTGAACCACTTATCTTTATTACATTTATGACTGCATGGCGGTACAAAGCATGCTATCCGCACGCTTCTTGTCTTCATGCAAGGCCTGGGTTGTTGTGTCTCACAAAGCGTGGCCTTCTCCTCCTGCGCCACCCTCCTCCTGTTCCATCACGTGTGCTGCTGCTGGGTTAGCGTTACCGGTCCCTTTTCCTGGAACCTCTTATATGTATTACATTTATGACTGCTTGCCGACAAAAAGCATGTTACCTGTGCAAAGAAAACAGACATTTCCCGCATTTAAAAGACAGTTTTCCCTTTGAAACTTTAAAATCGATTTTCTCAAAAACTATAACCTCTTTTTGCTAAAAAATTTTTTCCTCTTGTACCCACTCCCAAGGTGCACATACCCTGTAAATTTGGGGTATGTAGCATGTAAGGAGGCTTTACAAAGCACAAAAGTTCGGGTCCCCATTGACTTCCATTATGTTCGGAGTTCGGGTCGAACACCCGAACATCGCGGCCATGTTCGGCCTGTTCGGCCCGAACCCGAACATCTAGATGTTCGCCCAACACTAGTGAGGAGGCAGGGAGAACATCAGGAGCCGTCAGCTATACGTCCCATGCGGACGCATTCTCTGCTATGTCGGGGGCGGCGGAGATCTTCAATCAACTTAATTGAAGATCGCAAGATAGAGGATATATTGGCGTGGGACATTTCTGAGGATATTGGCGTGGGCACTTTTTTTTAAAGGTACAGGTAAGTATTTCTGGTTAATTAAAGAGACACTGAAGCGAAAAAATTACAAAGAAGAGAATGTGGCTATAGTCTGACTGGATCCCGACTGTAGAAAAACTGTCAGTTGCATGGCTGTATATTAACGTTTTCAGGCAGAGAAAAAAGAAAAGCAATGTAGCATTTATATGCTTGGCACTGTACATTCACATGCCTATCATCATGTCTCATGTCACATGCCACTTAAAGAGACACTGAAGCAAAAAAAAAATGATGATATTATGATTTGTATGTGTAGCACAGCTAAGAAATAAAACATTAAGATCAGATACATCAGTATAATTGTTTCCAGTACAGGAAGAGTTGAGAAACTCCAGTTTTTATCTCTATGCAAACAAGCCATTAAGCTCTCCGACTAAGTTAGTCGTGGAGAGGGCTGTTATCTGACTTCTATTATCTCAACTGTTCCTGGACTATTTACTTTTCCTCTGCTAGAGGAGAGGTCATTACTTCACAGACTGCTCTGAAAGACTCATTTTGAATGGTGAGTGTTGTGTAATCTGCACATATTATAGAATGATGCAATGTTAGAAAAAACACTATATACCTGCAAATAAAAGTATGAGAATATTTTCTTTGCTGCTAATCTTTTAGTAATTATTCATAGTACACAACCAATTCACTATATCATATTTTTTTTTCGCTTCAGTGTCTCTTTAAGAACATTAAATGACTTTTTTCGTCGTTGTGTTTTTATTTCATTTAACCCTTTGTGGATTTCTCCTGGGAGGGGGGTGGGCATCTGGGGTCCCCTTCTTAAAGGGGACTCTCAGATGCCACCATGAACCACCCCAAGGAGTCGTTGCCCCCACTTTCTCTTGGGGCAAGGGAGGTGGGGAAGAGCCCCTTGTCCATTGATTGGATAAGGGCTCAGGGGAGAGGGGAAGGCTTGGCCGCCCCTCTCCCCCGGAGCCCCCCCATACCCCCTATACCGGGCTGGTATAGCTCAGGGTGCAAAGCCCCATGCGGCCGGGGCTCCACATTGCATTCTTGCTATATCCCAGCCTGCATGGGGGACAAGGGGTTACAGAACTCCTCGGAAGGGGGACCCCACGCAATTTGGGGGGGGATTTCCCAGGCTCTAAACATAACAAAAAAACTAAATAAAAAAAACTAAATAAATAAAATTGTTGTTTTTTTTAAATATTGTTTCCCACTATCTTTTTAACATATCCTGCAAATTTGGTGTTGCTAGGATGTAAGGGGCCTTTGCTATTAACTGCTAAAGTCGGCTTGAATTGTTTCCCTAACAACTGTCATTTACAAATTGAAATGTATAGTATTTTTCTTTGAAATTTTAAAATCGCTTTTCTCAAAAAGTATAAGGTCTTTATGATTTTTTCCCCTCTTGTAGTCACTGTCCCCCTCTACATACCCTGCAAATTCGGTGTTTCTACTATGTAAGGGGACTTTGCTATTAACCGCTAAAATTGGCGGGCGTTTAATTTTCCCATGGTCAGAAGGAGAAAATTAAAATCCATTTTCTCAAAAATTATAAGGCCTTTTTGAATGTTTTTTTTCCTGTTGTAGTCACTGACCCCCTCCAGGTGTTAGACCCCTTGAAACATCTTTTCCATCATTTTTGTGGCCAGAAACAGTGTTTGTATTTTTCAAAGTTCGCCTGCCCATTGAAGTCTATTGCAGTTCGCATGGTTCGCGCAAACACAAACTTTTGCGGAAGTTCGCGTTCGAGGTTCGTGAACCCAAAATCGGAGGTTCGAGTCATCTCTATTAATCATTTAAAGAGTACTTTTTTATAATGTGTAAACCCTTGAGGCTGGTTCTACATCTGGATGGTGCAGTACGATTGTCTTGCTACAGGAGAGCCCGGGTCAGGACAATCACATTGCACCATTCCCCCGTGCATATCACCCTGCTGCTGAGTGCACCAACAGGGTAATATGCATAGCTCCACCCCCTGAACTATGACATGCTCTCTGTTGGACAGGAAGTATGTCACTGTTTTCAGCCACTCGGCACATGTGCGTTGCACTGCCACGGCAACGATCTAAATAGACCCTGAAATGCTTGTTCAGCATCTATGACTAAAAAAATTAAGGTGGCTATACAGCTAGCGAATTTGCGATTGGATGAAAATCGGTGCTGCAGCAAGCATGTCTATGCAGAAGTCAACTGATTTCAGCCCAAAATAGGTCAAATGTATTGATCCAGGAAGTTGTAAAATCTCCATCCAGCAAAGTTGGTCAGGTGCCCAGTAGTAGTTGGATGTGATATAGGGATAAGTAACGGCTTTGTCTCCCCAAATGTTAATATGACCACCTTACCCCCCTCGCTTTGCCTGTGCATTAAAATCTCTCACCTAGCAAGGAAATGAACAGCGCTACTTAAAAACAGGCAAGTGCCTACCTACAAAAGAGTGCAAGCCCCACTTGTGGGATATAATACACACCGAGCATACACATGACCTGTCTACCACTGGAGGATGTTGGTTTCCTGTAACAGCTTGCATGCAACCTATTAACCTATACTTAAAGTGGAAAGGGGGGATTGGAAAAAGGAGAGATTAAGGGAGTCATCTCGCTACCTATGCTGGATGGGGAGGAGGGGTCATCTGTCTACCTATACTGGATAGGGGGGAGTAATCTGACTACCTATACTGGAGGGGTAGTAATCTGGCTACCTATAGTGGAGGGGGAGGGAGGTCATCTGGCTACCTATACTGGAGGGGGAAGGGGGGGTCATCTGGCTACCTATACTGAAGGGGGGTGGCTGGTGACAGTGTCCTTGGGTGGTAAAGAGGTCAAATCTGGCCCTGGATGTATGGGCACCTTTGGGCAGAGGAATAGCAGGGCAACCAGGCAATCTTTGTTGGTGAAAAGGAAATAAATATGTTGGCTTTCATATCCCTCTGAGTTCAGATGTGTTTTTAAAAAAAAACCTGTCTCCAGTCGATGGGGAAAATAATCATTTGGTTTTCTTTTTCTTTAGGTGACATTGTGAAACAGCAAACCTTCATGACACCATCAGGTTTATTTCTAATAGCAATGGGTGTGCTGTACATTACTGTAGCCTTACTGCATCCACGGGAATTCTTTTTGCTGATATATGGACTTGTATACATCATATTTGTTCCAAGTGGTTACCTTCTTCTAACCATCTACTCATTGGTGAATCTGCACGATGTCTCCTGGGGGACCCGAGAAAGTGCTGTTCCTACAGACATCAAAGATGGAAAGAGTCAAAGCAGAGTGAGATGCCAGAAGACTTGCAGGTGTCTGTGGTGGGATATCGAAGTGTTAGTTCATGATAACAAATGTGAGGAGAAAGAGAAAAACAAAAATACGACAAAAGATGAAAAACTGCCAAAGGATTTTCAGAGGTATGAAAACTTCAAGATAGAACGCTGCAATGATTGTGGAGCAAAGCAGAAACACCCTTACAAAAAATGTCATGTGAGGTTTTGTAATACCTATGAGGTGCTGTTGACTATGTCTCTAGTAGTAAGTATGGTCTTTTTCAGGGTGTGAACTCTAGTCTTCACTAGAGGATCTTGCAAATGCCACTGGGCTGCCACCCCTGGTGGACGATTAACTGTTGTACTGTAAAAAGCAACATGGTTGTGGTCACCGGGATTGCCCTCCCAGTGGTGAGAGAAGACAGGTGACATTGTAATGTGAAGTAGACAGGGCAAACTCAAAGTCAAGCCAGAGTTGCAAATGGCAGTAGACTGATGTAGGTTATGAACAAGCTAAGGTCAGGGCAGACACAAAATAGACATAGTCAGGTTATAAGATCAGGGCAGGCAGCTGGCAAACAGCATTCAGAAAACAAGTTGAGGTCAAATAACAAAAAGGATAGAACACACTGAGGTAACAACGAGCAGTCAGAACTCCAAATGAGTTGCAAAACACGTGCAACAAATCTGACAGACAACCTGGCACTATTTGCAGGACATGGGGGCCTTTCATGGGCAAAGGATATATTTTGGTGCCCAAATGGCCACTCCTAAGCCTGTATTTTTAAATGCACATGTAAACGCTATCGTGGTGGTGAACAGATGTGCACACATGCCCAGACAAGGGAATGATAACACCCATGAGAGCACACACATGCAAAAAAACATGCAGAAACTGAGCTGGAAGAAGGTAAGTATGACAGGAAGGAGTGTTGTAATAAGGAACAGACCATACATAACAAATGGATAAATTACTGGGTGGAGGCACGTAAAAAGATATAAAATAATTAAGAACAGTTTTTAAAAAGAGAGGTAATGTTGGCTTTTCTTTTTCTGAAGAAACATACCAGGCATATTGTAATGATCGCTGCTGCAGCAGCTATTACTGGAAGTAGTAGTGCTGCAGCTCAGGCAGTTCTGATCTATTTCCATGCAAGCTGCATAGATTTGTCTGTCTTTCCCTGCTGTCAGCTTGTGACTGATTATCATTCACCTGTGTGGGAATCTGCATGTCTGCTCCCATTGGATGACCTCAGTATAAAGATCTGCTTCCTGCAGGGTTTCCTTGGGTTTTCATAGCTTCAGTGTAAGCCAGTCTTGCTGTCGCTTTAGCCCCCGATCGTGTTTCTTGTTATAAAGATACTTTGCTGGTCTTTGCATCATATATTGGTTCATTGCCAATATATATGCATACCAGCACGTTTATTATTTTCCTTGTATTTGTGTTACGTTAATACATCAGTGTCGCTGATGTATACGTACACGAACTGTTTATATCCTGTGTGCAGTTAGTCAGCTTTCCAGCACGTTTTGGTAGGTTGCGCGTACCGTGACCACCCGTGCTGAGGTAGTTACCCTGCTCCTGGTTCTGTTTGTGGATTGCGTTCATCTCTGCGAAGAGATAACGAATCCTTCTGAATCCTGTCCTGTTACCGTTTGTGGATTGCGTTCATCTCTGCGAAGAGATAACGAATCCTTCTGAATCCTGTTCTGTTACTGTTTGTGGATTGCGTTCATCTCTGCGAAGAGATAACGAATCCTTCTGAATCCTGTTCTGTTACCGTTTGTGGATTGCGTTCATCTCTGCGAAGAGATAACGAATCCTTCTGAGTCCTGTTCCCTGTATTACTCCAGTCCTAGTCAGCGTTCCTGCTTATGTCATATATCGGTTCCTTGCCGATATATACATATGTTAGTCAGACGTTACAAATAGTTTCATTGATAGCTGTAATTGTAATACGCTAGGAAAACATACTTATTGTATGATTATCTGTGTTACGTTCATCTATCTTAATCCTGCTATTTTCTGACTATCCTGTCCTGTCTTTGTGAGGCACGCCATCGCCGCATCGCATTGGCTGCCTCATTCCAGTCTGTCTGGTTTTGGACGCTTGCTGTCGCTAAGTAGCCGCTAGCTAGCAAGCGTTCATTCTGTCTACCTGTCCAGATCTCCTCAGTTCTGGTTTATGCGCTCAGCGCTACTTTGCGCTGAGACGTTATAACGAAAGCATTGTTTGTGGCTGTCAGATCTGCACCGGCTCTCTACAATCTCCTATTGGAGTCAGTCCTCCCCTCCACTATACTAGGGATAGCCTGTTTCCTGGTGCTAGTGTGTGTACCTCCTCCACGCCAGCTCATGCGTTGCATGCTGACTGTGGAGAATACACCACCAAGCCTCACACATATATGGTGAAATATTTCAATTTAATTTGCACAAAAAGAAAACAAAAACACAAGGACAACACATCTGAAGGGCTGTCCCACTTATGTGCTCAACATAAACATTTTGACTATAAATAATAAACTCAAACATTTTGATAACAACCCTAATCATTCAGGCC
Source organism: Hyperolius riggenbachi (assembly GCF_040937935.1). Classification (NCBI taxonomy): domain Eukaryota; kingdom Metazoa; phylum Chordata; class Amphibia; order Anura; family Hyperoliidae; genus Hyperolius; species Hyperolius riggenbachi. The sequence goes on from NC_090652.1 coordinate 67,351,821, forward strand.
AACCTAAGTCCCGGACTTCCTCTCTGCTCTAAAAAAAAACCAACAACATAATACAGAAAGAAAAATTCTTGTTACAGTTTATAGAGCTCATTCAGAGATGCTGCAGCGTAGTTACTTCCTGGTATGCTGGGAGCACATACAGGGTAAACTCCCATGTTACCATATAGCCTATCTGAACGTTAAACAGCGGCACAATTCAGACAGAGAAGACAGCTCAAATTACAGTGGCACATTACTAGCAGATAAGGGTGAATCAGACAGGCTGTTATCTCTAAATACACACAGGGTGGGGTTCTCTGTGTTTTCCTTCTCTCCAGTGGAAGAGAGGTCCTCTGTAATCCATAATTCATTAAATGTGGAAAAATTCATAGTACTAACGCCAGTTTCTAAAAAGTTCAATTTCATTCTAAGTCATTCTGTACAAGATTGCTATATGACATATATAATTAATTCATAAATAAATAAACAATAGATAATTTTCCGATGAAGAATGCAGCAATTAAACACTTGTATAAAATTGTCAAGTTTAAGTGTCAGATTTTTAAATTTTAATTTACAGTATATGACGTATATCCTCAAACATAAGTTGACCTCATGTATAAGTCAACTTCAATATTTGACCCTCTTAAGCTGGAATATTTTATTGACTCAAGTATAAGTCTACCCTGCAACGTTAATGGTTGTGAACCAGGAAGAATTAACAACTACACTTGGGGCCCAGGAGGGGTTAATGACTGCAGTGTATACAGGATTGCAGCCAGTAACCCCTCCTGTACCTTAAGTGTAGCCAAGAGCTCTTCTAGACCCTCAAGTGCAGCACTTATTCACTCCCCTTCCTGCAGCCAAGAACTCTTCTAGACCCCCAAGTGCAGCACTTATTCACTCCCCTTCCTGCAGCCAAGAACTCTTCTAGACCCCCAAGTGCAGCACTTATTCACTCCCCTTCCTGCAGCTCAGTATTTCCCCTCCCTGCCCCTTCATTGTTAATTGTTATGGCCTAGACTTTCAGATCTGTGTTTTCTTGCCATTTCCTTTATCAAGAAAGTGTCACTTACCACTGAGTAAACTCAACAGGTTCAGTGTTGCTCATGCCTCTTGTATAAGTTGATCCCTATACTTGTATTTAGTGAGTCAGACATAAATTACTAGACTTATAGCCGAGTATACATGGTACATTTTGCTTTAGTTACTGTAGTTTACTTTAATATTACTCAGGAGACTAGTAAATAATGGTATTGTTTGGTTTGTACTTTTATAGCGAAAAAACTGACAAGAATACAGAGGAAGAAGACAGCTGCACTTATGAGGAGAGTAAGTCCACACACTGAGCTTCAACCATAAATAAAGTGGGTGGGATGTGGGAGAGGCTTTTGACTGATACTGATTTCATGTGATTGCCAAGTCTGAATAAAGTCCAAGTCCATGTTTTCTAGCCTTCATAATAAAATCACCCTTTAAAGCGGTATTATCACCATAAAAATCAAATTTCAACAGCAACTGGTCTGAGTGTATTAAGTGATAAAGATGCTAATCCTGCATTCAAAACTTGCAAAACTTTTTCTGCTGTTATGGTTTGGAGTTATGATATACTTTAGGAGCACTGGCCCTTTAGTAGTCAGTGCCAAACAGTTGAATGCTGGGGGTTCTTTTTATCTATAATATATTCCTCCTCTACATTTATTTCCCTGCCTAGATTCTTATCTAAAACACCCCTCTGCTCACTTATGTTTACAAGCAAGGCTAAGGTGACTCAGCGATTGGAGGAGTAAAGAAAAAAAAAGAGTGCAGTTCCTAGTATACACCTCAGTGGGAGTGTCTGAAGACTCTGGGAGGAGGGCAGCTAATGAATACACAATGAGCAAGAAAAGGAAAGGGGGGAAACAAGAGTCAGGGAGGCTATAAAATTCACAGGAATCATTACGTGGATAGCGCAATACATCTGTTATGTAAGTAGAAGTAGTATTTATCTACTTATATATATTTGTTTTTTATTTCTAGGTTAGCATGGGTGTCACTTGTTCTTTAAGATCAGCTTATTTATAAAGGGAAAATTAAGTTTTTTTGTTGTTTTGTTTTGTTTTTTGTTTTGATTTTTTGGAGGGGCTTTTTTTTTTTTTTTTTTTGAATGACATTCAGTGCTTTGATTGCTTATTGTGATAACCATAAAATGTTGATCCTAAGCCCGATCCGCTTGAATAGATTGTAATAGGTGAATGGCTAAATAAATATAGAAGGGAAATAAGTATACAGTAAACTGTGTAGAGTAGCTATACTGTGTATGGTGGCACTGTACAAAGTTCAATATGTAAAAAAAATATTCACTGCGCTGCCAAATAAGTAGTTGGTCCTGATCCTGTAAGTTTTCCAGTTAGGTCCTTTGCACCTGCAATGAGACAAATTAGAGATGGTCTTATTAGCTCTGTCCAACATGTTCCGTCATCAATATCAGACTTGTCAGGCCCCGTGAGCAGCTGAATTCAGTACAGATTGGAGCGGTGCCAGTTTGGTAGTCCCCAAAGTAGCATGTTACAATTGCCCAGACAAAATATTATAAGAACATACAGTATATTAACATTTTAGTTGTGTCCTGAGTGAGGAAAGGTTGGATGCGGGAAATGGGGAAATGTTTTTGAGCTGGAGATGTCAGGATTAGAGATGGCCCGAACGGTTTGTCGGCGAACGGTTCCAGGCAAACTTTCAGTGGTTCGCGTTCGCCATGTAACGCAAACTTTTGCGGAAGTTCGGTTCGCCCCCATAGTGCACCATTGGGGTCAACTTTGACCCTCTACATCACAGTCAACAGGCACATTGTAGCCAATTAGGCTACACTCTCTCCTGGAGCCACTCTCCACTTTATAAAAGGCAGGCAGCGCTGGCCATTACACTCACTCGTGTGTCTGCATTAATTAGTGAAGGGACAGCTGCTGGCAGACTCTCTTAGGGAAAGATTAGTTAGGCTTTGTAGGCTTGTTAGCTTGCTCCTGGCTGATTATTATTGCTAAAATAGCACCCCCCTCAACAGCTCTTTTGAGAGCTAATGTTCTCCTGATGTGTTTTTTTTGTGTTGCCCACTGACACTGCATTATAGAACCCTATCTGTTGCAGCTGGACCTTGGTAATTGCTACTACTGTGCCAGCCAGGCCCTGCCTAACTATCTATACTGGCACACCTCCCTATGCCTACCTAACTACTGGGACACCTACTTACCTATATGGGGACACGTGCCTATGCCTACCTACCTATACTAGGGCACCTATCTATGCCTACCTACCTATACTGGGCCTCCTACCTATGCCTAGCTAACTACTGGGGCACCTACCTATGCCTATCTACCTATACTGGGACACCTACCTATGCCTACCTACCTATACTGGGACTCCTACCTATGCCTAGCTAACTACTGGGGCACCTACCTATGCCTACCTACCTATACTGGGACTTCTACCTATGCCTAGCTAACTACTGGGACTCCTACCTATGCCTAGCTAACTACTTGGGAACCTACCTATGCCTATCTACCTATACTGTGACACCTACCTATGCCTACCTACCTATACTGGGACTGGGACTCCTACCTATGTCTAGCTAACTACTGGGACTCCTACTTATGCCTAGCTAACTACTGGGGCACCTACCTATGCCTATCTACCTATACTGGGGCACCTACCTATGCCTACCTACTAGTGTTGGGCGAACAGTGTTCGCCACTGTTCGGGTTCTGCAGAACATCACTCTGTTCGGGTGATGTTCGAGGTCGGCCGAACACCTGATGGTGCTCGGCCAAACCGTTCGGTCACATGGCCGAACTAAGAGCGCATGGCCGAACGTTCCCCGAACGTTCGGCTAGCGCTGTGATTGGCCAAACGGCTCACGTGGTTCGGACCCGAACGTGCTCTGATTGGCCGAACGGTCACGTGGTTCGGGTAAATAAATACCCGAACCACGTCATATCTCCGCCATTTCTCTGTGGGTTTAGCTTTGGGTAGGCAGGCAGGGTAGTTCGCTCTCCAGCCACGCTAGCCAGGGTCCCCCCCCAGTCATTGTGTGTCGCTGCTGGGAACAGTAGTACACCGCTCGCTCAGCCACACTATATATAGCATTGTTTACTGCCACTGTGTACCTCGCTCAGCCACACTATATATAGCATTGTTTACTGCCACTCTGTGTACACCGCTCAGCCAGACTATATAGCATTGTGTGTACTGCCACTGTGTACCTCGCTCAGCCAGACTATATAGCATTGTTTACTGCCACTCTGTGTACACCGCTCAGCCAGACTATATAGCATTGTGTGTACTGCCACTCTGTGTACACGGCTCAGCCAGACTATATAGCATTGTGTGTACTGCCACTCTGTGTACACCGCTCAGCCAGACTATATAGCATTGTTTACTGCCACTCTGTGTACACCGCTCAGCCAGACTATATAGCATTGTGTGTACTGCCACTCTGTGTACACGGCTCAGCCAGACTATATAGCATTGTGTGTACTGCCACTCTGTGTACACGGCTCAGCCAGACTATATAGCATTGTGTGTACTGCCACTCTGTGTACACTGCTCAGCCAGACTATATAGCATTGTGTGTACTGCCACTCTGTGTACACCGCTCAGCCCGACTATATAGCATTGTTTACTGCCACTCTGTGTACACCACTCAGCCAGACTATATAGCATTGTTTACTGCCACTCTGTGTACACCGCTCAGCCAGACTATATAGCATTGTGTGTACTGCCACTCTGTGTACACCGCTCAGCCAGACTATATAGCATTGTGTGTACTGCCACTCTGTGTACACCGCTCAGCCAGACTATATAGCATTGTGTGTACTGCCACTCTGTGTACACCGCTCAGCCAGACTATATAGCATTGTTTACTGCCACTCTGTGTACACGGCTCAGCCAGACTATATAGCATTGTGTGTACTGCCACTCTGTGTACACTGCTCAGCCAGACTATATAGCATTGTGTGTACTGCCACTCTGTGTACACCGCTCAGCCAGACTATATAGCATTGTTTACTGCCACTCTGTGTACACCACTCAGCCAGACTATATAGCATTGTTTACTGCCACTCTGTGTACACCGCTCAGCCAGACTATATAGCATTGTGTGTACTGCCACTCTGTGTACACCGCTCAGCCAGACTATATAGCATTGTGTGTACTATGGACAGGGTAGGAGGTGCCCGGTGAACGTAGTGGTATATCTTACTCTATATGGTAGATACAGCATTTGACAAAAATGATGTGGTCCTACCTTCTAGAGGTCCCCTCTCGGGAAATATACAAACGGAATTTTGTTGATTTTTAGGATTCTATTTATTTTGCATCAAGACAACGTGTTTCACGGTAAAAACCGCTTCCTCAGGTCAGTGACAATGCCTTATTGCAGATACTGCTAGAAGTCCGGGCGCCGTATGTAGCTGTATCTAGCAGTATCTGCAATAAGGCATTGTCACTGACCTGAGGAAGCGGTTTTTACCGTGAAACGCGTTGTCTTGATGCAAAATAAATAGAATCCTAAAAATCAACAAAATTCCGTTTGTATATTTCCCGAGAGGGGACCTCTAGAAGGTAGGACCACATCATTTTTGTCAAATGCTGTATCTACCATATAGAGTAAGATATACCACTACGTTCACCGGGCGCCTCCTACCCTGTCCATAAATCTAAAAAAAACCTAGTCCCTAGGGGGAGATCCACATCGGGAACCTTCCGGTAGATCGATTTTTCGGATTAGCGACCAGGAACAAAGGCCGAGTGGGGACGGTACTTCCCCACAGTTGCGCACGAGTGGTTGCCTCACCCAGCAACCCACTCTTGTGAGTATAAAATCTACTGTCTATAATTATCCCGGTACCAATTAACGTACTACACCAGATTGGGCTCCTGGACCCCCTGTGCTTTCTCTTCCACTACTTCTACATTGTGTGTACTGCCACTCTGTGTACACCGCTCAGCCAGACTATATAGCATTGTGTGTACTGCCACTCTGTGTACACCGCTCAGCCAGACAATATAGCATTGTTTACTGCCACTCTGTGTACACGGCTCAGCCAGACTATATAGCATTGTGTGTACTGCCACTCTGTGTACACTGCTCAGGCAGACTATATAGCATTGTGTGTACTGCCACTCTCTGTACACCGCTCAGCCAGACTATATAGCATTGTTTACTGCCACTCTGTGTACACGGCCTGTTTATTTAACCACTTATCTTTATTACATTTATGACTGCATGGCGGTACAAAGCATGCTACCCGCACGCTTCTTGTTCTCATGCAAGGCCTGGGTTGTTGTGTCTCAAAGCGTGGCCTTCTCCTTCTGCGCCTCCTCCTGTTCCATCACGTCTGCTGCTGCTGGGTTAGCGTTGCCGCGTGGTCCCTGTTTATTGAACCACTTATCTTTATTACATTTATGACTGCATGGCGGTACAAAGCATGCTATCCGCACGCTTCTTGTCCTCATGCAAGGCCTGGGTTGTTGTGTCTCAAAGCGTGGCCTTCTCCTCCTGCGCCTCCTCCTGTTCCATCACGTCTGCTGCTGCTGGGTTAGCGTTGCCGCGTGGTCCTTGTTTATTGAACCTCTTATCTTTATTACATTTATGACTGCATGGCGGTAAAAAACATGCTATCCGCACGCTTCTTGTCCTCATGCAAGGCCTGGGTTGTTGTGTCTCAAAGCATGGCCTTCTCCTCCTGCGCCTCCTCCTTTTACATCACGTCTGCTGCTGCTGGGTTAGCGTTGTCGCGTGGTCCCTGTTTATTGAATCTCTTATCTTTATTACATTTATGACTGCATGGCGGTAAAAAGCATGCTATCTGCACGCTTCTTGTCCTCATGCATTGCCTGGGTTGTTGTGTCTCAAAGCGTGGCCTTCTCCTCCTGCGCCTCCTCCTGTTCCATCACGTCTGCTGCTGCTGGGTTAGCATTGCCGCGTGGTCCCTGTTTATTGAACCTCTTATCTTTATTACATTTATGACTGCATGGCGGTACAAAGCATGCTATCCGCACGCTTCTTGTCCTCATGCAAGGCCTGGGTTGTTGTGTCTCACAAAGCGTGGCCTTCTCCTCCTGCGCCTCCTCCTGTTCCATCACGTGTGCTGCTGCTGGTGCTGGGTTAGCGTTACCTGTCCCTTTTCCTGGAACCTCTTCTCTGTATTACATTTATGACTGCATGGCGACAAAAAGCATGTTACCTGTGCAAAGAAACATGACATTTTCCACATTTAAAAGACATTTTTTCCTTTGAAACTTTACAATCAATTTTCTCAAAAACTATAAGCTCTTTTTCAAATATTTTTTTTCCTCTTGTACCCACTCCCAAGGTGCACATACCCTGCTAATTTGGGGTATGTAGCATGTAAGGAAGCTTTACAAAGCACGAAAGTTCGGGTCCCCATTGACTTCCATTATGTTCGGAGTTCGGCGCGAACACCCGAACATCGCGGCGATGTTCGGCGAACGTTCGCGAACCCGAACATCTAGGTGTTCGCCCAACACTACTACCTACATACAAGAAGATAATAAGGTTGTTGCTTCATTGTGGACAGACCAAATTTGATCAGCTGGACAGTCACTGTTGTTCTATCACTGAGCTACCACAGCCCGGTTACCATATGGGCTTAAAAACCGCCACGACCCTGCACTCTCGCCATGCTGCGCACCACTCCAGCACGGCCATCACTACGCAAACAGCTGTTTGCGGAGCATTACACAGTGCATTTGGTGTGTCAGTGTGAAGCAGTACTCTAATTACACTCCCTGATTGATGTATACACATCCAAGATGTTTGAAAGCACTTTAGTCCTGCAATTTAGCATTCAATGTGATTTCTGCTTTGCGTCAAATCCAGATTTTTCCCCGGGACATTTGGCGTCTATCCCACTCATCCATGCCCTCCTCCAGGTGTTAGACCCCTTGAAACATCCTTTCCATCACTTTTGTGGCCAGCATAAATGTTTCTAGTTTTCAAAGTTCACATCCTATTGCGGTTCGTAAAAGTTTGCGCAAACTGAGCCTTTTGCGGAAGTTCGCGAACCGAAAATCGGAGGTTCGGGCCATCTCTAGTCATGATCTGGTTAGTGAGTGAATGTGAGGAATAAAAGAGGGAGGAGTCAAGTATTACCCCTAAGCAACGGGCTTTGGAAACTGAAGTTATAGGGGTGTTATTAAAGGAACACTATCGATAAACATATTTTTTCAATTGAGATAGGAATAGCTTGGAAGGTGCTGCTAAGTACTGGTGTATACATTTCAATGCTTAATATATATATATATATATATATATATATTATATATATATATATATATATATACATATATATATATATATATATATATATATATATATATATATCCCCAGTTAAGAAGATAGGGACAGTGTTTTTTTTTCTAAACCTGACTCCATTCTTGAGTCAAAACACAGTGCCATCTCTGTCCCCTGTACCTCCTATGTGCCCCTCTTTGCCTCCAGTGTCCCCCACTGTGTCACCTCTGTTTCCCATGTCTTCAGTGTCCCTCTGAACCAGTTCTGCCATCCCCATACACACACACGCACACTGTCCACTGTGCCCTCAGTGTACCGCAGCAATTTGTCATTTTTTTTTAATTTCTTAAAATCACTACATCATCTTTTTGAAACCATTTTTTACTTGTTTCCACTGAATCAAATTTCACCTTTCTAAGTTGTTCGTAATTTGGGTGTTCGTAATTCGGGCACTACCTGTATTTAAAATATGTTGGCAGGGCTGGTTCTAGACTTTGTGCTGCCTGAGGCAAACTTGTGAGAATGCGCCCCCTCCCCCCCCCCCCCCCCCCCCCCCCCCCCTTACCAATTTGGAATGATCACACAGCACCCGACAATTTGCACAGCACATTGTACTATTTTTGCTTCATTCAATGTTCTCAGTTAGCAAGGGAGCATATGCAATAACCTGAGACATGACCTGCTGCTGCTTAGCACAATAACACACTGGCTGGCTGGCTGGCTGCGGGTCTGTGACAAACAAACTACTCATACTCAGCCAGTCGGCTGTCCTCCATTCCTCCTCAGTCAGGACAGCAGTGCCACCTCCTCCCTTCAGCTGTGCATATTAAACACTGCTGCTCTCCTGCCTCCCCCCTCCTTACTCACTGTCAGACTCCTCACACAGCATAACAAGCTGCTTTTCCCCAATGATGACCTCTTCACCTTGCTTGCCCTCCTTTCACTTCTCCTCCTACTCTGACTGCCTGCTATAAATGTAAACACACAGTACAAACATGCCGCCCCTGTAATCTCTGCACTGAATGCAAGTGTTTCACCTTGCTTCATGAGAGAACTGGCTGTGTATGTTGTTTTCCTTGATGAAGAGAAAAAATCCTATTTGTAAACATGTTTGTAAAACCCTGATTTTTGTTTCCTTACAGGTTGGATTAGCCAGCTGAAACAGAAGACACACCATAATATATTCAAACAGAAAGAAATGGAAATGGTAAACAATAATGTGATATTAAAGTTCTCCCACTTTCAACGTTCAGCCTCCCACTTTCAATGTCCTAGTTCAGCCTCCTACTTTTAAAGTCCTAGTTCAGCCTCCCACAGTGATAATGCATTAGCAATGCACAAAAATTGCACATTTGTATTTTCTGCAAAAAGCTTTTATAAAGTGTCAGCTTAAAGGGACTCCGAGCAGTGCAGAAACTATGGAAAAATGCATACCATTTTGAAGCTCTCTTTCTCCTCTTTCCAATGACACATAAACCGCCGCTCTACGCCTTTTAGTTTTCGTTATTTTTGCGATCAAAATCACGTTTGCCGTGATTTCAATCGCAAAAATAGTGAAAACTAAAAACTATACAACTGTCCCCCACTCTGACATATCGGGCTTAATTTTGGTAGCGTTTAGTAAATAATTACCTCATGGAATTGGGTTTACCTCATGAGGGAGATCAACTTTTGAATTCTGGTAGTTTAAGTAAAGTTTTACCTCATGTAATTTCATGAGGTAATTCATGTGGTAATTTTCTACTAAAAATATGTGGTATTTAGTAGTGAAATACCTCACACTTGAATTCTGAAGTGAAATAAGGTGCGTGTTTGCATGACTTCTACCTCACATAATTAGACCTACCTCTACCACATGATAAATGTAGTGCTGTGACCGAATTTTGATATCTGTCACATAACATGGAGCCTTTTCAGCTTGTTCTGTGTTCAGGGCCCCCATATTTTGCTGAAATAAGTAAAAGTGATCTGACCAACGAATCCCCCCCCCCCCCCCCAGCTTCCATTTTGTTTTAAAAAAGAAAAAGTGCTCCAAACCCTGTACATTCCTTCATCTGCCGCACCCCCCCCCCCCCCCTCAACATTGCCATTCCCCAACCTCTGGTTGGAAAAAAAAGTAAAAATGCTCCAACCCACAGCCTCTACTTTAATAAAAAAAATTGCGGCAAACACCGATCCCCCCCCCCTCCTCTTCTGGTTAAAGTGCTCCGAGGTCCCCCCCAGCAGCCTCTAAAAGTAAAAGTGCTGTAACCCCCCCCTCCAGACCCCCAGCCTTAAAAATAAAAAGTACTCACACCCCCAGTCTCTAAAAGTGCTGACCCCTCCCCCAGCCTCTAAAAGTGCTCCTAATCCCCCCCCCCACCCCCAGCCTCTAAAGGTAAATGAGCTGGATTTTTTTTTATTTATTTTGTTTAATGGATGTTTATAAATTTACTTTTCATAGGTTGCTACATAATCAAATACACCTTCCCTCCTCAAAAAAAAAAAAAAAAAACATCTTCCAAAGACTATCCTAACTTATGGAAGACAATTAAAGACTATTACTTATTTGCTGCAGGCTTACCACTGAAATACCTCATGTTTTACCTCACTCTATGCATTTACCTCATGTTTTACCTCATGTTTTACCTCATGTTCGGAAATGGAGAAAAATATTTCAGAATTGATAAAAGAAGAGGAAAATACCTCATGAGGTATTTTACCTACAAAAAAATATTTACCTTACATACCGTGTTTCCCCGAAAATAAGACAGTGTCGTATATTAATTTTTGCTCCAAACAGTGTGCTAGGGCTTATTTTCAGGGATGTCTTACATTGGCAGTGCATGATGTGTCCAATGCTGGCCGCTTCTGCCAGCTGCTCATTGTACAGTTACAGTGGCGATCAGGCACCTGTCATGTCATCCCTGCACACAGTTGATAAACCTGCTGTGTGCAAGGATGACATGTCAGGTGCCTGATCGGCACTGCATGATGTGTCCCCACGCTGGCCGGTTCTGCCTGCTGCTCAGTGTAATGTTACAGTGCCGATCAGGCACCGGTCATGTCATCCCTGCACACAGTTGATAAACCTGCTGTGTGCAAGGATGACATGACAAGTGCCTGATCGGCACTGCATGATGTGTGTCCCCATGCTGGCTGCCTGTGTAGCATGGAACAACAGTTCAAGCTCCGATATTAAAGTGTTGTAATTGGCCACAATACCGGTAGTCTCAGAGGCGGGATCATGGCTCCGTTACTGGACCAATCATTGCACTCGCTGAGTAGCAGCGAGTGCAGTGATTGGCCCAAAACGCAGCATGACCCCGCCTCTGAGACTTTTGTGGCCAATTAGAACTCTTTAATATCGTAGCTTGTGTTAAATTACAAATGGAGGCGAAGGAGGCAATGGATGAACTGGGTCACTGTGCATGGATGCCGGCATGATTGAAGAGAGTGACCCCGGAGCCCACGCATAGACTGTTGGCAATTTGATACCAATAGCGGTATGTGCAACATGTCATGCGGGCCAGCTCACTGTGCAGGGATGCTGCATGGCATGAATTCTCAGGGATCACGCAGAGACGGAGTGTAATTACGGTATGATGATACTGTAGCAGGTACCTACAGTATGTGTAATTGGTTATGTGGGCTGCGGCTGAAGTACATGTTATGTGGGCTGCGGCTGGTGCTAGGTCTTATTATCGGAGAATGCCTTATATTCGCAGCATAAGTGATTTTACAGCTAGGGCTTATTTTCAGGGGATGTTTTACTTTAGGGGAAAGACGGTAGCTACCAGAATTGAGCCCATTGTCAGAGGGGGGGATAAGCAAAGACCTCCACTACGACTGGCTATATCCAGAGATACGTGTCTCTACACAAAAGAGCCGCCTAAAGGGGCACGCTAATCTGACTAAATAGTATTTTATTGTTAAGAGTGACCAACTCTATTTTTTACCTAGAGGGACTGTCCGTACGGACCCAGTGTTCGTATATTGTTTTCCCTGGTACATGTAGTCTCGGAAAGTGTATGAGGTCAACATCTACAAGGATTTTGTTTGTTCTCCCCGTGTCTGAGTGGGTTTCCTCCGGGCACTTTAATTTCCTCCCAAAACATACATATAACTTAATTGGCTCCCCCCTAAAAATTGGCCCTAGACTATGATACATGCACTACACGATACATACAGTACATACACATAGGACTCTGGTAGGGATTAGATTGCGAGTCCCTCTGAGGGACAGTTAGTGACCACACAATATACACTCTGTATAGCGCTGCGTAATATGTTGGCACCATATACAATGAGATGCGAAAGTTTGGGCATCCTTGTTAATCGTCATGATTTTTCTGTATAAATCGGTGGTTGTTACGATAAAAAATGTCAGTTAATCATATAAGAGACACACGCTGATATTTGAGAAGTGAAATGAAGTTTATTGGATTTACAGAAAGTGTGCAATAATTGTTTAAACAAAATTAGGCAGGTGCATACATTTGGGCACCTTTAAAAAGAAATGAAATCAATATTTAGTAGATCCTCCTTTTGCAGAAATTACAGCCTTACTTCCTGTAGGTTCCAATGACAGTTTGGATTCTGGTTGAAGGTATTTTGGACCATTCCCCATTTACAAAACATCTCTAGTTCATTCAGTTTTGATGGCTTCCGAGCATGGACAGCTCTCTTTAACTCACACCACAGATTTTCAATTATATTCAGGTCTGGGGACTGACATGGCTATTCCAGAATGTTGTACTTGTTCCTCTGCATGAATGCCTTAGTGGATTTTAAGCAGTGTTTAGGGCCCATTCCATCTTGCTGATCGCAAAACGCTAGCGATCGCCGGGAAATCGCATGAAATTGGTGCAGGCTACGCATTTGTGTTTTGCGATTTTGGGCGATTTGCAGCGATTAGCGCAAATCACCCAAGTAAGAGCAGGCCCATAGGGTTTTATTACACTAGCGCTTTCAAAAGCGCTAGCATTTGAGCGTTTTGCCGAAATCGCCGGAAAAACGTTCAAGTGTGAATGGGTCCCCAGGGTCATTGTCTTGTTGAAAGATCCAGCCCTGGCGCAGCTTCAGCTTTGTCACTGATTCCTGGACATTGGTCTCCAGAATCTGCTGATACTTAGTGAAATCCATGCCTCCCTTAACCTTGACAAATTTCCCAGTCCCTAAACTGGCCACACAGCCCCAAAGCATGATGAAACCACCACCATATTTTACTGTAGGTAGCAGGTGTTTTTTTTTGTGTTTTTTTTTTTTTTGGAATGCTGTGCTGTTATTCCTCCAAGTATAACGCCCCTTGTTATGGCCAAATTACTAAATTTCAGTTTCATCAGACCACAGCACCTTTTTCCAAAATTAAGCTGGCTTGTCCAAATGTGCTTTAGCATACATCAAGCAGCTCTGTTTGTGCTGTGGGCGGAGAAAAGGCTTCTTCTGCATCACTCTCGCATTCAGCATCTCCTTGTGTAAAGTGTGCCAGATGGTTGAACGATGCACAGTGACTCCATCTGCAGCAAGATGATGTTGTAGGTCGTTGGTGCTGGTCTGTGGGTTGACTCTGACTGTTCTCACCATTCCTTGTTTCTGTTTATGGTCTGCCACTTTGAGCCTTAACTTGAACTGAGCATGTGGCCTTTCATTTCCTCAATATGTTCCTAACTGTGGAAACAGACAGCTGTAATCTCTGAGACAGCTTTCTGTATCCTTCCCCTAAACCATGATGGTGAACAATCTGTCTTCAGGTCATTTGAGAGTTGTTTTGAGACCCCCATGTTGCTACTCTTTAGGGAAAATTAAAAGAGAAGGGAAATTTACAATTGACCCCCTTAAATACTCTTTCTCATAATTGGATTCGCCTGTGTATGTAGGTCAGGGGTCACTGAGCTTACCAAGCCAATTTGAGTTCCAATAATTAGTTCTAAGGCCACTTTCACAGTGCGACATTGCGTTTTGATGCAATGTTAAAGTCACAACGCAAACTAACAAAGCAACCTCCTAAAAAACTCACAACGCAACTTCATGCCCCTTTATCGTCGCATACAGTAGGGCACACAGGCAATGAAAATTATGCTTCCAAGTTATTACTGAGCATGTGCAAACAGTCCAACGCAGCTAATAACGTGTATAACGCACAGCATGCAGCATTTTCTAATAATGCTACGCGTTACACACAAACGCAACGTGTGCACTGTGAATGTCACACAGAATTTGTATTGCTGTGCGTTAGTCTGCGTTGAGACATTTTCTAACGTTGCACTGTGAAAGCCTCTTTTATTCCAAAACCTTTAGGCCTCCTAAAGGTTTTGGAATAAATACAATGACAACAGTGCCCAAATGTATGCACCTGCCTAATTTTATTTAAACAATTATTGCACACTTTCTGTAAATCCAATAAACTTAATTTCACTTTTAAAATATTACTGTGTGTGTCTCCTATATTATATATTTAACTGACATTTTTTACCTTAACAAGCAACGATTTATACAGGAAAATCATGACTATTAACAAGGTTGCCCAAACTTTCGCATCCCACTGTAAATACTTAAAATAAATAAATATTTAGCACATTTTTTTTTTACAAAAATTATTTGCAGATCGACCGTTGATCTTTCATTTTCCAAAGACTTTGATCTCACGTATGTATGCAGCTTAGGGCTTGGTCACCAGTGGCCATTGTGTTGCGTTCCCTGTAATGGTACATAACATGCAATTTCCTGTCAGACTGACAAGTCAAAACAATATTTTCTGACAGGTTCAATCTGATTTCTGATTGTATTTTTGATTAATTTTCTGATTACTTCAGTACAAAATTGATCAGAAAAACAATCGGAAATCAGATCGGACCTGTCATAAACTATCAGTTCAACCCCTCAAGCTGAAGGGAAATTGCATGGCGCGTAACAGGCATAACAGCAGGAATGCAACACAGTGGATTAGCAAAGCAGTCAATGGAAAAGTATGCTTTACTGTCACTGTTAACATTCAATTTTTCTTTTTGTAGTAAGGCAGTGTGTTATGATGCCGGTCACCGGCCCTAGTATACCTCCTCCCTCTGCTGAAAAAAATGAACTCTTTATGGCCATCACTGCAGCTATATTTTAGCAGTTTCTCCCATTCCAGTGTGTCATCAAACATTTTTTTTTTAACAAAAGATTTTTATTGTTTTATCTTATTCAACAGTACAAGTACTATAACAACATTGGTGTCATGAAGCAGTTTCAATGTTGGTAGGTTCAAACATAGAAACATTACTTTCAACAATATTGAAATGTAAGTATACAGTATATTACCAAGAATATCAGTATCCTAGCCGTCCATTAACCTCCCTGGCGGTAAGCCCGAGCTGAGCTCGGGCTATGCCGCGCAGGGGGAGATCTCAGCCCCTGGTGCGGCGATTTACAAGCTGTAAATTGCTGTGCGCGCAGCCAGCACTTTGCTAGCCGCGCGCACAGCTTGATCGCCGCCGCTCTGCGGCGATCGGCCGCACGCAGCGGCTGAAGAGGGCCCCCCCGCCAGAGCCCTGCGCTGCCCGGATCAATGAGTTCCGGGCAGCGCTATGGGCTGGATCGGGTGTGCCTGACGTCAGGATGTCGGCTGACGTCCATGACGTCATCCCGATCGTCGCCATGGCGACAGGAGAAGCCAAACAGGGGAACGCGTTATATACGCGTTCCCCTGTTTGCTATAGATGCCGGCGACGATCGGACTAGAGGGCCACATGCGCCCTCTAGTGGTGTTTCATGTAGCTACCACTCTGGTAGCATTACATGAAACAAAAAAAAAATTAAAAAAAAAAAGGATTTTTTTAATTAGGAAAAAAAAAATTAACCGCCAAGGAGGTTAACATGGCCTCTGCGGCTGGACTAGCTTCACACCTATCATGGTAGAATGCATATGACCATCCAGTATTAGGCCATATCTTATTTCTGAATATAGAAGATTAAAGTACACTTTCTTATTGCATCTAACATAGTAGATTTCGACCTATCTCATAATGTCACTACTAAGAAACAAACACCAATGTAAGCAGCAGTCGGGTAAAACTGGCCCAATTGAGCCCCAAACATCTGAATGGCGATGAATAGCTATAACATGTACAAATCAAATATTACACTTTACTGAGCAATGTCTTCCAGCTGTTTGGTAGAATAGTATAGGGTCTATTCAGGGATTGCGTTCCATAATCATATTTTGGGTTACCAGGGCTATAAGGTGATCTAAACTAAGGGTCTCCTGAGTTTTCCACTTTCCAGCCCGAGAGTGATAAATCAGGAGTTAATATTTCGAGGTGTGAGTAAGATCCCAGTCTTGGGGGGATATTTACAAAGTATTCCAAACTAAGAGAGTTGCTTTGATAGAGGGAAAATCTGAGGTCAAGAATTTATGGCCTATAAGAATACTAGACAAAATATATTGCAGGTCTGTTTGTACTAAAGCTTGTTCTTGTGACAGCCATATTTTATGTGGTGGGTTAGACCACCAATATCTTGCCATTTCTAAATTTGTGGCGTGGTAATATACTTCGATATTAGGGAGACCCATCGCTCCTTGTTTTTTGGGGGTGAGTCATGTATTATATGCCACTCTTGTTCTACCACCCTTCCATATACACTGATTTATCGGTTTCTTAAAATCATTAAAATAAGATTTATATAGCGGGATATTCAATGTCCTAAATACATATAAAATCTTTGACAGACGGAACATTTTAAAGGATACAATCCTTCCTGACCAGGATAGTGTAAATTTTGTCAACTCTTGAGATTCTTTTCTAATTTGTGCTAGGAGGGGAACTGTAACGTTTGCGGAATAATCTCCGTGATCAGCGCACAAGGCGTGCGCTAACACGACGGAAATCCTCCACAAGCGTATGAAGGGGGGAACCCAGCTTTGGTGCATGCACCAGTAGAGGGAAATTCTCACCGGCAGGTGGAGCTGTGGAGCGCAGAGGAGCAAGGTCTCCGCGCTGCCACAGAAGCCAGTTGAGAAGTGTCTGAATTGCAACCGGGTAGGGCAAGATAGCCCTTAAAGAGAAAGAGCACAGCTACAGGATGAATGTGTGTTCACCAATCTAGTCGCGACCCTGCGACGGTGACCACACATCAGCAGAAACAAAAGTAGGAACGCGATCGCGAGAAAGGCGATCGCCAAAAGTGACACAAGACAGATCAGAACAGAACATGAGAGGAGCAAAGGCACAGCAAACAACAATGAGAAAATAATGAAAACAAGAAACGCTAACTAAACGCGAACACTGCACTCATTCGCAACAGCGAATGCGTTTACAGCGCGGTCTCTGCACGTTACGCACAACAGAGACAAGCACGCCACCCTAACTAACCACCGACAGACAAACACGGAACAGAGGATGTGAGTGCTTGCTTAACGGTTTCCTCACCGAGCCTACAGCAAGCGTTCGTATCAGACAAAACAGACAAACGGAAAACAGGAATAAGAGAGGAAGGATCCACTGCTCTTTCCGCCAGAGTGAGTGCGATCTGAGTTCAGGAACAAGATTACAGATCCGAAGGATCCACAGCTGCTACCGCTAGGGGCTAGTGCGATCCAAGCAAGACAGGCAGATGAGATAGCCGGTAGCAACCGCTGCTCCAGCTTACACTCCAAGAACATAGATCAGAAGGATCCACAGCCGCTACGGCTAGAGGCTAGTGCGATCCAAGCAAGATAAACAGAAGGAGCTACTGGTAGCAACCGCTGCTCTGGTTAGCACCCCCAGACAGACAGAACGATTTCCTGACGCCCACCGTTGGTGACAGGACAATTGCAGCAGAGAGGCAATACAGATAAAACAGATAAGCCTAACTGCACTAGGGAAGCTGCCTAGTGCAGTCCCAAGAATTACTCTAAGATAACTTTGACAAGAAATAACATGGCTGACACTCTAGGAGTGTTTCAACAAACCATGAAGCAATGACCAGCCAAAGGCCTCTGGGAAAGCATAGGTTTTTATACTGCCAGCCCTCAAAGGAGACAGCTGGGCAATTTGCATGTATGCAAATCCCTCAGCAAAGCAACTCTGAAAGTTGCAAGATGAAGCTAGGTTTCCTTTCCAGAGACCTGCATCCCTCAGACACAAGGAATGGTCAAACAGCTGTCTGCCTGTGCAGCCAGCTGAGCGGATCCTTACAGGAACATAGTTAAATTTAAAGAGGTCGCTGGTATGTTGTGGGAGGGGGATACCCAGGTATTGAACCGAGGTGTTGGACCAAGCTAAAGGATATGAGGTCTTCAGTAATCTTTTCAAGTCTGGTGGTACGTTGAGACCTAGTACATACGATTTTGTTTGGTTTAGCTTATAATAAGAAACTAAAGGAAAGTCCTGAAGTTCCTGTAGCACAGCTGGGAGGGTTTAGTGAGTACTAATGCCACGCCATCAGCAAACAAGCTAATGACATGGGTAGAATGTTGCGTAGCGATTCCATTATTGTTTAGATTTTGTCTAATTATTTGAGCAACTGTTTCCATTAATAGAACGAAAATGATTGGGGAAAGGGGGAACCCCTGTCGGGTTACGTTAGTGATGTCGAAACTATCTGACAGAAAACCAGCGGCATTGACTTTTGCTGATGGTGATGAGTATAGTGCCATAATTGCCATATTTATCGTACCCTGAAGACCAAACTTGAGTAACGTAGCTCTTAGGAAACCCCAATGAACTCTGTTGAATGCCTTCTCCGCATCCAAAGTAAGGAGCAGAGAAGGCATCTGACAGAGCTGTACATGTCTAAGAATATTCACCATTCTTCTCGTTCCATCCGGTGCCTGCCTGCCTCGTGTAAAGCCAACTGGGTCAGGAGCTAGTAGTTCAGGTGTAACCTGCATCATACAATTGGCCAGTAGTTTAGCATACAATTTTGTGTCAGTATTTAACAATGAAATTGGCCTGTAGCTGGCAGGACATAGGGGGTCTTTCCCTGGTGTCATCAAACATTTAACCTTTCACAGATCCTCCATAGGTTTCTTTTTATAAAAAACATATGTACCTTTCACCTTTTATCACATTGTCCTTCCTACAAATACAATCTATTTCTCACTGCTCTTTTATGCCTAGGAAGGGTCTTATTTAGCATACATTTGAAAAAGGCGCCTATTATTAATGGCGCAGGATAGTGGCAGTAGAATATCAGTAAATTTATCAATATTCTACTACTTCATTCAAATAGAAAAATATCAGTAAAATTTACCAATGTTTTACTATTTATTTATATAGCACCAACATATTATGCATAGCTGTGCATATTGGGTTGATTTACAAAAGAGTGTTAACTGTTAGCATGCCCATGCTGAGCAGTTAACACGCAAAGTGCTGTGCGTGCATCTTTACGCACGCAAAGATTCGCGTCTGCGCACTAACTACCGTTTGCACACAATAACACGGACATTTGCGCGTGAACTGGTGCATTATCATGTGCAAACGGTAGTTAGTGTGTGGGCGTGAAACTTGGGACACGAAACTTTGCGTTCGCGAACTGCAAATGTGGGGGGTTAAGGATAAGGCACCATGAGGAGTAGAGAGGGATTAACCTCCCTGGCGGTGCATTTCCGTCTAGAATTAGGAGTCAAAAGCGGTACATTTTTTTTTCAAGAATTTTAGGCCTCCAATTTTTAAAGCCTCTTTCACAGTGGGACGTTGTGGTTTGATGCGACATTAAGTCGCTCCGCAAACTTATAACACAACGCGCCTAAAAAGTCGCACCGCAGCGTTATCAATGCATACAGCATATTGTGAGAAATCGCGGAAAAGCCGCCGCATGCACTGGCGGCAAGGCGGCTGATTCCGCGTCCAGCGCGGCGGTTTGTCCGCAGCAGCAAGCGGCTGGTGTGGCTGGGTCTGTTAGTTCACACAGATTGAGGAATACGCGCGCGCGCGCGGAGAGGCAGAACCTTTATGACAAACGAAGAGGGGTCAGCTGACCAGGTTGGTCAGCTGACTTCAAAGGCAAGTGGCTATTGGTTGATTTCTGATGGGCGGCGCCGGAGAGCGCTGCTCTATATATAGCCACTGTTGGCCAGTCTCAGGTTGTCTGCCATTGCGAACACTTACGTGGAAGCACTCAGACCTAGTCAGATCCCACAGTGTGTTAGAACCGGGAGGACCTGGGAATTCACACTGAGCCAGATTACTTCTGTGTATTTATTGTGTTATACTTCAGACTAGTTCCAGGGTGTCGAGACCACGGACCTCACACCCAAGATTAGGAACGCTGTGTTATCATTCTGTTATACTTCAGACTAGTTCCAGGGTGTCAAGACCACGGACCTCACACCCAAGATTAGGAACGCTGTGTTATAATTCTGTTACACTTCAGACTAGTTCCAGGCTGTCGAGACCACGGACCTCACACCCAAGATTAGGAACGCTGTGTTATCATTCTGTTATACTCCAGACTAGTTCCAGGGTGTCGAGACCACGGACCTCACACCCAAGTCTAGGGATACTTTGTACCATCATATTATATCCCAGACTAGTTCCTGGGTGTAGAGACCACGGACCTCACACCCAAGACTAGGCATTGTTTATATCTGTTATGACCTTTTGCATTCCTGACTATACCTCTGCTTTCTGATTCGGTACCTTCGTATATCTGATTACCTGATGCCAAACCCTGCCTGCCTTGGATACCGAATCAGTCTTCTGTCTTTGTACTTTATCTGTCTGTGTGTTGCCGACCTGGCTTGCCCGACCTCGAGAGCTATCTCTCTCTTTAAGAGATAGTCTCCAGACCTGCTAGTGACATCCACCTTCTGGTGTCACTCACTTGCAGGTCCCTCCTACCTTCACCCTGGGACTCCGCCCACTGGGAGGTCTCAGGCTGCTGGAAGGTCATTGTACTTTCCGAAAGGCAGTATCGCCCGTACTGCCAGAGACCACCTGCCCCTCAGGTGGTCTTACTCAAAGTCATTACTGTTGCAACAAACACTCACACTATAAAGGTGTCCAGAGGTTAGTTATACTTGGATTATCGGTGATTCTGCAGATCATCAATAATCAGGTATAATCTGTATTCTTGGTGATACTGCAGATCGCCAAAAATCAGATTCTCTCTGTGTGCTGACACCGATCGTTACACATATACAGTAAAAAATACAGGCAATGAAAAGTATGTCTCCAAGTCATTACTGAGCATCTGCAAACAGTCTAATGCAGCTGATAACGTGTATAGCGCACAGCATGCAGTACTTTCACTTAACGTGCAGCGTTAGACACCAGCACAGTGTATGCACTGTGAATGGGGCATTGATTTTTCATTCCAGTGCGTTATTCGGCGTTAAATGTTGTTTTAATGTGCGACTTTAAAGGGAACCAGAGACGCCGGAATCCTAAAAAGAAAAAAAGATTTTATACATACCTGGGGCTTCTTCCAGCCCCATAAGCCTGCATCGCTCCCACGCCGCCATCCTCCGCTTCCTGGATCGCCGGTACCGGGTCCCGTCAATGTCCACATGAGCAGGGGCACCCTCCATTCCCTTACACGTGCGGCTGCGCAGTATGCAGCTGTACGCGTACGGGTATGCTGGGAGCCCCTGTGATGCGGACAATTGTCCGCATGCTGCCGCCGACTGGCCGAAACTACGGGTCCCGGTACCGCCGGATACAGGAAGCGGAGGAGGGTGGCGTGGGAGCGATCCGTGCGTATGGGGCTGGAGGAAGCCCCAGGTATGTATAAAATCTTCTTTCTGGGGCTTCTGGTTCCCTTTAACGTCGCACTGTGAAAGATGCCTAAGTCTTAACACACCAAAATATATCAGAATAAAGGCCTGGTAGACATTCTGCATATAAATAAAAGACTGGAACACAAAATTGTTGAAATAATTACATTTATTTGTGCAGTTATCACGCTTTAGTGAATCGACCCCTTTATGTGCTATGGACAGAACTTGGAAGATTGAAAAATTAGTCTATAACTACATCTACGCAATATACATTAAAACACAGACCTGAATTTATGTTTGTTTGTCTTTAGTGAGAAATCAAGAGGTGAAAATCGTGAACAGGAATTTTGACTGGTGATTCTGATATGTTAAAAATACTGGTGCTGTAAAGTCCAATGGAGCCCAACATAGAACAAAAAAACAAATCCTCAAAGCAACCAAGCTGATTAATTCTAACTAGCCGACCCACGGCATAGCATATGCTGCATAAGGGGGTAGCGGGCAGGAAGGGGGTATTGGGCACAGCGGCGGGGAGAGGGGCCAGACCCCCCTCCCTCTCCAGCTTCTCCAGCTTAAGTTTGCGGCGGGGAGGGGTGGTCGGACCCCCTCCCTCACCTGGGTTCCTTCATGTGCGCTCCCCCTCCAGCTTAATTTCGCGGCGGGGAGGGGAGTGAGGCATCCCTCACCTGGGTCCCCCATCTGTGCTACCCCTCTAGCTTAAAGTGAACCTCCGGACTAAAAATCGACTCAGCAGCACTGAAAAGGCTTGGTGTTTCTTTAACAGTTTCACAGCATCAGAACTTTGTTTCTCTTATACAAGCCTCATTTTTAGCTGCACAGAAGAGAACTGCCCGGGCTTTTTTCCCCAGATGCTGTGCAAAGCATGATGGGATTTCTGATGTTGTTGTTCTCGTTCTGCTGTTTTGGTGCAATTTTTTTTTTTTTACATTTTGAATTTGACATTTGAAGCCTAGGGTGCGCAGCTGGGAGGGGTGATCAGTACACAGGACAGTTGGAACTGTATCTCCTGCTCCTTGTCACCTCCTTTCAACCAAAAAGATGGCTGCCCCCATGACAAAGATGGCAGCCCCCATGAATCACAAACATTTGCCTGTTCTTTTAAAACAGGGTGGGTAAGAGATTATATTACCTATCTATTCTAATTAACATAACTAATGTAAATTGATGACAGTATGTTTGTTTAGGCTGAAGTTCCCCTTTAAGTTCAGCAGCAGACGCCGCTATTAGTAAGAGGCAGTGGGCGGAGATGACTCACCTCTTCCGCGTTCCAGCGTGTGTTCCACTGTCATCCCTTCCTGCAATGCCACCCACTGTATTGTAAGTGGTCAGCATTGCAGGAAGTGACAATGGAACGCATGCTGGAACGCGGAAGAGGTGAGTCATCCCTGCCCGCGGCCTCTTACTAATAGCGGTGGCTGCTGCTGCTGAACTTAAGCTACAGACTAACCAGCAAGCTCATGGTGAACCAGAACTCATTGGCGTGTGTGAGAGGCTACAATGGTCCTAAAAGACCCCTTACTAAAATGCTATGGAAAACAAAAGTTTGCTTTCTTAGAACAGAAAGAATTTGCGATAATTCAGGTTGGAGTGAGCTTGAAATGTCTCCCACAATGCATCACTGCTGAATATATGAAAATTGACCACTGTTGCCCTTAGAAGCTAAACACACCCCAGAACCGCTGGAATGCAGTGTTTAGCTTCTAAGGGCAACAATGGTTAAGTTGCATATATTCAGTGATGCACTGGGAGACATCTCAAGCTCACTCCAACCTGAATTATCACACATTCTTTCTGTTCCAAGAAAGCAAACTTTTGTTTTCCATAGAACTTAAGTTAGAGGAGGAGCGCAGGTGAGGGACCCAGGTGAGGGAGGGAGGGGGGGGGGGGCGACACCTCTCCCCGCCACTGTACCCAATAACCCCTTTCTGCCTGCTACCCCCTCCAGCTCAGCGGCAAGTGTAGGATCGCCCCTGGGGGCAGGGCACTATGTCTTCTTGCTTGGCCCGACCCTGGGGGCAGTTTGATACTTCTTCTTCTTGCTTGAGGGTTGAGGCACTTAACCTATTATATAGATAGATTCTAAGTATGGTCTTTGTAGCTGTGCTTTTCAAATGACAAAGGATCATTGGGTAGCTGCTCTTACCTTTAATTGTGCACTTAGGGCTCTTTCACACTAGTATATTAGTTTGAAATGCATATAAATGCATTTAAAAAACACATGCATTTATCAGTGTGTTTTTGTGCATTTCATTGTGTATTTCTATGCATTTTACTGCATTGGGAAACCATTATGAAGTGACATAGGCATCAATTCACCAAAGGCTTTTCGATAAGAAAAAAATAGCCAGGAAAATACTGCGTTCGGTATTTTAGACTTTTGTGTGCTAATTCACCAAGATTTTCACAGGTGCGGTAGAAGTTTGGCAATTTACCGAAGCCCAGTTGTCGGTAACAGCAGTCTGTGTTGTTCATGCTCTTCTCCGTGCAGAGAGACAGCATTACAATAGTAAGAGGCATCGTGACATCTCTTTAGAAGTATGTTTTGTTATACTGCCTCTGCTCGCTCTGAATCTAGTCTCCATTAGTCTTTCTTCACATTTTATTTAACCACTTTAACGACCGCCTAACGCCAATAGGCGTCTGCGGGTCGTTAGTGGTATAGCATTTCCATGCCAGTTCATGGAGGCTGTCTCCGTGAACAGCCGGAGAGCCACCGATAGAGGGTCGCCGGCGAAATGTAAACACGCGGGGAAGAGATCCCTGCTGTTTACATCATACGGCGCTGCTGCGGCAGATCGTCGATCCCCGGCCTCTGATTGGCCGGGGATCGCCGGCATATGATAGGCTGAAGCCTATCCTTCAATGCGCAGGACGGATATCCGTCCTGCGCAGCCCATGGAGGGAGAGGGAGGGACGGGAAGGCAGGGAGCACTGAAAACGCTGCGGAGGGGGGATTTGAAGAGCCCCCCTCGCAGATCACAAACAGCCGGCGGCGATCAGACCCCCCCCCAGCAGGACATCCCCCTAGTGGGGAAAAAAGGGGGGAAGTCTGATCGCCAAGGCTCAATCCTGATCGGTGCTGCGGGCTGGAGAGCCCACGCAGCACCGATCACTGCCGAAAGCCCTGGTCCTTAAGTGGTTTGCCACAGCTCTCCAAGAGACTTTGCACATGCCATGATTAGGTATTTCCCCACTAGCTCTTTATTTCACCCACTAGCTCCTCTGCATTTTTAAACAGGAACTTAACAGGTTAAACTGCCGAGGGGAGGCAGGGGAAGCCTATTTTGTTCTGTAATCTCTCTGCTCGCTGCATGGGGGGGATAGAAAACTTTTGGGTTCCATCTCTGCTTCTTGAGTTCTGTGAGTCCTGCACTGATACCGACAGAGGAAAACTAACGGTAATGGAACTGTGTTTTGCCGCATGCTGTTAACCATGATGAATTGACATTTACTGACATTTGTTGAGGTGTTTACTGCACAATTTACCTCACTGCTTGGTAATTTCAGCTTTTCATGCAGTCTTGGTAAATTGAAACTTTCCTAAAATCAGTTGTTTTCAGCATTAGTGAATGTGGTAATGCTTGGTGAATTGATGCCATAGAGGGAAACAAAACCAGCTGATTCATGGGTTAATCTGAATGACGCATGCGCTGAAACGCACGTAGCATGCATTACTATGCACTGCGCTGCAGTGCGATTTAATCACAACCAACACATTGAAATGCACTGCTCAGCAGCACACTACTTTGATTGGCAAGCAGCCTATTGGGCGGGGCCGATCAAAGTGCAGGGATTCACATTCTAAACAGCTTAAGGATGCAACAGGGCTCAGGGTGAGAGTAAAGGAGCGGCCACAAAAATAAGATATGCAAATATATGCAAATGTAAGTTAGAAGCACATGCTATACAGCCCGTAGCGTGCACTGAGGATTTTAACTTGTGCTGCTCAAACTAAGCTGCGCTGCTTTAGCAGCATAGCTTAGTGAATCAAGCCCATAGTGTGAATGAGCCCTAATCTACACGGGCTTCAGGGCCTGTTTCCACTATCGCGAATCCGCATGCGTTGTCTGCATGCGGATTCGCACAGCCAATACAAGTGGATGGCCCTGTTTCCACTTGTCAGTAATCCTGAGCGTTTTTCTGTGCGGGAGAAATCTGCATGGAAGAGTCCTCAGAATTTGCACACCGCTATGCGAATCGCCGCTAATGTATTTAATAGGGAAATCGCAAGCGGTTTTGGCATGCATATTTTACCGCGATTTTGCATAGAAACTAATGTTAAATCACACGGGCAGTGACATAGTTAAAATCACATTAAGGCTACTTTCACACCAAGTCGTTGCGCTTTAGGGGACGTTATGGTCGCATAACGTGCCCCTAACGCAACGCCTGGTGCTCTTCGATGTGGACGTCAGAGTGAGCCGCATTGTGCAGCTCACTCTGGCGTCCATTATGCCGTGATGCGTACTCGTGGATGCATGCGGCATCACGTGGTCCCGCCAGCCAATCGCCGCACAGAGCGGCCACTCCAGGAGGTAAACACTGCACACGTGACAAAGTGCAGTGAATATTAATTAGCCATGTGCCTGGCCGCTCTCCCCTCCTCCCCAACATTACTGAGCATGTGCAAGCAGTCTAACGCGGCTTAGCCGTGTCTAAAGTACTAAATGCAGTACGTTGTCTTGACGTCTTGTGTTACAATGTAACGCAACGTGGGCACTGTGAACAGCCCATTGATTTTTCATTACTGTGCGGTGGGCTGCGTTACAGGCTGCTCTAACGTGCGTCTGTAACGTCCCACTGTGAAACCAGCCTCATATGAAATTGCATGCGAAATCACTGTAAAATACGCATGCGGAATCGCACCAGCATGCGAATTTCATCAGCGGGGAATTAGCGGCGGTTCCGCACCGCACAAGTGGAAACAGGCCGTCAAGTGAACTACTGCAGAGAAAATACAATCCCTTCAGTTCATCTATGCACACTGTAGGGATAAATAGAAAGCCTGATTGCAGTTTATTTATATGTAAGCGTGTAAAACATGTATGCTCGGCTAGTTTCACACTGGGGCCTTATGTTGCACATCCTGTAAAAATATTTTCACCCAATACAGAAAAATAAAGAAAATCATCCTATTACATAGTCATCTGATGTATTGGGGTGTCATTTCAATGATCAATACTGTCTCTGCTGGTGGGAAGGGACTGGAGTGGGTGGTGATAGAAGGGAAGGAAAAGAGAAGGAATAGTATCCTCTAACATAGTCATCTGATGTATGGGGGTGACAGTCAAGTGACTGGTACAATCTCTGCTGGTGGGAAGGAAGTGGGCAGTGATAGAAGGGAGAGTAAAAGAAAAATGGTATCATCTTACAATTCTCTTACAATCATCTGAAGTGTTGGGATGTCAGTCAAGTGGCTGACTGGCACAATCTCTGCTGGTGGGAAGGGACTGGGAGTGGGCAGTAATAGAAGAGAGAGGAAAGGGAAAAAAAGAAGGGGAGGGGTTATTATAACGTAAATACAAATATAAATGTGATTTGGATGTGCTAAAATGTGTTGAACTATTCTTTTTATAGGAAGAAATTCTGTTCTGGGAAGGGGTCATAAAGACTTACCTAGAGCCCATCCATGTGGACAAAGAGAAGCAAGCTGAGATTCAGAAAGACCTAAAGTCACTGAGGAACAAAGTATGTATTAGAGCTGCTTAGCATGTGCTGACCCACCTGTATAGATGTGCAACTTGGCTGGGACTGGGAGTATAAAATGTAGGAAGCAGGAGATTTGGGCGCATGAGACAAGTGGACAAAAAGGGCGCCCCATTCACTCCTATTATAAATATCGTTTATCGGGCGCCGAACAGGGAAAAAAAGGCGCCGGAGATTATTAACGTTTTAACAAACGGCGCCCGGAGAATTTTAAGGATTTATAACTATGTTTGTGATGATTTAACTTTACAAAATGAGCCCGTGACGAATAACGTTTATAAAGATACTAAATCACTATTTCTAAAACATTTCTAAAACATTATTATCCACCCAAAAAAATTAATTACATTTTTGTATTTACATTTTTTATTTATGAATGTCTGTAAAACATTATTATCCATAGTGGGTCTTAGGTTTAGGCACCAACAGGGGGGTCTTAGGTTTAGGCACCAACAGGGGGGTCTTAGGTTTAGGCACCAACTGGGGGGTCTTAGGTTTAGGCACCAACAGGGGGGTCTTAGGTTTAGGCACCAACTGGGGGGTCTTAGGTTTAGGCACCAACAGGGGGGTCTTAGGTTTAGGCACCTACAGGGGGGTCTTAGGTTTAGGCACCAACTGGGGGGTCTTAGGTTTAGGCACCAACAGGGGGGTCTTAGGTTTAGGCACCAACTGGGGGGTCTTAGGGTTAGGCACCAACAGGGGGGTCTTAGGTTTAGGCACCAACAGGGGGTCTAGGGGTTAGGGATAGGTACAGGGAGGGTTTTCAATAAACGTAAATATAAGTTTCCGTTTAGAAATAGGGAAAATTAACGTTTTAAGAATTGCCGATCTGATACACATTATTTAGTGATTTATAAATTCTTAAAACACTATTTGTAAACGAAATTCTACACAATACTTCAATAAACGATAATACTGTTTATCATTTACACCATGCGCCCTTTTTTCCCGACGCCCTTTTTGCATGTACACTAAAATGTATCCCTGGTTGGGGGACAGTGCCCTATAGACACTGATAAACCTTGTCCTTAACCTTTATTAGGTACAATAAAATGTGGAAAGGGAGTACGCACACATATAGTAATCGTCTCTAATAGTACATGAGATTAGTGATGATTGTAGTCTTCTAACTGCAATTTGGACATTCAATTCCATTGGTAATTTCCATGTAATTTTGTGCTGACTTTAGCTGGTAATAGCAAAGCCCCCATACATGCTAGCATCACCTAAATTACTACACATGTTAAGGGTAGGAATAGTAGCAATAAGATAAAAAAAATAAAAACTTGTAGTTTTTGAGAAAATTGATCTTAAAGCGGACCTGAACTCAGAACTTTCTCTCTGTTCTAAAAGATATACAACTGCACAATAGCCTTTATGCTGGGAATAGCCTTGCTCATCACGAGCTAATCATGAGTAACCGCGGTGGTTACTCGTGATTCAAATGAGCTGTAATTGGTGCAGGGGTGCGGCTGGATGCCTGTTGATCGAACACCTAAATGTTTGAGTTCGAGCCGGTTCGTCACTGTGTCGTACAAGAATTGTTCAGACTCTGTATTTGGTTGTTGTGTGCATGTTGTAGCTGCTGGTTGTGTCACCTTTGTGCCCACTGTGTAACGTTCGGTGAAGCACAGAGAGGATCTGATTACCGGTGATCTGCAGTATCACAGGGAATGCAGATATATACCAGATTATAAGTGATCTGCAGTATCACCGATAATCCAATATACTAGCTAACCTCTGTTCACCTAAGTAGAGTGTAGTGTTTGGTGTAACAGTAACACTTTGAGGACAAGGCCTCAGCGCAGTCAGGAGTACTGCACGGATTCCTTCCGCAGACCTGAGCTCTCCAAGACGGGAGGAGTCAGGCTGACAGTAGGAAGGGTAGTCTGAAAGTAACCCTCAAGAGGAAGGGTCACTAACAGTGCGAGGAACCGCCTCTAACAGCAAGGTCGGTTCTCGAGGTCGGACAAGCCAGGTCGTACACACACAGACAGATAAAGTACAAGATCAGGAGGCAAAAGCGGAGTCAAAGTACAGGCGGGGTTCGGCAACGGGGTATCAGATAGATCGAGGTACAAAATCAGGAGGCAGAAACAGAGTCTAGAAACGAGCCGGGGTTCGGCGACAGAGTATCAGAAATATCGAAGTACAAGATCAGAGCTCAGGAGATTGGTCAGGCAGGCAATAAGTCATAACAGATAATCACAATCAAACTAGTACTTTAGCTATCAACAGAATCTAGCTAAGTGTAGGATTACAGCTCCAGCTGGTCCCGGCACACTTGCGGATCTGACTACGGATCTGGGTGCTCCCACATAAGTGAACGCAACGCCAGACAAGGAGCAAGTGAACAGTCAGCAGTATATATACACGGAGGCCTCTCCAGCACCTCCCTAAACGCTGGGCCAATCAGGAGGGGAGCCAGGGTCAGCTGACCAACCTGGTCAGCTGACTCATCCCCGGCTGGCATATGTTCTGCCTCAATGCGCGCGCGCGCGTCATTCTAGATCCAGAGGGACTACGAGTCCCAGCCACAGCAGCCCCGCTCTGCGGAGCAGCGGGGGTATGTGCACTAACCGTCGCGTCCAACGCGGCGGTTTCTGCGCTCTCATTGGGCCCCTGCACGGAGACAGCCGCCTCGTGCTGAGAGGAGGCGGCTGCCTCTCCGTGCACAGCAACACTGCGCGCGGAAAGAGCCGCCTGCCGCTGGCCCCTGGCGGCGGCTCTTCCGCGCTTATTTACAGTACCCCCCCCCCTGAGGACTGGACTCCGGACAGCTCCTTCTGGGCTTTTCTGGATGTAAAGCATGAAACTCCCTCACCAACTCATCCGCATGCATACGGTTCCCCGGTACCCATTGTCTCTCCTCAATACCATACCCTTTCCAATGTACGAGATATTGTACCGAGTTTTGTACCATGCGTGAATCTAAATTTTTTTCTACCTCGTACTCAGGTTGGTCATCTACCACCACAGGAGGAGGAGGAGTGGGACCCACATGGACTGCTGGCTTAAGCAGGGATACGTGGAAGGAACTTACCCCACGCATGCTAGTGGGAAGATCAACGGAATACGTAACGTTGTTGATCCTCTTGGCCACTGAAAATGGACCCACAAACCTGGGGCCCTGTTTGGCAGAAGGCTGCTTCAGGGTCAAGTGACGTGTGGACACCCAGACTAAATCCCCTGGCTGAAACTTCCATTCCAGGGACCGTCTCTTATCTGCTTGACCCTTCTGACTCTGAAACGCCTTCTGCAAATTCCCCTTAACAATTCCCCAATTGTTCCTGAGTGACCTCTGCCAGTCCTCTAGTGCTGGAAATGGAGACGAGACAACTGGAAAAGGGGAGAATTTGGGTGACCTCCCTGTCACAATCTGGATTGGAGAAAACCCAGATGAGGAATTCTTCAAATTATTTTGGGCGAATTCCACGAAGGGCAGAAATTTCACCCAGTCACTCTGTGCCTCCGCAACGTAACATCTTAGGAATTGCTCCAAAGACTGGTTAATACGTTCTGTCTGCCCATTAGTCTGTGGGTGGTAGCCTGACGAGAAAGACAATTTCATGCCCATTTGGTGGCAAAATGCCCTCCAGAATCCAGACACAAATTGGACTCCCCTATCAGATACAATGTCTTCCGGAACGCCATGCAGCCGGAAGACGTGAATGATAAACAATTCGGCCAGTTCTTGAGCCGAGGGGAGTCCTTTAAGGGGCACAAAATGGGCCATTTTGCTAAACCGGTCGACTACCACCCAAATAACTGACATGCCCTCAGACCTGGGCAATTCCCCCACAAAATCCATGGACAAGTGGGTCCATGGCTCACTCGGGGTGGGCAAAGGCTGCAACCTTCCTACAGGTGCCAGTCGGGAGGGTTTACTCTTGGCACATACCACACACTCCCTGACATACTCCTTGCAATCAGTTGCCAATGACGGCCACCAAGCACACCTGGCAATCAGATCCTGCGTTCTGGCAGCTCCAGGGTGACCAGCATTCCTATGGGCGTGAAAGAGTTGCAGGACTTGTAAACGATATGGCAGAGGAATAAACATTACCCCTTCGGGTTTCCCCTCAGGAACATCCTGCTGGAAGGGACCCAAAATCTCTGTCCAATCCTCCAAAGTCTCTGTGGCGGCTAACACTAATTTATGCGGGATGATGGACTGGGCAGAGCAGGGGGCTGTGCTGTCTCTGGTTCAAAACACCTGGAGAGGGCATCTGCCTTGACGTTTTTGCTGCCTGGAGTGTACGTGATTATAAACCTGAACCTCGTAAAAAATAAGGACCACCGGGCCTGACGGGGACTTAGCCTCTTATCAGCCTCGATGTATTCCAAGTTCTTGTGGTCGGTGTAAACTGTGATCGTGTGTTCTGCCCCCTCTAACCAGTGGCGCCACTCCTCAAATGCCAATTTAATAGCCAGAAGTTCCCGGTTGCCTATATCATAATTTTTTTCTGCAGGTGAAAACCTGCGGAAAAAGTAAGCACACGGGTGTAATCTGCCCTGCAACCCGGACCGTTGAGACTGCACCGCCCCTACCCCAACTTCCGAGGCATCAACCTCCACGATAAAGGGGAAGGACGTGTCCACATGTCTCAAAATTGGTGCTGAGCAAAATAATTTCTTCAAATGAGCAAATGCCACCATGGCTTCAGGAGACCAGTGATTGGTATCCGCCCCTTTTTTCGTAAGACTGGTAAGGGGGGCAACTAACGTGGAATACCCCTTAATGAACCTCCTGTAATAGTTCGCGAACCCTAAAAATCTCTGTAGGGCCTTCAACCCCACTGGCTGCGGCCACTCCAGCACGGCTGTGACCTTGGCAGGATCCATGGAGAGGCCCGAGGTGGAAATTACGTAACCTAGGAACGTGACTGTGGTCACTTCAAAAATACACTTTTCCACCTTAGCGTAGAGCATATTTTGTCTTAGTTTGTTCAGGACAAATTTCACGTGAACTCTGTGCTCGGAGAGGCTATTGGAGTAGATTAGTATATCATCGAGGTATACCAGTACGAACCTACCCAATACTTCCCGGAATACCTCATTGATTAGTTCCTGGAAGACGGCTGGTGCATTACACAACCCGAAGGGCATCACTAAATACTCGTAATGCCCGTCGGGTGTGTTAAAAGCCGTCTTCCATTCCTCGCCCCTTCTAATGTGGATTAGGTTGTACGCCCCCCTCAGATCCAACTTAGAAAAGATCTTTGCAGTTGTGACCTGCGTGAATAAATCGTCTATCAATGGTAACGGATAGCGATTTTTTACCGTGATTTTATTAAGACCCCGGTAATCGATACAAGGTCGAAGACCCCCGTCTTTCTTCTTAACGAAGAAGAAACCAGCCCCAGCAGGTGACCGGGAGGGCCGAATGCACCCCTTGGCCAAGTTGTCACGAATGTATTCCTGCATAGCTATCTTCTCGGGACCAGACAAGTTATACAGGTGACCCCTAGGGGGCATACAACCAGCACGGAGATCAATGGGGCAATCGAACGGGTGATGAGGAGGTAATTGATCAGCAGCCTTGGGGCAAAACACATCAGAATACTCGGAATAGACCTCGGGGACACCCTCCACGTAAATCTTGGTCTGACCCAATGTCACCTTCCCTAAACACTGACAATGATCGGACCATCTGGTTACCTGACCCGTAGCCCAATCTATTTGTGGAGAGTGGAGTTGTAACCATGGCATGCCTAGGATGATAGTGGAGGTCGACATGTGTAACACAAAAAACTGTAGTTGTTCCCCATGCAGTACCCCTATCGTGACTTTCACCTGCGGGGTCTGTGACAGGGGACAATTCCGTTGCAGAGGGGAATCGTCTACTGCCGTGACCTGAATGGGGGGACTTACTGGAGTGAGAGGAATACCCAACTCCTGAGCAAATTCAACGTTCATAAAATTAGCCGCTGAGCCAGAGTCAATAAAAGCCTCAGTGGTTACAGACTTAGTATCCCATGTAATCGTACAGGGGAGAAGTAACTTCTTCTCTTTTTGGGGTGAGAATGATGTGCCTAGGGTGTCACCCCCCACTACTCCTAGGCAGACCCGCTTCCCGGCTTGTTAGGACAGTCTCGCACTCTATGCCCTGTTTCTGCACAATACAGGCACAATTGTTCTGATATTCTCCGCCTTCGCTCCACCTGGGTCAGTTTTGATCGCCCAATTTGCATTGGCTCGGGTGAGGGCAAGGCCGGAGGAGGTGATACAGGCGTAGATGCCGTTACTAAAGACGCAGCAGAAGGTGCCGCATACGAAGTCACCCTGGCACGGTGACTGCCCCTAGTCTGCCTCTGATGTCGTAGTCGACGATCGACTCGGATGGCCGATGTTATGGCCTCATCGACTGTCTTGGGCTCAGGTAAGGTTAACATCAAGTCAAAGACCTCTTCCGACAACCCAGACAGGAAATAATCCATCAGAGCAAAATTGTCAAACCTGGCGGTAACAGACCACCTACGAAATTCTGCCGCGTAATCCTCGACCGACCCTCTGCCTTGCCGCAAAAGTTTAAGCTTCCGCTCAGAGGTTGCCGCAAGGGCAGGGTCGTTGTATATCATGGCCATAGCCTTAAAAAATTCCTCTACCGAGGTCAGAGCTGTGTCTGTGGGAGGCAGATTATATGCCCAGGACTGGGAATCACCAGTTAATAATGTTTTAATGAAAATGACCCGTTGGGTCTCAGTCCCCGAGGATCGGGGTCTTAACTCGAAGTATGATAACACTCTACTCTTGAAATTCCGGAAGTCAGACTTGTGGCCGGAAAATTTGTCTGGTACAGGCATACGTATGTCATCACTAGGAGGGGATTGCACTGAATCAACTGACGTCTGGAGGGTTCGCACAGAGCCTGCAAGGGAATCAATTAAAGCTTTGTGCTGGCCCAGTGCTTGATGAATGATATCCACCGAAGTGGCAAGCACAGTTAGAGGGTCAGTGCGTGCGTCCATCTGTATTATTGGTCTGGCGTTCTGTAACGTTCGGTGAAGCACAGAGAGGATCTGATTACCGGTGATCTGCAGTATCACAGGGAATGCAGATATATACCAGATTATAAGTGATCTGCAGTATCACCGATAATCCAATATACTAGCTAACCTCTGTTCACCTAAGTAGAGTGTAGTGTTTGGTGTAACAGTAACACTTTGAGGACAAGGCCTCAGCGCAGTCAGGAGTACTGCACGGATTCCTTCCGCAGACCTGAGCTCTCCAAGACGGGAGGAGTCAGGCTGACAGTAGGAAGAGTAGTCTGAAAGTAACCGTCAAGAGGAAGGGTCACTAACAGTGCGAGGAACCGCCGGACAAGCCAGGTCGTACACACACAGACAGATAAAGTACAAGATCAGGAGGCAAAAGCGGAGTCAAAGTACAGGCGGGGTTCGGCAACGGGGTATCAGATAGATCGAGGTACAAAATCAGGAGGCAGAAACAGAGTCTAGAAACGAGCCGGGGTTCGGCGACAGAGTATCAGAAATATCGAAGTACAAGATCAGAGCTCAGGAGATTGGTCAGGCAGGCAATAAGTCATAACAGATAATCACAATCAAACTAGTATTTTAGCTATCAACAGAATCTAGCTAAGTGTAGGATTACAGCTCCAGCTGGTCCCGGCACACTTGCGGATCTGACTACGGATCTGGGTGCTCCCACATAAGTGAACGCAACGCCAGACAAGGAGCAAGTGAACAGTCAGCAGTATATATACACGGAGGCCTCTCCAGCACCTCCCTAAACGCTGGGCCAATCAGGAGGGGAGCCAGGGTCAGCTGACCAACCTGGTCAGCTGACTCATCCCCGGCTGGCATATGTTCTGCCTCAATGCGCGCGCGCGCGTCATTCTAGATCCAGAGGGACTACGAGTCCCAGCCACAGCAGCCCCGCTCTGCGGAGCAGCGGGGGCATGTGCACTAACCGCCGCGTCCAACGCGGCGGTTTCTGCGCTCTCATTGGGCCCCTGCATGGAGACAGCCGCCTCGTGCTGAGAGGAGGCGGCTGCCTCTCCGTACACAGCAACACTGCGCGCGGAAAGAGCTCCTGGCGGCGGCTCTTCAGCGTTTATTTACACACTGGCTCCATATAACTGGCAGAGGACCTCGTGCCTGACAAGGATGGGCTGGTGCTTAACCCGGTGCTGGACGCTTGAGAGGTCAAGCAATTCATTAAATCTTCCCGTTCTTGTGGATTAGTGAGGTTTGTTTTTTGACTGGGGCAGATGGGCGGCATTGAGGGGGTTTTCTTAGGTACGCCACCACGTGAACCGTCACACCTCTTCCCCTGCCCCTCCCTCTTTCACTGGATTTCTTCATAGTAGTCGTTACTTAGTCGTTACTTGTCACAAAGATGAAATATTTTTTTTATTAAGCAATATGCAGCAAAAATCACTGAAAATATGTGTGGATTGGTGGTACGTAAGTGATCCCACTTGGCGGCACTGAAAGTGTTTTTTAATAAACAATATGCAGCAAAAGTCACAGACTATATGTGTGGATTGGTGGTACGCAAGTGATCCCACTTGGCGGCACTGAAAGTGTTTTTTTTAATAAACAATACGCAACAAAAGTCACTGAAAATACATGTGGATTGGTGGTACGCATGTGATCCCACTTGGCGGCACTGAAGGTGCTTTTTTATTAAGCAATATGCAGCAAAAGTCACTGAAAATACATGTGGATTGGTGGTACGCAAGTGATCCCACTTGGCGGCACTGAAGGTGTTTTTTTAATACACAATACGCAGCAAAAGTAACTGAAAATACATGTGGATTGGTGGTACGCAAGTGATCCCACTTGGCGGCACTGAAGGTGTTTTTTTAATAAACAATACGCAGCAAAAGTCACTGAAAATATGTGTGGATTGGTGGTACGCAAGTGATCCCACTTGACGGCACTGAAAGTGTTTTTTTTAATAAACAATATGCAGCAAAAGTCACAGAATATACATGTGGATTGGTGGTACGCAAGTGATCCCACTTGGCGGCACTGAAAGTGTTTTTTTAATAAACAATACGCAGCAAAAGTCACTGAAAATACGTGTGGATTGGTGGTATGCAAGTGATCCCACTTGGCAGCACTGAAGGTGCTTTTTTAATAAACAATATGCAGCAAAAGTCACAGAATATACATGTGGAATGGTGGTACGCAAGTGATCCTACTTGGTGGCACTGAAAGTGCTTTTTTAATAAACAATACGCAGCAAAAGTCACTGAAAATACGTTTGGATTGGTGGTACGCAAGTGATCCCACTTGGCAGCTCTGAAGGTGCTTTTTTAATAAACAATACGCAGCAAAAGTCACAGAATATACATGTGGAATAGAGTTGGGCCGAACGGTTCGCCTGCAAACGGTTCCATGCGAACTTCCGTGGTTCGCGTACGCGTCCCGCAGGCGAACGTTTGCGCAAGTTCGGTTCGCCCCATAATGCACCATGGAGGGTCAACTTTGACCCTCTACATCACAGTCAGCAGGCCCAGTGTAGCCAATTAGGCTACACTAGCCCCTGGAGCCCCACCCCCCTTATATAAGGCAGGCATCGGCGGCCATTACGGTCACTCGTGTGCCTGCATTAGTGAGAGTAGGGCGAGCTGCTGCAGACTGTCTCTCATAGGGAAAGATTAGTTAGGCTTAGCTTGTTCCTGGCTGCATACCTGTACTGTGAACCCACCACTGCATACCTGTTCATTTAACCCACCACTGCATACCTGTTCATTGAACCCGCCACTGCATACCTGTTCATTGAACCCGTTCACCTGTTCTGTGAACCCAGCCCGGCATACCTGTTCAGTGAACCTGCCAGGCTGCCACTGCATACCTGTTCCGTGAACCCACCACTGCATACCTGTTCTGTGAACCCACCACTGCATACCTACTGGGTGCGCAGGCTTGACCTATGGCCAGAGCTGTCCCAATTTGCCATCCAACTTCTCTCCTGCCCTGCCGCAAGCGTCCTGTCAGAAAGGACCTTCAGTGCAGCTGGAGGCATTGTCACTGAGAAGAGAAGTCGCCTAAGTCACAAAAGTGTTAAGTACCTCACCTTTATCAAAATGAATGAGGCATGGATCCCGGAGGGCTGCTGCCCGCCCCAAGACTAAG
The DNA here is from genome assembly GCF_040937935.1 of Hyperolius riggenbachi. Classification (NCBI taxonomy): domain Eukaryota; kingdom Metazoa; phylum Chordata; class Amphibia; order Anura; family Hyperoliidae; genus Hyperolius; species Hyperolius riggenbachi. The sequence continues at coordinate 67,389,595 of NC_090652.1, forward strand.
TCAGTCCCCGCACACACAGCATCTCTGCCTGCACGCCGTGTGACTGGCTGCCTGGGCTGCCCTAAGAAGACTAAGTCGCTCCCAGTCCCTCCACACAGCATGTCTGCCTGCAGGCCGCTTGACTACCTTCTCCTCCACCACCAACAGGGTCCGGGACTCCAGGCGGATTGCTGAATTTTTTAGGCCGCTGCTACCAGCGGCCGCTGTAATAATTTTTCTGGTGCGTGTACATGACTGCCTAATTTTTCTGGCTGCACTGCGGGCAGCTGCAACAACAAAAGAAAAGGCATGTACATGTGCCCATTCCCCTTCGTGATCATTACCTTGCCGTGGTGAAGGGGCTTGCGTATCACAATGAAGCAATGACCGGCGCCTAGATGAGTGTCTCGGGGGGCACACAAAAGATAATAGGGTCGTTGCTTCATTGTGGTCAGACCAAATTTGATCAGCTGGACAGTCACTGTTCTGTCATTCAGCTACATCAGCCAGGCGACCATATGGCTGTAAAGCCACCAAAACCTGCACTCTCGCCATGGTGCGCACCAGTCCAGCACGGCCGTCACTACACAAACAGCTGTTTGCGGTGCGTTACACGGTGAGTTTGGTGTGTCAGTGTGAAGCAGTACCTTAATTACACTACCTGATTGATGTATACACATGCAAGATGTTTTAAAGCACTTTAGGCCTGTCATTTAGCATTCAATGTGATTTCTGCCCTTAAAACGCTGCTTTGCATCAAATCCAGATTTTTCCCGGGGACTTTTGGCGTGTATCCCACTCCGCCATGCCCCCCTCCAGGTGTTAGACCCCTTGAAACATCTTTTCCATCACTTTTGTGGCCAGCATAATTTTTTTTTTCAAAGTTCGCATCCCCATTGAAGTCTATTGCGGTTCGCGAACTTTAACGCGAACCGAACCTTCCGCGGAAGTTCGCGAACCCGATTCGCGAACCTAAAATCGGAGGTTCGGCCAAACTCTAATGTGGAATGGTGGTACGCAAGTAATCCCACTTGGCGGCACTGAAAGTATTTTTTTAATAAACATTATGCAGCAAAAGTCACAGAATAAACGTGTGGATTTGTGGTACGCAAGTGATCCCACTTGGCAGCACTGAAGGTGCTTTTTTAATAAACAATATGCAGCAAAAGTCACTGAAAATACGTGTGGATTGGTGGTACGCAAGTGATCCCACTTGGCCGCACTGAAAGTGTTTTTTTTAATAAACAATATGCTGCAAAAGTCACAAAATATACATGTGGATTGGTGCGTCTAGTTAAAAATGGCGCCGGCCAAAAAATGGCGCCCCCTTCTGCCCGATATATGTTTAAAACGATATTTATCATTTTAAAGGTTAAAATAGTGCAGAACGAAATTTATCGTTTTAAAACTGTTTTTTTTTTTTTTTTTTTGGTCCTGCCTGAACGATATTTATCGTTTTAACCCCTGCTTTGCTGCCGTTTGGAAAATATCTGCCCGCCGGCTTTAATGTTTAATAGCAAAGCCCCCTTAAAAGCTAAAAACACCAAATTTGCAGGGAATGTTAAGAAGAATATTGTGAACAAAAGGAAAAAAAATCTTTCAAAAAGACCTTATAGTTTTTGAGAAAATCGATTTTGAATATTCTTCTTCTGACCGTGGGAAAATTAAACGCCCGCCGACTTTAGCGGTTAATATCAAAGCCCCTTTAAATGTCAGAAACACCAAATGTGTAGGGAATGTTAAGAAAAATAGTGGGAACACGAAGAAAAAAAAATTGTTCAAAAAGACCTTATAGTTTTTGAGAAAATCGATCTTAAATCTTCAAAGGAAATGTAACTATTTAAATCGCGTACTGACATTCCCGTGGAAACTTTTCCCGCCGACTTTAGCAGTTAATAGCAAAGTCCCCTTAAATCCTAGCAACACCAAATTTGCAGGATATGTTAAAAAGATACTGGGAAACAATATTTAAAAAAAAAAATTGAAAAATTTTATTTATTTTTTTTTTAAATTAAAATTTTTGGGTTATGTTCAGAGTGTGGGAAAAGTTTTGAAAAAAATGACGTGGGGTCCCCCCTCCCGAGCCTCTGTAACCCCTTGTCTCCCATGCAGGCTGGGATAGCCAGAATGCGGAGCCCCGGCCGACTGGGGCTTCGCACCCTGAGCTATACCAGCCCGCATGGTCCATGGTATGGGGGGGCTTCGGGGGGGAGGGGCGGCCAAGCCTTCCCCTCCCCCCCGGAGCCCTTGTCCAATCCATGGACAAGGGGCTCTTCCCCACCTCCGGTGCCCCAGGAGGAGGTGGGGGCGACGACTCCCTGGGGGGGGGGTTCATGGTGGCATCTGGGAGTCCCCTTTAAGAAGGGGAACCCAGATGCCTGCCCCCCTCCCAGGAGAAATGAGTATAAGGGTGCAGGAGTACCCCTTACCCATTTCCATAAAGAGTTAAATGAAATAAAAACACAACAACGAGAAAAGTCCTTTAATGTTCTAAATTCACCAGAAATACTTACCTGTACCTTTAAGAAAAAAATCCCACGTCAATTAGGTCCCACGACAGTATCCTCCATCTTGCGACCTTCAGTTACATGTTGATTGAAGATCTCCGCCGCCCCGACGCCACACACGCCGCCTCCGCCGCACTCACTGCTCTTAGCTATACTTAGTATAGCTAAGAGCAAAAAGCATCTTTAAATTTTAGCTCCAATGGTCCCCATTGGTTCCTTAACAGACCAATGGGGATCAGGAGGATCAGGAGGATCAGGAGGATCAGGAGGATCCCCATTGGTCGATAAGGAACCAATGGGGAGCCTTGGAGCCAAAATTTAAAGATGCTTTTTGTTCTCAGCTATACTAAGTATAGCTGAGAGTTGCGTCTATGCGTCTATATAGACGCATTAGCGCTAGCTGCCGCTGCCCTCCCCGCCTCTCCCCACCTGTCACCCTCACCCATGCTGGCACCCATGGGTGCATTGGGTGTCAGCATGGGTGAGGGTGACAGGTGGGTGGAGGCAGGGAGGGCAGCGGCAGCTAGCGCTAATGCGTCTATATAGACGCATAGACGCAACTCTCAGCTATACTTAGTATAGCTGAGAGCAGTGCGGCGGAGGCGGCGTGTGTGGCGTCGGGGCGGCGGAGATCTTCAATCAACATGTATCAGAAGATCGCAAGATAGAGGATACTGTCGTGGGACCTGATTGGCGTGGGATTTTTTTCTTAAAGGTACAGGTAAGTATTTGTGGTTAATTTAGAACATTAAAGGACTTTTTTCGTTGTTGTGTTTTTATTTCATTTAACCCTTTGTGGAAATGGGTAAGGGGTACTCCTGCACCCCTATACTCATTTCTCCTGGGAGGGGGGTGGGCATCTGGGGGTCCCCTTCTTAAAGGGGACTCCCAGATGCCACCATGAACCCCCCCCCCCAGGGAGTCGTCGCCCCCACCTCCACCTGGGGCAAGGGAGGCGGGGAAGAGCCCCTTGTCCATGGATTGGACAAGGGGCTCCGGGGGGTAGGGGGAGGCTTGGCCGCCCCTCCCCCCCGGAGCCCCCCCATACCATGGACCATGCGGGCTGGTATAGCTCAGGGTGCGAAGCCCCAGTCGGCCGGGGCTCCGCATTCTGGCTATCCCAGCCTGCATGGGAGACAAGGGGTTACAGAGGCTCGGGAGGGGGGACCCCACGTCATTTTTTTTTTTAAATTTGCTATCAAATTTTTTTTTTAATCTTCTGAGTGTGGGAAATAAATTTAAAAAAAAAACGACGTGGGGTTCCCCCCCTCCCGAGCCTCTGTAACCCCTTGTCTCCCATGCAGGCTGGGATAGCCAGAATGCGGAGCCCCGGCCGACTGGGGCTTCGCACCCTGAGCTATACCAGCCCGCATGGTCCATGGTATGGGGGGGCTCTGGGGGGGAGGGGCGGCCAAGCCTCCCCCTCCCCCCCGGAGCCCTTGTCCAATCCATGGACAAGGGGCTCTTCCCCACCTCCGGTGCCCCAGGAGGAGGTGGGGGCGACGACTCCCTGGGGGGGGGTTCATGGTGGCATCTGGGAGTCCCCTTTAAGAAGGGGACCCACAGATGCCCACCCCCCTCCCAGGAGAAATGAGTATGGGGCTACTTTGTACCCCTTCCCCATTTCAACAAAGGGTTAAATGAAATAAAAACACAACCACGAGAAAAGTATTTTAATAATCTTAATTAACCACAAATACTTACCTGTACCTTTAAAAAAATGTTCCCACGCCAATATATCCTCGGAAATGATCCAACGAATAACAATATCCTCTTATCTTGCGATCTTCAAATAGCTTGATTGCAGATCTCCCACGCCAATTAAAATACTATACCTTACAATGCGTCCTGCGTAGGGACGCATAGCACGGCTCCCGCTGTCCTCCCCGCCTCCTCACCTGTCACCCTCACCTAGCCTGGCACCTGGTGCACCCATGGGTGCCACCCTAGGTGAGGGTGACAGGTGCAGGCAGGTGGGGAGAGACAGCGGAGCTGGCAGCTATACGTCCGCACAGGACGCATCCTAAGGTATAGTAACCGGCTCATAAATGAGCCGGTTCTTTTTGTATCCACACCCTCTCTCTCCTCACTGCAGGCCCCAGCAAACTCCTGTTTTCTCCCACCCTGCACCCTCTTTCTCCCCTGCAGACTCCAGCAATCTCCTGTCCCCTCCCACCCTGCAAACTCTCTCTCTCTTGCAGACCCCAGCAACCTACTTTTCTTTGCCCCCTTTTCCACCCTCTCTCTCTCCCCTGCAAACCCCAGCAACCTCCTGTTCTCTCCCACCTGCACGCTCACTTCCTTGCAGACTCAGGCAACTCCCTGTCCCCCCCCCCCCTCGCGCACCCTCACTCTCTCCCTCCCTTGAAGACCCATATAATCTCTTTCCCTTGCAGACCCCAGTAACTTTGTGTTATCTCCCCCTGCACCATCACACTCTCTGCAGACCCCAGCAGCCCTCTGTTCTTTCCCCTCACTGCACCCCCACTTTCTCCGGCAGACCCCAGCAACCTCCTGTTCTCTCCCACCCTGCATCCGCTTTCTTTCTCCGACAGACCCCAGCAACCTTCTTTTCTCTCCCACCCTGCACCTTCTCTCTTTGTCCGGCAGACCCCAGCAACCTCCTGTTCTCTCCCTACCATGCACCCTCTCTTTTTCTCCAGCAGACCCCAGCAACCTCCTGTTCCCTCCTACCCTGCAAACCCTCTCTCCCGTGCAGACCCCAGCAACCTTCTGTAGGAAGGCTGGCTGGAACTTTACTATTTTGTCCATCAGACTTAGTGACTGCCGTTCAGGAAATGCTTCTTAAAACAAATAAAAACCTGAGAATCCCCCATGAGGAGATTGACTAGTTTAAAACCTGTCAGTTCTGTCAGATTTTAACTACTTCCTTTTTTCCACTATAGTGGCCCTTTAAATGTTCTACAATGTATTCTCCAGCCTGTAAACGACCCCAGCCTCTCTACTGTCACAGCAGATGCTTCAGTCAGGGGTAGAGAACCTTGGCTCTTCAGCTGTTAAGGAACTACAAGTTCCACAATGCATTGCAGGATTCTGACAGCCACAATCATGATTAATAAAGGCAAATGCATGCTGGGATTTGTTGTTTTATCACAGCTGGAGAGCCAAGGTTCCCTACCCCTGCTTCAGATGCTTCAATTCATGGACAAGCCAAGCTGAGAGTTTCTCAGTCATCAGTCTGCTGAAATCTCTATGTAATCCTGAGGAATGTCCACTAGAGGGCAAAAAAAGGGTAAAAATGGAAACTCAATTTGTTACATTTGGCTGGTGGAGAACAGCAGACAGCAGTCAACAATGTACTAGTAGACATGTTAATTTTTCTGTCTAGATGACAATTTGATTGCATCATGTATACCACACAAGCACCACGTGCTATATACAGGTGGCGTGTATACCAATGATGGAAGAGTGGGGGATTCTGAAGTCAGGTGGGGGACACAGGACAGGTAAGGTATAAATGCAGGCACGGGGGCACATTTATATACTAGGGGAACGGGTTTTGTCACGGTCATCGCTCGTCCCAATATCACTCGCCGTTACCGCTGTGCACCTAATTGATCACGACGGGCCGACATCTTGCAGCATGTCCGATTGACACATGCAACCAATATCGGCCCGAAATTGGTCCCATCGGCAGCCAGGCATGTTCTTGGTGGCACCGATTTTCATCTGATTCAATAACAAATATCAATTTTAAATGGTGGCTTGCCCAAGAAGTCGAGAAAAATATGGACACCTTTACTATTGCCTCTACTGTCTTCAATCCCTTGTATGTTTTTATTGTAATTTCCCTCTCAGGGGTGTAACTAGAAATCACTGGGCCCCCCTTCAAAAATTTGTATGCCCCCCCCCCCAAGCCCACTCAGGGCTGTTTTGGGGGGGCAGGAGGGGTCGCAGCATGAGGGGAGAGCATTGGACATCGGCGGGGAGGGGGGACAGTCCCCTCCCTCACCTCAAGCTCTCCCCTCAGCACTCCCCCTCCAGCATCAATTAGTGGCAGCAGCAGTGGGCAGGAACACATACCTCCATCCACCATGGAGGTCAGACCTCTAAGTGCTTCACACTATTTCCTGTTTCAACAGGAAGTAGCGTCAGACGTATGAAGGTATGTGTTCCTGCCCGCCGCCTGCTGCCACTAATTGATGCTGGAAAGGGAGCGCTGAGGGGAGAGCTCGAGGTGAGGGGGGAGGAGTGTCCCCCCTCCCCACCGATGTGTGGCCATGTTCTCCACTCATGCTGCAACCCCTCCTGCCAGGGCCAGTTTAAGCGGCCCAGGGGCCCTGGGGCAAGGTTAAGCAAGGGGGCCCCCAACTCCGCCCCCCCTCCAAGTAACCGAACTTGCTGGCAGAGGGAGAGACAGGATCTATATTCATACCTCCAGCTTCGGTTCGGTTCCAGCATCTCCTCCGAGCTGTTCAGTTCCAGCGTCTGTCTGTCAGTGCTGGAACTGAACCACTTGGAGGAGACAGACGCTGGAACCGAACCGTTTGGAGGAGACTGACCCTGGAACCGAACTGCTTGCAGAAGACAGGCGCTGTAACCGAACCACTTGGAGGAGGTATGTATATAGATCCTGTCTCTCCCTCTGCCAGGTTCGGTTACTTACTGCACTGCTCGCACAGGGCCCTGGCAGAGAATGTAGCAGGGTCGGCGCTGCTGAGGCCTCCTGCCTCTATGGTAGCGCCGGCTCTGCTTCCTGCCCCCCAAAAAGGCCTTGAGCGTGCCGCAGAGGGGCCCCCGGGCCTCCCCACAGGTGCAAAGTCTGCAGCCCTATTGTTACGCCACTGGTCCCTCTGCTATGCTTATCATTCCTATGCAGATCATATCTGCAGTGCAGTACATACTTAAAGGACCACTATTGCAAAAATCGTAACATTTAAAATACTTGTAAACACATTCAAATAAGAAGTACATTTCTTCCAGAGTAAAAATGAACCATACATTATTTTCTCCTATGTTGCTATTACTTACAGTACAGTAGGTAGCAGGGCCGGGCCGAGGCATAGGCTGGAGAGGCTCCAGCCTCAGGGTGCAGTGTAGGAGGGGGCGCAGAATTCATTCAGCTGTCATTCCTAATTGTGTTTGAAACAGAAAGAAATAAGAAAAAGGGATACATGACAGTGACTACAAGCCAGATAACTAGAGATTAAGGTGTTGGGGAGGTTGTGGGCCCTGTGGCACCTCTTAGTCTAATAGCAATCAGTGTGTGATGGCTGGGGTGGCAGGGATGGGGGGCGCACTTTGGTGTCTCAGCCTTGGGTGCTGGAGGACCTTGTCCCGCCTCTGGTAGGTAGTAGAAATTTGACAGAACTGACAGGTTTTGGAGTATCTCATCTACTCATGGGGGGTTCTCAGGGTTATCTTTATTTTCAAAAGCACTTAGCAAATGGCAGTTGCTCTGTCCAACTGCCACAATAGTGTGCAGCAAGCACCAAGGCTGGCCAGCATCTTTATATTATATAAAACCTTTTCAGGGAGTGTCCTAATAAAGAATAAAAGCCATGCTGAGAATCCTCCATTGAGATGGACTAGCCTAAAAGAAAAGTGATTTATGGCTCATTTTACTCTGGAAGAAATGCAATTTTCGTGATAGTGGTCCTTTAATAAAAAAGAGTGCTGTTAATGACGAGTCCTTTTTTAGCATACATCATTTAACCTCTAGCCGACCGCGTCACGCCAATGGGCGTGGCCACAGCGGCAGCCCCAGGACCGCCTAACGACGATCGGCGTAAGGTCCTAGGGCTCTATTTTGCAGGAGATTGCGCGCAAGCTGTGCGCAGGTTGCGCACGCATCTCCTGTTTGGTGGGTGGAGCGGAGCCTTCAGTCTACGAGCAGCGCTTGCCACTCGGAAGACTGTTACACGACAAAACCGCCGTGTATTTACATGTACAGCGCTGCGATGAGTGTGACATGGCTGTCCCCCTGGGGGACAAGAGAGCGATCGGCTCTCATAGGCAGAAGCCTATGACAGCCGATCGCCAGGATTGGCCGCCTGGGGGGAGGGAGGGGTTTTAGTAAAGAAAAAAAAAAGAAAGAAAATGACAATATTTATTATAAAAATAATAAAGTAAATATTTGTAAAAAAAATAAATAAACACTGTGGGGGGATCAGACCCCACCAACAGAGAGCTCTGTTGGTGGGGGGGGGGGGGAAGGGGGGAGGGATCACTCTTGTGCTGTGTTGTGCGGCCCTGCAGCTTAGCCTTAAAGCTGCAGTGGCCAATTAAGTAAAAAATAGCCTGGTCACTAGGGGGGTTTTAACACCATGGTCCTCAAGAGGTTAAATCATATGGCAGAGCTAAACCAATGATAAAAGTATATGGCATGAATGAGTCTTTATTTTAATACACTTGAGTTGCATGTATGGATAAACTTCTACTTTAAATCTCTGCTCTACATTATTATGATCTGATATTGATTTAATTTTGTCTTTTTGGTTTTGACAGGTGACATTGATATTTTTTACTATTAATTTGCTGTGGATAGTGGGAACATGTTTCTTAGAAATCAGTGGCTTGACGATCAGCATTGTTCTACCCAACATATATGTAAACGGCACTATTTCCCCATCAGGAGAGCTGCACATTGAGCCTATTGGGTTAATGTTCTTACTGTCTTTTGCTGCTCTTCTCATACTGCAGTTTGGAGCCCTTCTGTACCACAGGTAAGAAAACTTCAATGACGACTTATTTTTGCCATGTGTGCCGCCTTCCGGGGCGTAGCCCTGCCCCCTTGTAGAGATGTGCTGTGGCGCTTTCATGACACTCTCTATCTCAGATACAGAGAGTGCCATGGAACTCATCTGCAAAGGGGTGTGGCTGCACACCAGAAGCCGACACACATTGGGCTTGGGGGAGGAGGGGGAAGAGAAAAACACTAGCAAGTGAGTATAAGGTTTTTTTTTTTTATTTATCCATAGCATGTTTATTTTAGGCTGATTAGGCTCTTTAACCTCCCTGGGGTGCATTTCTGTCTGGAGTCAAAAGCAGTACATTTTTTCAAGAATTTTAGGCCTCCAATTCTTAAGTCATAATTCACCAAAATATGTCAGAATAAAAGCCTGGTAGACATTCTGCATATAAATATAAGACTGGGACACAAATTTGTTGAATTAATTACATTTATGAATAAACTTAAACAAATTGTGAAACTGTACAGATAAGGCAGAGAGTAGTCAAAATCCAGGCAGAGGTCAGTAACAGTATGCAGAAAAAGGACTTAGCTCAAACAAAGTTGGGAACCAAATGGCTACATGTGCTTCCAATTGAGCTTATCTGCCATCTCTGCCATGGCAGTCATGTGACACAGAGGAGAGATCAAATTATATATATATATATATATATATATATATATATATATATATATATATATATATATATATATATATATATATATTAGAGTGCGCACCTACTGCTCATGCCAAATGCTTCAGCACAACCCTTTGAATGTAATGTGACTTGCTGTGCATTTAGCTGTTTTACTTCCTAGTAAAAAAAAAATCTGACAGCGCAAAGTCTGTGCCCCAGATGAGATCTGGGAATTCGCAGGGGCGTAGCAATAGGGGTTGCAGAGGTAGCAACCGCATCGGGGCCCTTGGGTTAGAGGTGCCCCGAGGGGCCATCCCTCAAGCTCTCTATTGGCCCTGTGCTGGTAATAATCACTTCTATAGATACGTTGAATAGTGGTAATCAGGGGCGGCGCCAGGGGGGTGCTTGGGGGTGCTCGAGCACCCCCTAGAATTGTCCAAGCACCCCCAAAGCACCCCCTGGAGTGAACTGACTTCAGGCGTCTAAAAGACGCCAAGTCAGTTCACACCGGCAGCACGGAGCAGCAGGCAGGGCTACGGTAAGATGGCCGCCCGGAGCCCTGTTCTGCAGACTTCGGGCGGCCATTTTCCCGTAGCCTTGCTCTCTGCATGCAGGCAGGAAGTCTCGTGGTGACGTCGGGAAGGAAGAGGATCGTGGGCGCGCGGGCGCTGCGCGCCACAATGAGGTCGGGACTCGGGACAGGAGGTCGGGAAAGAAGGTCTTCTGGCTGTAGGTGAGTAAATGGGTTTTTCTTTTCTTTTTCAGGTGATGCGGATTGTGCATATTGGGGTCATATCTGCTACGGATTGTGCATATTGGGGTCATATCTGCTACGGATTGTGCATATTGGGGTCATATCTGCTACGGATTGTGCATATTGGGGCGATATCTGCTACCGATTGTGCATATTGGGGTCATTTCTGCTACCGATTGTGCATATTGGGGTCATTTCTGCTACCGATTGTGCATATTGGGGTCATTTCTGCTACCGATTGTGCATATTGGGGTCATTTCTGCTACCGATTGTGCATATTGGGGTCATATCTGCTACCGATTGTGCATATTGGGGTCATATCTGCTACCGATTGTGCATATTGGGGTCATATCTGCTACCGATTGTGCATATTGGGGTCATATCTGCTACCGATTGTGCATATTGGGGTCATATCTGCTACCGATTGTGCATATTGGGGTCATATCTGCTACCGATTGTGCATATTGGGGTCATTTCTGCTACGGATTGTGCATATTGGGGTCATTTCTGCTACGGATTGTGCATATTGGGGTCATATCTGCTACCGATTGTGCATATTGGGGCCATATCTGCTACCGATTGTGCATATTGGGGCCATATCTGCTACCGATTCTGCATATTGGGACCATATCTGCTACCGATTGTGCATATTGGGACCATATCTGCTACCGATTCTGCATATTGGGACCATATCTGCTACCGATTGTGCATATTGGGACCATATCTGCTACCGATTGTGCATATTGGGGCCATATCTGATACCGATTGTGCATATTGGGGCCATATCTGCTACCGATTGTGCATATTGGGGTCATATCTGCTACCGATTGTGCATATTGGGGTCATATCTGCTACCGATTGTGCATATTGGGGCCATATCTGATAACGATTGTGCATATTGGGGCCATATCTGATAACGATTGTGCATATTGGGGCCATATCTGATAACGATTGTGCATATTGGGGCCATATCTGATAACGATTGTGCATATTGGGGTCATTGGACGTGTTTTTTGTTAAAATCTGCTCACATTACGTGTATTTTCTTGAGAAAACCTGCACAATTATGTGAATTTTCTGGGAAAAGGGTCACCAAAACTTGGGCCCTCTGTCTTTGTGTTGCACTTTTAAAGGGAACCCGAGGTGAGAATAATATTGAGGCTGCCATATTTATCTCCCTTTAAGCAATACCAGTTGCCTGGCTGCGGTGCTGGTCCTCTGCCTCTTATTCTTTCAACCATAGACCCTGAACAAGCATGCAGCAGGTCAGGGGTTTCTGACAATATTGTCAGAACTGACAAGATTAGCTGCATGGCTTGTTTCTGGTGTAATTCAGTTCACTACTACAGCCAAATAGATCAGCAGGGCTGCCAGGCAACTAGTATTGTTTAAAAGGAAATAAATATGGCAGCCACCATATCACTCTCACCCTGGGTTCACGTTAAATTACAGTTAGCCCCGCCCTCACCCGGTCATGACCACGCCCATTTTTTCGCCGCGGCGCGCTTCGCGCGCCGCAGGTTGTAGCCACACCCATTTTTGGCGCGGCGCGCTTCGCGCGCCGCAGGTCGTCAGCTCCCCCGGAAATTGGTCCAGCACCTGCATAGCACCCCCTAAAAAAAATTCCTGGAGCCGCCACTGGTGGTAATCATTAACAAACTGTTCCCCATCTCCTTCTTGCACCTCTGACACTGAGGAAATCCTTAGCAGGTTTTGGTGCGCCATATCAATTGTTATGTATAGAGTGCTTGGGGGCCCCATGTAAAACTTGCACCGGGGCCCACAGCTCCTTAGCTACACCACTGGTACAGTGCCATCCAGCATGCTATATATATATAGATCACTTGAGTGCGCACTGTTTTTCTTCTGCCCTGCGCTCATCTTCAGGGCCACTTTAAAAATGTGGCCCGACCCCGGTAACGTCACGCCGCACCGCCACACAGATTGGCCGCTGGGTCCCCGGGAACAAGAGCGGGGCTATGGTGATCCCGGCGGCCCGTGAAAGCTACAGACAGGCCAGGAGGGGGAGGGGGGGGGGCTGGGAGAGATGCTGGAGTCCCACTGCGCAGAAGCGATCGCGCGTGGAACTCCAAAGCCCTTTACAGACCAGGTATTTTCGGGATTACCGCTCTTAGTTTAATTCTACCACCCCGAGCTCAGCTCGTGCTTACCTCCAGGAAGGTTGAAGAAGCACCGCAGTGACATATATTAGAATGTAATATATTATTCTGTACGCCCAACTTTACATTAATTATCCAGTTTTAAGCATCAGAAACATATATATGTTATGGCCATTTCTAGAACTGGCCGATTTGACGTTGGCCGAAGTTCAAAATGCTGGGGATTTCTGACATTGGCCTGCTAGTTTGCAAAATGGTTAAAGTGAGTTGGCTAAAATCCAAAATGCATAACTCTCAGAACATCCCGGGTCCTGTCCAGCACCATGAATGGCACTAGGAACTTCCTCTCTGCTCTGAAAGATACAGCATAATAATCTTTTTAAAGAAAAGCATTTCTTAGTTACAGCTGATACAAATCTTGCAATAAATCTGCAGTGTGTCTACATCCTGCTTTCATGGGAGCAGACATATTGTTAACATCCTGTGCTTTCAAATTAGCTGCTCTGCTGTGGCAGTCAGGTGACACAGGTGAGAGATCAAATTACAGTGGTGATTAGTCACATATGAGGGGGGATGCATGGCTGGGGGTGCTTTGCTGGGCGCTTTGCATGGCTGGGGGTGCTTTGCTGGGCACTTTGCATGGCTGGGGGTGCTTTTCTGGGTGCTTTGCATGGCTCGGGCGGGGCTTTGCATGGTTGGGGGTGCTTTGCTGGGTGCTTTTGCATGGCTGGGGGTGCTTTGCTTGGGGGCTTTGCATGACTGGGGGTCTTTGCTAGGTGTTTTGCATGGCTGGGGGTGCTTTGCTGGGCGCTCTGCATGGCTGGGCATGCTTTGCTGGGTGCTTTGCTGGGTGCTTTGCATGGCTGGGGGGGGGGGGGGGGGGGGCTTTGCATGGCTGGGGGTGCTTTGCTGGGCGCTCTGCAAGGCTGGACGTGCTTTGCTGGGGGCTTTGCATGGCTGGGGGTGCTTTGCTGGGCTGTTGGGGGGGGCTTTGCTTGGGGCTGCCTACTTACAGACCTCCGATCAGGGCGACCAGAAAGGCAGAGAGAGGCAGAGCAGCGCACGCGCTACCCGCCCGGACCCATACACATCATATGTGGTAGTGATCAATGACGTCACTTCTGCATTGAAGTGTTCACGTCCTGCGGGTCGTGTGTAAGCTGCTATGCCTCTCTCTGCCTCTCCGGTCTGGTCGCCCTGATCGGAGGTCTGAGTAGTTGCAGCTGGGGGGAGGGGGGGAGGTGAGCAGAACTTCGGGACTTGACAGGCCACATCCAGCCACAATGCGTTTCTGGTTGGCCAAAGTCCGCAGGAAAAGTCTATTCTGCACATTGGCTGCATCAGCTGGCCACTTCGCATTTTGACCGGCCAGAACCCAAAGTGGCCGGACTTCGGGCTCTGGCCGTAACATATATATTAAATGGGAAAGTTTGGATGTTTGTTACTCAATTATGCAACAATGACTAAACGGAGTTGAATGAAATGTGGCACACATATAGTACAATACCTGGAATAACATATAGGATACTTTCAGGGCTGGCCTTAGGTTTCACAGCGCCCTGAGCGAAACCTGATTTTTGTGCCCCCTCCCTTCATGCGCGCGCGCACACACACACAGGCCCATATTCAATTCACCTTTTCTACTGAGTCATCTCCTAGGACAGCGGTTGCCAACCTTTTTGACATTGTGACACATCACCCCAAATGCTCAGATCTCCATGACACGTCACATATGTATAATAGAAAAATTACTATAAATAACCACGAATAAATGGAAAGAGTGCATTATCCTGAATATACTTAAAATAAGGCTAGAACCTTTCAGGAATATAAATAAAAACAATCACTGGGGCATTTAGGGCCCCCCTCCATTTAGAATGATAGCACAGCACCAACAATTTGCACCACATGTTATAGCCACAGTGCCCCCCCCCCCCCCCCCCCCAAAAAAAATGCCCTCAAACTCAGTATAGGTAGGTTGCCATGTATAGGTGCCCTAGTATAGGATCTCATGTGTAGGTGCCCTCAAAATAAGGAGCCAAGCATAGGTGCCCCCAGTATAGGAAGTCAGTTGAAGGTCTCTCCCCCATTGGTAGCCAGGCGCAGGTTCCTCCAGTATGGGTAGCCAGGTGTTGGTGCCCTTGTAAAGGTAGCCAGCTATAGGTGCCCCCAGTATAGGAAGTCAGTTGTAGGTGCCCTCAGTATAGGTAGCCAGCTATAGGTGCCCCCTTGGAAGCCGGCACCCTGAGCGACTGCTCCAGTCGCTCAGGTCAAAGGCCGGCTATGGATACTTTTTATCCCCATAACCAAAAAGTGGACAGAGACAAATACAAATTTTACTGAAAAAATGTAAACTGCAGCCATTCCTACAATGTTAATGGCAGGGTTCTCAAACTTTGCACAATTGGTCACTGGGTGACTGGGATTAATATTCAGAAAAGTAAGTGGAGCCTACTAAAGCCAATCAAAATTCACCTATTGATTTTCAAGGGGAATATTTACCGTATTTTTTGGACTATAAGACGCTCCTGACCATAAGACACACTTAGGTTTAGAGGACAAAAATCAGGGGAAAGAAAATATATACTAAACTTGGTGCATCCATGGTGAAGGGGCATCTTGTGGATTATGCCCCCTTTGTACCTGATGCTCCCTTGTATCCTGTGCCCTCCTCTGTCCTCCTTGTGTCCTCCTGTGTCTCCATGTGTCCACCTCTGTCCTCCTTCTGTTCTCCTCTATGCACCTTTGTGTCCCCCTGTGTTCTCCTCTCCATGGGCACAGTATAGGGAGTCCCTGACATTGCGGTGGGTTGGAGGTTCCTATTGGCAGGCTTCCACAAGTCAGGAACTCCCTGCATTTGGACTATAAGATGCAGTTACTTTTTTCCCCCACATTTGGGGGAGAAAAAGCGAGTCTTATAGTCCAAAAAAATATAGTAATTGCTGTCATTCTTGCACTGTTAATGGCACAAGCCTCAAACCTGGTACAGTTGGTCATTGGGTGACTGGGATTCAAATTCAGAAAAGGAGGTGGAGCCACAAACTGCCAATCAGATTTTTTCATTTCAATGCAAATTATTGATACCAAAGACCGCAAAGCTCACAAACTTGGTCAGTGAGTGTTTGTGTGTTTGGGTTAGAAAAAGTGGGCAGAGCCAACACCAGCTAAATACATACCCGGGCAACACCGGGGCCATCAGCTAGTATCTATCTATCTATCTATCTATCTATCTATCTATCTATATACAGTGGTTTGCAAAAGTATTCAGCCCCCTTGAAGTTTTCCACATTTTGTCACATTACTGCTGCAAATATGTATCAATTTTATTGAAATTCCATGTGAAAGACCAATACAAAGTGGTGTACATGTGAGAAGTGGAACGAAAATCATACATGATTCCGAACATTTTTTTTACAAATCAATAACTGCAAAGTGGTGTGTACATAATTATTCAGCCCCGTTTAGTCTGAGTGCAATCAGTTGCTCATAGACATTGCCTGATGAGTGCTAATGACTAAATAGAGTGCACCTGTGTGTAATCTAATGTCAGTACAAATACAGCTGCTCTGTGACGGCCTCAGAGGTTGTCTAAGAGAATATTGGGAGCAACAACACAATGTAGTCCAAAGAACACACCAGACAGGTCAGGAATAAAGTTATTGAGAAATATAAAGCAGGCTTAGACTACAAAAAGATTTCCAAAGCCTTGAACATCCCACGGAGCACTGTTCAAGAGATCATTCAGAAATGGAAGGAGTATGGCACAACTGTAAACCTACCAAGACAAGGCCATCCACCTAAACTCACAGGCCGAACAAAGAGAGCGCTGATCAGAAATGCAGTCAAGAGGCCCATGGTGACTCTGGACGAGCTGCAGAGATCTACAGCTCAGGTGGGGGAATCTGTCCATAGAACAACTATTAGTCATGCACTGCACAAAGTTGGCCTTTATGGAAGAATGGCAAGAAGAAAGCCATTGTTAACAGAAAAGCATAAGAAGTCCTGTTTGCAGTTTGCCACAAGCCATGTGGGGGACACAACAAACGTGGAAGAAGGTGCTCTGGTCAGATGAGACCAAAATTGAACTTTTTGGCCAAAATGCAAAACACTATGTGTGTCGGAAAACTAACACTGCACATCACTCTGAACACACCATCCCTACTGTCAAATATGGTGGTGGCAGCATCATGCTCTGGGGGTGCTTCTCTTCAGCAGGGACAGGGAAGCTGGTCAGAGTTAATGGGAAAATGGATGGAGCCAAATACAGGGCAATCTTGAAAGAAAACGTCTTGGAGTCTGCAAAAGACTTGAGACTGGGCTGGAGGTTCACCTTCCAGTAGGACAACGACTCTAAACATAAACCCAGGGCAACAATGGAATAGTTCAAAACAAAAGATATCCATGTGTTAGAATGGCCCAGTCAAAGGCCAGATCTAAATCCAATCGTTAATCTGTGGCAAGATCTGAAAACTGCTGTTCACAAACGCTGTCCATCTAATCTGACTGAGCTGGAGCTGTTTTGCAAAGAAGAATGGGCAAAGATTTCAGTCTCTAGATGTGCAAAGCTGGTAGAGACATACCCTAAAAGACTGGCAGCTGTAATTGCAGCAAAACAGGGTTCTACAAAGTATTGACTCAGGGGGCCGAATAATTACGCACACCCCACTTTGCAGTTATTGATTTGTAAAAAATGTTTGGAATCATGTATGATTTTCATTCCACTTCTTACGTGTACGCCACTTTGTATTGGTCTTTCACGTGGAATTCCAAGAAAATTGATGCATGTTTGTGGCAGTAATTTGCCAAAATGTAGAAAACTTCAAGGGGGCCGAATACCTTTGCAAACCACTGTATATATCCGTATATTGGTACATTACTACGTCCTATGCAGCTTTCTTCCCCACAGCACTCTGAGAGCGAACGCTGTAATCACAGCACAGGAGATTTGGGTGCAGCCATCGCCACTATAGACCGTAATAGGAATTACGGCTGTAAGTAACTTCAGCGCCGTCAGAAGACGGAGCTCAATTTGCTCATAAAACACTATAATTTAGCGTCCAGCAATAGCTGGAAGCTAAATTATATAATTCCCCACTATCCTCTTGGACGTGGCGGGGAATAGTACTTATGCCGCCGGGATCTTGTGGAGCAGCCAGAGCAGGGACAAGGTCCTCCAGCACCCAAGGCTGAGACACCAAAGTGCGCCCCTCCATCCCTCCCACCCCAGCCGTCACACACTGATTGCTATTAGACTAAGAGGGCCACAGGGCCCACAACCTCCCCAACACCTTAATATCTAGTTATCTGGCTTGCAGTCGCTGCTATGTATACCCTTTTCTTATTTCTTTCTGCTTCATACACAATTAGGAATGACAGCTGAGTGAATTGTGCACCCCCTCCTACACTGCGCCCTGAGGCTGGAGCCTCTCCAGCCTATGCCTCGACCCGGCCCTGGCAGCAGCAGGATAAGCCATATACCGGCTATGTCCTGCGCCCAAGTCTCTCTGCTGCCAATTCATATGTACGCCTCTGAGAGACCAGGTGTTATTTCTGCTCACTTGGAACACACAAACATTCCACCATGATGCACCTTACCAGCAGTAAAGAGGCTGCCATCTGTAAAAAAAAATATGTATGGAAACATTCTACAATGGGCAAACATTGACTAAATTAGTTTTAAATTATTATTTTAAAATAGCCTGTCAGTGTCCCTCTGTCATCTGCTGAATAATCCTGCACCAGGGGCGTTGCTAGCTCCAAAGATCAGTGGCATGTGCCCCGCATGTCCGCCAGGCAGAGTCAGCTGTGGTTCCTCAATGGCAGGCATGTTAGGAGCTGTGGTGCATCAATCGGGGGTGTGCTAGGTACTGTGGTGCCTCTCTGCGAGCATACTGGGTGGTTATTCTATGAGGGCATGCTGGGAATTGTGGTGCCCCAATGGGAGGCCCGTGGAAGCATGGGAGGGGGTCCACTAGAAGGTCAGGGAATGCTATGGGGATGTGTCAGATAACCTGGCAGCAGGCCAGCCCACACAGCAGAAAACCAGACCAGCCAGCTCAGAAGCTGAGTAACACTGCCTATTTACAGTACATTAAAGTGCAATGATGCTCAAATTTCATCAATGGCCTAAAGCAGTGGTGTCAAACTCAAATACAAAGTGTGCCTAAATTGTACACTGGGACCTAGTTGCGGGCCAACCTCAATGTCTACTGGCCACCTTCCTCCCTTATGAAGTTCCCAGGTGGACACACACCCTCCCCTCTACAGTTCCCTGGTGTTTAGTGCTTTCCCCCTCCATCCCCCATATGGCTTCACAGGTGTTCTAGGGCTTCACCTCCATTATAGCTTCCCTGGTGGTGTACAGTGGGCCAAACATAATGCAAAGTGGCGAAACCACAATTTAAATTAATGGCTCTGATGGCCAGATTTGGCCTGCAGGACGGAGTTTGACATGTATGGTCTAAAGCACACAGCAACACAGCTTGAAACGAACAGGAAAAAAAGGTTTTGACTGCTTTCCAAGTTACTAAAAGGGTTGATATTTTAAAATCCTAAATTCAGGGGGGGGGGGGGGGCGTGTCTGCCATGTTGAAGATGGACGCATAGCCCAGAGCTCCTCACCACTGCCTATCTAAAATCGGCACTCAGCTTGTACCACTGCGATCCCCAACATCCACAAGCATGGAGGAGATGGTGCTGAGTGTGGAGGCACAGACCGATGCTGGCAGAAAGCAGAAACCAGGAGCCCAGAAGCCACAAAAGCTCCCGGAGCTGTTTGCAGACATGCTACACAGGAGAGCAGGTAAAGATGGCGCTGGAGCAGCTGCCACACGTCACACAGGCAGACAGAACAACAAGGCTAACAAGCCTGCCACACACAGAGACCGCTCCCCGAGATCCCCAAGAGCCCCAAAACAAAAAGAGTGGGACACAGACACTCACGCAGCAGAGGATCCCCTGTCAGGCACTGCTACACCATCCACACGCAGCCCAGCAAAAGCCAGGCAGAAACTCGATCTCCAGGAGGGACAAACAGGCAGCAGCTCAGAGCTGTGTACTGACATTCCTGACAGCTCTCCCGTAGATAATCTTCCTGCATCATCTCAGCCTGCTTCTGAAGCATTTATAACGGACTTAATGATGTCTTTTAAAACATCCCTGTTTGCAGAGCTTACTCTTATCACTAACAACCTGCAAACTGCTTTGTCTTCACTGGGAGACAGAGTAGCTTCAAATGAAGAGAGGATTGCTGAGCTGACAAACCAGCACAACAAAGTGATTGATAGCATAGACAGCAATACTGCAGACATTGCCTGGCTAAAGAAAAAGGCTGCAGACATAGAAGATCGCAGCAGAAGGAACAACCTAAAGTTCAGAGGTGTAAAAGAATCTGTATCCACTGCAGAGATTAAACCTTACCTATACAAGCTAATTAAAACAGCTTTGCCTCATCTGACAGAAATGGAGATAATCATTGAAAGAGCCCACCGTCTTCCAAAGCCACCTCACTTGAAAGATAATGTTCCAAGAGACATAATTGTGAATTTCCAGCACTATTATGTGAAAGAGGAGCTTCTTCTTTACACTAAAACCAATGGATACCTGCCTAGCCCCTACACGGATATACATCTCTATGCAGATCTCTCACAGGCCACCCTAACACACAGAAGATCTCTCATCCCAATCACTAAATTTCTCAGAGAAAAGAAAATCCCGTACAAATGGGGTCACCGTCCAAACTCATCACTCACAAAGATGGGAAAACTTCAATAGTTAACACACTGGAAGATGGCCTCTCCCTCCTGAAGTCCTGGAAAATACCTCCTCCCTCACTGCCCACCCCTTCCACTAAACTCACGCCGCAGTGGCACAACCGTTGAAGCACTATCGGTGGTGGTGATTAGCTATTTCTCAGTGCTAATTTACCTTTATCAATAGGAACTGAAGTGTTAGTTCCGTGCTGGTCAATTTTGGTGTGGAGACCATACTCCACCAGTGTCCAGTGACCCCCCAGCAGGAACATAGTTTACCAATATATGGTTATCAATCTGTTTTGTTTCACATTTTTATTTACCATGATCTTACATATTATACTTATGTTTAACCTATCAGTCGCTAACGGAACCTTTCATAACCTCCATTTAGACAGATCTTTCAATAGTCACCAGACGTCTACTACTCAACACCTACACCCAGTATTCTCTCACCCATGGACCTAAAATTCCTCTCAATTAATGCTAATGGCCTGAACACTCCTTTCAAAAGACACATGGTCTGGAAGGAAGCAAAGTCACAACAAACAGACGTTCTCTTTGTCCAAGAGACACACTTTGCTCTAGACAATCCCCCCAAATTTTCACACCCTGATTATGATCTGATAGTTCTAAACAGTTTCACAAAGAAAAAACGTGGAACTTTAATTGCATTTCATAATCGTCTTTCTATATCAATTGAATGTGAACAAAAGGACACTCAAGGTA
Organism: Hyperolius riggenbachi; assembly: GCF_040937935.1. Classification (NCBI taxonomy): domain Eukaryota; kingdom Metazoa; phylum Chordata; class Amphibia; order Anura; family Hyperoliidae; genus Hyperolius; species Hyperolius riggenbachi. The sequence goes on from NC_090652.1 coordinate 67,410,764, forward strand.
GATTCATTATAATAAATTGTACAATCAATAATCAACCATTCACTCTAGTTAACTTGTATGCCCCCAATTCGGGTCAAAGAACCTTCCTAAAACGCCTGTTAACTAAACTTCACACAATAAAAAAAGGATCTGTTATAATAGGAGGGGACTTCAACGCCACAATAAACCAAGACCTTGATTCATCATCCACAATTCGCAAAAGACCCATAACAATTAAAGACATAGTTGAAAAAAATGACCTATATGATGTTTGGCGAGCCACCCATGGCTCAGAAAAAGACTTCTCTTTTTTTTCAGGAGTCCATAAAATATACTCAAGGATTGACTTATTCTTGGTGGACAAACTCACTCTGCAAAAAGTGGCGGGATCAGCCATAAACTCCATCACATGGTCAGACCATGCCTCTCTGAGGCTTGATATTAACATGTCAACTCCAATCTCTGGCAGGCCACCATGGAGACTAAACCATTCAATTTTATCAAACCCAAAAACGAAATCAGTAATTCATGATATGATCAAAAGCTTTTTTGAGATTAATGTCTCTGATGAAGTTGGTCGGACATCTGCCTGGTTTGCACACAAAGCTTACATTAGGGGCTTGTGTATTAAATTGGGGTCCCAGATGAAAAAAAATAAATCAGAAAAACTAACAAAACTACTAGAAAAAATTAAAATATTAGAATCACTACATAAAAAACAGCAAACTCCTGAGACAGCAAAAGACCTATTTACACTAAGACAAGACCTCAGCACCCTGCTTTTAGATAATTATGATCTCTTACTGCAAAAACGTAAGCTATTATTTTACTCCCAAAGCAATAAAGCAGGTGCATTTCTAGCACACCAACTCAAACAAAAACAATATAAGGCCAAAATTCCAGTTCTATTCCACCCATTAACAGGTATGAGACTCACTAACCCTAAAAACATAGCTGACGCCTTCAGTGATTTTTATAATGGTTTATACAACTTACAAGATGACCCTGAGACCCCACAACCCTCAACCAAAAACATACAAACATTCTTAGACTCCATTTCTCTCCCATCACTTAACTCATCCCAACTTGAATTTCTAAATTCCACAATCACCCTAACGGAGATATCGCAAGTTATAAAAGCCCTTAAACCATACAAAGCCCCAGGACCGGACGGCTTCACTAATGATTACTACCGTCACTTCAACAATCTTTTAGCTCCTCAACTTCAAAATCTTTACAACCATTACATTACAAGTGGTTCCATGCCAGAAGAAGCTCAAAAAGCCAGTATAGCAGTGATTCCAAAACCAGGCAAGGATGGCAGCTGTCCGGCCAACTACAGACCAATATCATTATTGAACGGAGATACTAAAATATTTGCTAAATTAATCGCAAATAGATTAGTAAATATTCTACCAGATCTAATATCACAAGACCAAGTAGGTTTCACAAAAGGGAGGCAATCATCTGATGGCACCAGGAGAATAATCAATATCCTCAGACATGTGGAGATCTGTCAGAGGCCTTCTCTGCTCCTAGCTTTGGATGCGGAGAAGGCCTTCGACAGAGTACACTGGGGTTTTATGGAGACAGTCTTAACTAAATTTGGCTTCTCGGGGGACATCCTCAAGGCAATACTTTCACTATATTCTCACCCTTCTGCTTCAGTTAATATAGCTGGTTTCTCCTCTAAAACATTTCATATAACTAATGGCACGAGACAGGGGTGCCCCCTGTCCCCACTAATCTTCGTATTGTTAATGGAGACCCTCGCAGAAAAAATTCGATCTGACCCCTACATAAAAGGCATTGAAATATCTGGACAACCCCAAAAAATTGGACTCTTTGCCGATGATGTTATATTGATGTTAAGTGATCCACTTATCTCCCTGCCTAGAGTTCACTCCACCCTTAAACAATTCACATCAGTTTCCTTTTATAAAGTTAACGAATCCAAATCCCTATTGCTTGGCATTCACTTAAAAGACACCACTAAATCCCAAATATCAGCAAAATATCCTTTTTCATTGGCCAAAACATCCCTCACATACTTGGGTATACAACTTCCCCCAAAAGTGGAAGACTTATATAAGTTAAACTTCTCTCCATTACTACATTTACTCCAAAATGAACTCTCCCTAATAAGTAAACTTGAAATATCATGGCTTGGAAGAATAGCCGCATACAAAATGCAAACGTTACCAAAACTGCTCTACATTTTTAGAACAGTAAATATCCCTGTGTCCAAAAAATTCTTCAATGATGCTAGAAAAACAGTCACCAAATGTATCTGGAAGGGAAAAAAGCATAGAATAGCATACTCTACCCTATTAATAAGCAAAGATGAGGGAGGAATAGCACTACCTTGCCTAGAAACCTACTACAATGCTTGTCTGCTTGACATAGCTTCTGAATGGTGGAAAACACCCATAAAGAAAAAATGGGCGCTATTTGAAGCAAGCATATTACAAAACCGACCCATTCAATATATTTTCCTACTCTTACTAAATAAACCTATTAAACAATCAGAATACCCCACCATCCAGGCCACCTTCCTAGCATGGCGTTTTTTCAAATACAAAACTAAATCCTCCCCCTCGGATATAACCCTAAAGATCCCTATTGATTCTCTATCCCTTTTAATCCATAACGTTAATCTAAAACCATGGAAGGAAGCAGGTGTTCTCTATATTAACGACCTTTTCCATGGCATCTCCATGAGATCCTTTCAAAACCTCTCCATGCAGTACCAACTAACCAGTAAAGAGCTTTACACCTATCTGCAAATAAAACATCTAAACTCTCAAAAAAGTTTAATACCGCCTACACTCCCAAACACGATTTTATCCAAACTCAATTCACCTCATATAAATAAAGGAGGTATTTCCCACTGGTATAAAGAAAGTATCCAATCCACTCAGGGGAATACTGAAAAATATGCAAAAATTTGGAGTACAGACTTCTCCATTCAAATATCAAAAGACCTGCTTACCCAAGCAATTAAACAAACCAAGAAATTCTCTCACTGTATTCTCCATGTTGAAACTCTGTACAAGATTATTATGAGATGGTATCTAACACCCAGACGTTTAGCTAATTTCTCCAAAGACATTTCCCCCCTCTGCTGGAGAAACTGTGGACATGTAGGTACCCTAGCTCACATCCTTTGGGAGTGCCCCCTGATCATAAACTACTGGAAGCAAATTTTCTATGTCATCCAGAAATATACCCATATTCACACACCCCCAAACCCAGCCCTTGCCATCCTTCATGTGGGTATAGAGGATTTTCCGCATATGTATAGACCCACAGTCTTACATATTCTTTGTGCATCAAAACATCTAATTTCATCAAACTGGAGAACCACTGACACCCCCTCTCTGAAACAATTCAAATCCCTCCTACAACAGAACCTATTTCTTGAAAAAACTCTACTAGCCAGATTACACCCAGACGCCAACATGGACCTATATGGTTTTGATTGGTCAATAATTAGACCCCCTGACTAAAACAACTTTGTAGAACCAAACCCTAGTGTTTTTATTTTATTAATTGTTCTTTAAAACCACACTAGGCCAGTAGCTTTGTCTAAGTAATTAGAGTGACTATACCAACATTTATAACATCAAAATAATTGATCCAGACTGGCAAGAACCTCTAACTCTCCGTTTTGGACTGATCAGAACATACTATTGTTTCTTTGTTTGTTATAAAACCTTTACTATGTTAATGGTTGCTTTGTTAAAAGACTCATAGCTTATTACTTGTTATGATATACTGTTTATACTGTATTCTATTACAGCTCAATACACTGCAATAATTCTGCAATTTCTATGATTACCATGCTAAACAGCGTTTTTCTGATGCTCTTGTTAATTTTTGTATGTTAACAAATTTTCAATAAACATAAAGTAAAAAAAAAAATAAATAAAATAAAATCCTAAATTCAAAAGCTAATTGATAAGATTGCAGTGGCCTTCCAAATTTTTCAGATTGTCTTGAGCTGGTGTTTTTAAGCACAGACGTTGTAGTAAATCTCCTGCTGTATCCAGGAGGGAAGCAGAAAACCTTCTCTGCTTTATTTGAGCAACACTTATTTAATTACAGGACCGTCTGATAATATTAATTAGGACATTACATCAGTGTTTTATTTCTTTATATTAGATTTTGTTTTGGTGTTTATTGTTTAGAGCAAAAATGTAATTGTGAGTATCATACCACTTAAAGGGGCACTCTTTTGGTTTTGCATGGCATCTGTTAGGAGAGAACTAGAAAGTGAGCACATGTATATGGGGTAGAACGGGGAACTGGAAACTGGGGCAAAAATTATTTTAGTGTTGCTGAAAACTTTGGGGACACTAAAATATGGAACACAGAACAGGACCAGAACTTTAACGGTGTACTGCTCGGTCATACAACTTAGCACCCAAATAAATTTTACCTCCTTTTCTTCTCACAAATAGGGCTTTCTTTTGGTGCAATTTATTTTCCTGCTGCGATTTTAGATTTTATTATTTTAATTAAAAAGAAATTTTGTTATAATAAAAATACATACAGATTAGTTAATTGGCTTCCCCTTTAATTGGCCTTAGACTACGAAACACACACTACACTACACATACATAGACATATGCCTATGGTAGCGATTAGACTGTGAGCCCCTCCGGGTTAACTGCTTGCCGACCGCTCCACGCCAATAGGCGTGGACGTGGCAGCAGCCCAATGACCGCTCAATGCTAATTGGCGTGAAGTCCTGTTACGGGGTTTTGCAGGAGATTGCGCACTGAGGCGCACGCATCTCCGCTCCATCATCAGTCTCCCAGCGGCAGTCGCTGCTAGGAGACTTTTAGATAGTGAAACCACTGTCTATTTACAATGTGCAGCGCTGCGATCTAAGGCAGCGCTGTACTGGCGACACCTGTGTGACATGGCTGCCCCCACGGAAGGTACAGCGAGCAAATGGCTCTCATAGGTTGACGTCTATGAGTCTATGGGATTGGCTGCCAGTGGGAGGGTTGGAAATAAAATATCAAATCAAAAAATGCCCAAATTTATAAAAAATAATAATAATAAATAAAAATAAACTAAACACCCTAGCAGCAATCAGAGCCCACCAACAGAAATCTCTGTTGGTGGGCAGAAAGGGGGGAGGGGTCATTTGTGTGCTGAGTTGCATGGCCCTGCAGCAAGGCCTTAAACTGAAGTGGCCTAAATTGTAAAAAAAATAGCCTGGTCACTAGGGGGGTGGAAGCCTACAGTCCTCAAGTGGTTAAGTGACAAGACTATTCTCTGTGCAGTGCTGCATAAGTAGTCAGTGCTATATAAATGTATAATTAGTAAATACTAAAAAACAACAGCCTGCCAGCTCCATTTGCTGGCTGGCATCCCTGAGACCTGAGAGAGCCTCTCTGCTGCAGCCATCCTGCGTTAGGGGGTTGGCAAGAGGTTAACACAGAGTTTGGAAGGTGTGTCTCACATTAACTTCCATTTTTCATGTGTTACTTTCCATTTGCAGCTTTGTCTTTCAAACATAGCAACTCCTCTTTCATGTGCAGATGCCCCTTTAGGCTGGAGCCACCCAAGGCCCAGGCATTTGTGGCATTTCCAGAAATCTGGCCCTGTGGGCAACACTGTGAGGCAGAGTCTGTACAGATGCATCACTAGGCTTCAGACTAGCAATGTTCTCTGTTGATATGCAGGGGAGAGAAGGGCAAATGAAAGGAGTGGGGCAAAGGAGAGAACAATATGCTTAGAGAGCACTGGGCCACCAAAGTACCAAGAGATCAGGGGCTGCTGTACACATATCAGATTTCCATCAGAGGTGGCCTCAATCTGCTGCCACGGCTGAGAACCATCTATTGTATGTACAAGGCTTTAATTAAGCTCTGGATAACTAGTCTGACAGTTGGGTTGTTGGAATGTGTATTTAGCTACAACCGTCTATTATGTGTTTATCTGTTAGGTAAGATGCCTTACCAGCTATAACCACAGGGTGTGCCGTGTTTTAGTAGCAATGTTCTTACTACATCCTGCGTCTGTAAAAGGAAGATCTGAAATAATCTTTTTTTTTCGGTGTGTAACAGCCAAGAAAGCCATTAGCCATGAGAATTAATTAACCACTTCAGCCTTCAGTCGTTTTTCACCTTATGCATCCGAGCAATTTTCACCTACCATTCATTCGCCAATAACTTTATCACTACTTTTCACAATGAATTGATCTATATCTTGTTTTTTCCGCAATCAATTATGCTTTCTTTGGGTGGTACATTTTGCTAAGAATTATTTCTTTGTAAATGCATTTTTAGTTTCAAACAGTTTTTATTAAGGAAAGCTTCAAAAATAGCATACAGTACAAGAACATTGCATAAAAATAAGAGGATAGAAAAATATAACAGTATGCTATTTTTCAATTAGTAACAGCTCCACAGCTTAAAAAAGAAGTGTCAGTCCTTGTACAAAGACACAGTCTTTGTTATCCCAACAAAGGGACAAAAGGCATAATTGACACAAATCATCCAAATGAGAGTCCAGTTGGATACTCATGGCCTTTAGACCTTCATCAATATGGCTGAAAGCTTTCTAAATGAAATTAAATCAGCATAAGTAAATTTCAACACTTACACATAAGAAGAACAAGTAGATGGGAAGGCAACTTAGGCCAGGAAAATTTTGGCTGTCGACAAGCTCCCACTCTACCAAATAGACCATAGATAAAGAAGGAATTCAGGTAATGGTCAAGGAAAAGTACTTCCGGATTTAAGTCATGTAAATATTATATTGCGGTCTGAGCTCAGCCTTGGACAGGCGGGTCACCAAAGCGGGTGTAGAGAATGACACACATCTTGTCCCGAATTACTTAATCAATAGCTAGCAAAAGTAGATAGAGTATTTTAAGCCCATATTATCTGCATATTGCACTCAGGGTTCCCATGTTTTTTGAAAATGGTCCATTCTGTCTAAAGAAACGGCTAACATTCTCTCATATATCATTATTTGGTGGACCTTATTGATCAGTGGATCAATAGGAAGGGAGGATGATTTCCAGCTAGCTGCTAATAAGATTTAGCCCCCATTGCAATAATTTGAATCAATCAATGAATTTGACGCATAGAGTTAAGTGGCTTATGGCCCAAAAGAAGTATTGCTGGATCCAAATTTACTGAGAAAGAAGTAACTTTATAGATCAATGAGATTACTCTATTCCAAAAACGAGACACTAACGGACAGGTCAACCACATATGAGAGAATGTCTCCACTCCTCCCCACCCTCTAAAACAGTGGGAAGACAGGTTCAAATTAGCTTGGTGGAGTCGAGAAGGGGTTAAATAGGCCCTATGAAATATCTTGATATTGGTCTCTATCAGTGAAAAATATAATTTTCCTTTTGTGAGAGTGGAAAAACATTCTAGCCAATCCTCATGATCCAGGGAAACCATGAAGCCATTAATTTGTCATTTTCTCTATACTAGAGGCACAATGACCTATTATAGTTGCATAAAGTTGAGAGATTATTCCTCCTACCAGTGGAGTCATTATAGCACATGTAACGATTGTGGAATTATCTCTGTGGTCGGCGCACAGAATGCGCGCTGACACTGCGGAAGTCCTCCACAAGCGTATAATTAGACAGAACCCAGCTTTGGTGCAATGCACCTGTAGAGGGGAATTCCCACCGGCAGATGGAGCTATGGAGTGCAGAGGAATAAACCCTCTGCAATGCCACAGATGCCAGAGAGGAATTGTACGAGGGAAAGCAATACAGGGCAAGATATCCCCTAGCGAAAGAGAGCGAACACAGAGACAGAATGTATGTATGTCCACTAATCTAGTCACCACCCGGCAACGGTGAACACACAACAGTGAAGACCCAGTGGGAAAGCAGTTGCAAGAGATGGCGATTGCTGACAGCGACACAAGACTGAAAAAGCACAGAGATAGAATAAGCACAGAGATAGAATGTATGCGTATCCACCAATCTAGTCGCCACCCGGCGACGGCGAACACACAACAGCTGAAACCAAGTGGGAACGCAATCGCAAGAGTGGCGATTGCCAACAGTGACACAAGACCGAGTAAGACAGAGAACAAGTATAGCAAGAAAGACGCAGCGAAACAATGATCAGAATGCCAAGGAAAATAACAATTGCACTCGCTAAGTGCAGTCGCCGCGCGAAAAGCGCAACACGACAAAGCACGCTAATGGCGCGGTCTCCAGATGAAAAGCGCAACAGAGACAAAGCACGCCAACCCTAACTAACCAATGTAACACAAAACGAAAAGAGAACGCGAAAGGTTGCCTCACCGAGCCTACAGCAAGCGTTTGCTCCAGACAAGACAGACTGAAGGAGTAGCCAGTAGACAGCATGACAGCATGATTTCCTGTCGACCGCCGCCGGCGACAAGACAATCACAACAGATAGACAGAACAATTTGCTACCGCCAACCGCTGGCGACAGCGCAATCGCAAGAACGAGACACGACAGAAAAGGCAGTAGACATATACACAATTCTGACTGCACTTCATAGGAATGCAAGGAGCACTCCCAAAGGGTATCTACTCTAAGCTAGCAATAATAGCAAACAATGAGCAGAGGGCTGAGACTCCAGGCAAGTTAGCAGGAACAAACCATCATGACCAGCAGGGAATTCTGGGAGCAAAAGGTATTTATACTGCAAGCCATCAACGGAAGCAGCTAAGCCATTTGCATGACAAGTGTATGCAAATTCCTCACCAGCAGAGTAACTCTGAAACTTGCAAAGTGAAGACAGGTCTCTTTTCCAGAGACCAGCAGCACTCAGACCTAAGGAATGGTCAAACAGCTGTCTGCCTGTGAATGCCAGGGAAGAACCCATCGACACCCTCCAAGCAATACCCACCACCTTCCAGGGAGCGTCCAAAAATACCAAACCAGCCACAATACCTATTCGAAGTGTCCCTTTCAACAGAGAAGCCACTGTTGATCCCATCCAGGGTACCAAGAAAAATTTCTCCCAGAATCTTCCAGAACACTTTGAAGCTCCGCAGAGATCCCAAGAGGCCAGAACGCTCACCAGGCTCACATGGAGAACTACCAAGAACCCCTATGGAACCTATGACAATTCCGGATTCAGGATTACCAGGACAACCATAAAAATCAGGGCTTTCAGGGACCACTTCTGGGCATGCAGGCAGGCAGGCAATATCAGAACATGTCTCCACTGAGAAAGCATCTGAGCATGCTGGTAACCGAGGTACACTTGGGCATTCTGGCTCACAGAGCGCATCGGGGAACACTAGCACAAGAGAAACCTCAGGACATGTCGAGGAACTGCCAACCTCAGAGTCTATCACGACAAGACCAAAACTAGGACAGGGCAGAGAATCATCACGAGTAGTGGTCACAAGTACTGGACTTTCAAAAGAAGACTTGGACTCAGACTTAGAAATTTCTGTGACTGTAATAGTATCTAACCAAAACTCATCATCATTGACTACGCATGACTGAAGCTCCACAAGAGCTGCAAAAGTAGTCAGTATAGCAGCGATGCCTGCTGAAGTGGGCAATACCTCAGACGGCCCCGCGGGGCAGGAGGCACCTCCTAAAAGTTCTGCACCCTTTGGGAAGAACTCGGAGACCTCCAGAACATCAAACAAAAGCTCAGGAGCATTGTTTCCCAAGTTTTCTGACAAAGAAATCAAGGATTCTGAACTATCCATGTTACAGGGCAAAACATCAAATACATTTTTCGGACAGAGCAAATGTCCCAGGGATGGTTCTACAATCCGCTGAGACTGAGTTTCATCTTCATGAACAGGATGCACAGGAATATCTACTGGAACACATACTGACTCCCTAACTCTAATCTCACTGCACGCAGAATACTGCATAGCAGTCAAACTAGACTGCAATTAAAAAATAGCAGAAAAACAGGTGAGAATAGTAGCAATACCTAGACGAGCCTCTAGGGTCACTGCAGGAGATTTTATGCAAGGCAATATTGACTCATCCAGAGTACAGGGTGGAGAGTCAGTACTATCTTCAGAGCAAAAAAGGAACTTACAAATGTCAGTGCGAGTGGACATCATGGTTTCATTCATGGTACAGGGCAGGCTCACAGAAACCTTTTCTGGACAAGGCAAAGAACCCTCGGTATCAGATTCGCAAAACCAAAGCGCTGTCTCACCCTTAGACTCGGCTAACAATGTCGAATCCGAGGAGTCAGAACGCAAAATTTGCAAATCCAAGATCGCTTTAGGTTGTGAAACTGACGCTTCCAAAGCGCAAGCCTCCGCAATCTGTGAACCAGACTGCAAAGTGTTCAGGACAGAAACACTGGAAAAACTGTCATCTGGCAACGTGCCTTTACAGGTGTGAACAGAGTGAGACATAGATTTATTTGCAGAAGAAGTTGTGACAACAGGAGAAACTTTATTAGTCATATTAACATTACTCTTGAGGCTGCATAGTTTGGGAATTTCCCCCATAGCAGGATCATAGATGGAAGATCTTGAAAAATTACTGGGAGAAAAAGATCTGTTCTTAAATGACAAGGGATCCCACATATCCTTGACAAAACCGACACATCCATGTTGATCACAATCTGCAGAAACGCCTGAGTAACAGGCATTAGATCGCACAGATTTACATTCCACAGAAACAGGAGAGAATCTTTCAGAATTCACACAGGTGTCAACAGCAGTACACCCATTCATTTCAGATCGCACAGTGTCTGAACTCACTTGCTTTACCCCAGAAAGGCAGGAACAATCATCCGATAATGGTGTCTCTTTATTGGAGTCAATTGGTTGGTGTGTGTGCAATTTATCCAAAATCGTCTGCCACACACAAATCACAGGATCCACAAAACATTCGTCACACTCATCAGAATCAATCAAAGTGTACACAGAATTAACACAAGCATTAAGAATCTCTTCGCTTTCTGCAATGTAAAAATCGCAAAACGCCTTCCAATCAATCTCAAACTCCTCAATCAAAGCCCCAATCTCCCATGAAGCAAATGGAGGCTCAAACAGCCCTGTATCAAGGTAACACTCATACGGGTTGAGATCAGAAACATGCATAGATTTTCTTACACCTCCAATATACTGAACAATTCTGCCTATCATAGGATCCACATATGCTTTTGCCTGGGGCAACAAAACCTGAGACTGAGAAGTCTCTCTGGATTCATCACATTCAAGTGTGTTCCACATTTCAGACTTTACAGAAATAATTTATTTTGTAGTAGTTGCTATGGGCAAGGGATTTTTTAACTGGGAAGCCTTTCTAGACTTTTTACGTTTAGACTTAGCAGCTTTTGATAACTGCTTTTTGGATGAAGGTGAACTGTTAATGCAAATCTTTGCAGGCTGAGAGATTTTGCACAGAGTAGATGGAGCAGCTGATTGAGCTGCCGACAACAACTCGTTAAGGGGGTATGGTAATTGAGATATTCTCAGCCAATTGTGAATTACAAAGGCCAAGAATTCCAGGGGTCTTTGACTCAGGGTGGTATGATCTAACACATCATAAGCCCACTTTAACATTTCGCCCTCAAACAGAATGTAGGCCATTTGGTGGGCCCAGATAGACACTGGGGTGCATTGGAATTCAGGGTTCGCTAAAAATTTAGCGCACTCAGACAAAAATTCATCGGCTGTTTCAGGTTCAAGATTTTTAAACCTCTTAAAGGTACAAGAACCATATTCGACAAAATCGTACAAATCAGAAATTCCCTCTACACTGGGAATTTCGGTTTGGCTGGTCATACTGTAACGATTGTGGAATTATCTCCGTGGTCAGCGCACAGAATGCGCGTTGACACTGCGGAAATCCTCCACAAGTGTATAATTAGACAGAACCCAGCTTTGGTGCAATGCACCTGTAGAGGGGAATTCCCACCAGCAGATGGAGCTGTGGAGTGCAGAGGAATAAACCCTCTGCACTGCCACAGATGCCAGAGAGGAATTGTTCGAGGGAAAGCAATACAGGGCAAGATATCCCCTAGCTAAAGAGAGCGAACACAGAGACAGAATGTATGTATGTCCACCAATCTAGTCACCACCCGGCAACGGCGAACACACAACAGTGAAGACCCAGTGGAAAAGCAGTCGCAAGAGATGGTGATTGCTGACAGCGACATGAGACTGAATAAGCACAGAGATAGAATGTATGTGTATCCACCAATCTAGTCGCCACCCGGCGACGGCGAACACACAACAGCGGAAACCAAGTGGGAACGCAATCGCAAGAGTGGCGATTGCCAACAGTGACACAAGACCGAGTAAGACAGAGAACAAGTATAGCAAGAAAGACACAGCGAAACAATGATCAGAAAGCCAAGGAAAATAACAAACCCACTCGATAAGCGCGGTCGCCGCGCAAAAAGTGCAATAGCGACAAAGCACGCCAACCCTAACTAACCAATGTAGCACAAAACGAAAAGAGAACGCGAACGCTTGCTAAACGGTTGCCTCACCGAGCCTACAGCAAGCGTTTGCTCCAGACAAGACAGACTGAAGGAGTAGCCAGTAGCAACCGCAGCTTTGGCCTACACTCCCAGACAGAAGGAACCACCGCCACTACCGCTAGTGCGAATGCGATCCCCACAGACAGCACGATTTCCTGTCGACCGCCGCCGGCGACAAGACAATCGCAACAGATAGACAGAACGATTCGCTACCACCAACCACTGGCGACAGCGCAATCGCATGAACGAGACAGAAAACAGAAAAGGCAGTACAAATATACACAATTCTGACTGCACTTCATAGGAATGCAAGGAGCACTCCCAAAGGGTATCTACTCTAAGCTAGCAATAATAGCAAACAATGAGCAGAGGGCTGAGACTCCAGGCAAGTTAGCAGGAACAAACCATCATGACCAGCAGGGAATTCTGGGAGCAAAAGGTATTTATACTGCAAGCCATCAACGGAAGCAGCTAAGACATTTGCATGACAAGTGTATGCAAATTCCTCACCAGCAGAGTAACTCTGAAACTTGCAAAGTGAAGACAGGTCTCTTTTCCAGAGACCAGCAGCACTCAGACCTAAGGAATGGTCAAACAGCTGTCTGCCTGTGCAGACAGCTGAGTGGATCATTACAGCCCAATTTTCAAAAAAGGTTCGGCAAGTTGTGTAATCACAAGGTACTAAGAAGCGGAAAAAGTGTAGACTCTGAATAACCTGAAAGGTAAATCTCAGTGGGAGGTCACATTTTGCCAAAACTTCTTGACAATTAAGCAACCGAGCGCCTGTCCAGTATGCGCTCAAAGTGGTCATGCTCTTATTAACCGTCCAAGAAAAATGTTGCTGATACCCTGGAGGAAAGTCAGGATTCCCTATGATTGATGTCAGAGAAGAAGGGCTAGAAGTGAGCTTCAGGTATTCCCTGGACCTTTTCCAAAGTTGCAAGGTCAAACGAGTGGAGGGCAGAGCAATTTTAGAAAAGAAAGCTAATGAAAGTGATGACCATAATAATGATTGGAGGGTATAGGGTCCACACTGGGAAGATTCTAGTTGCAGCCAGAGTGGAGCTCCCCCTCCTGCAAAAATGCTGGAGATATTGTAGGCTAAACCTATTAGCTAAATCCCTGGCCTGAGCTTCAGGATAATTACAGCAAAGTAGCTAAGATCTAGAGCAGGGACGAGCAGAAACTACGCCAGTGCGAATTTACGCATCATAGTTTGCATCTACGCATCGTAGTTCATAGGCGAAGTTTCAAACCTACGCTTACGAATTTAGGCGTAGCGAAGTACCGCTATGCGTAGCTTACGTCCACTATGCGTAGTTAACATGGGTATTGCGTAGTGAACTACGAATGCGTTAATCGCGTCTAATTTTCTGCATGTGATTGTATGCATACAAATTTACGCATTGGAAAGGGGAATGTACGCATAGAAGGGTTCCCAGTATATGCATTTCTAAAGAAAATTAATGCGTACAATTTTCTGCTAACGGGCATAAGTATCCGCATACACTACGCTTCGCACTACGCGTAATTGCGTATTTTAACGCGTATTCTACGAAAAGCATATGAAGCGAATATTTGTTTTCGAAGCTGTAATTTGGCGAAGTGTAATTGCGTAAAACTACGCGTATTTCCAGCGTAGCGAAGTTGGCTGACTACGACCATCCCTGAGAGGTTCAAACATAATCCAGATACCTTTCCAAATTGGTGCATGAGGTTAAACAGTGGGGGAAGGAAAGCCAAAGGCTCAGTGACTGTTAGAGCTAAATAACAATAACAATAATATTTATGTAGCGCTTTTCTCCCTGGGGACTCAAAGCGCTGTGACCCTGCATTATGCAGTCTCAAAGGCTAGGGAAAAGAAGTGAGTTTTTAGCCTTTTTTTAAAGCTGTCCAGAGAAGGAGGGGCTGCATAGGAAAAGGCCCGAGCACCAAATGTTAAGTGTATCCTGGGAATAACCAGCTTCATCTTGTTAGCAGAGCGGAGGGTGCGTGGAGGGGCATAAAGTTCCAATAGATCCGCTATGTATTTGGGTTCCATGTGGTGTAGAGCCTTGAATGTCAGCAGGCAGATCTTAAAATTGATTCTCCATTTTACTGGCAACCAGTGAAGAGTTTGCAGTACTGGGGTGATGTGTGAGCTGCGGGGGGCATTGGATAGGAGTCTGGCTGCAGCAATCTGTACTAGCTGTAAGGGGCGCAGAACCTTATCTGTAGATCCGATGAACAGGGCGTTGCAGTAGTCTAGGCAGGAGGATACAAATGCGTGAACCAGGGCAGGTAGGTCTTCAGCTGGGATAAGGTGTTTGATTTTCGCTATATTTCTTAGACGGAAGAAGGAAGACTTGATGACAGTTGATACCTGCTGTCTGAGTTTTAGATTTCCATCCAGGATCACCCCAAGGTTTCGCACAGAGTCTTTATACTGTACAGTATCTCCCCCAATTGCTAGTTTGAGGTGGTGTGCGTTTTGAACTTTATCCATCATGTGTGGACCACCTACCACCAACACCTCTGTTTTGTCAGAGTTCAGCCTCAGCCAGCTGGTGTTCATCCAATTTTGTGAATCCACTAGACACGCATTTATGGATGCTGCTGTGTCTTGGGTGCCAGGCTTGAAGGACAGATACAGTTGTGTGTCATCTGCATAACAATGGTATCCTAGGCCATAGTTCTGGATTATTTTGCCCAGTGGGAGCATGTAGACTGCAAAGAGTAATGGTGATAGTACAGAACCCTGTGGAACTCCATAGGCAAGTGGCACTGGATTAGAGTAGTGTGTGTCCAGACATACTTGCTGTGTCCTGCCAGATAAGAAGGTCTGAAACCAGCTACGAACATTACCCCTTAGGCCACAGTAATTCTTCAGTCACTGGATTAGTATTTCATGATCCACAGTATCAAATGCTGCTGACAAGTCAAGAATAGAGTTGGGCCGAACCTCCGATTTTAGGTTCGCGAACCGGGTTCGTGAACTTTCGCAGAAGGTTCGGTTCGCGTTAAAGTTCGCGAACCGCAATAGACTTCAATGGGGATGCGAACTTTTAAAAAAAAAAAAAATTATGCTGGCCACAAAAGTGATGGAAAAGATGTTTCAAGGGGTCTAACACCTGGAGGGGGGCATGGCGGAGTGGGATAGATGCCAAAAGTCCCCGGGAAAAATCTGGATTTGACGCAAAGCAGCGTTTTAAGGGCAGAAATCACATTGAATGCTAAATGACAGGCCTAAAGTGCTTTAAAACATCTTGCATGTGTATACATCAATCAGGTAGTGTAATTAAGGTACTGCTTCACACTGACACACCAAACTGTTCACTGAACAGAACAGGTATGCAGTGGCGGGTTCACTGAACAGGTATGCAGTGGCAGGATTAATGAACAGGTATGCAGTGGCAGGATCACTGAACAGGTACGCAGTGGCAGGATCAATGAACAGGTATGCACTGGCAGGATCACTGAACAGGTATGCAGTGGCAGGATCAATGAACAGGTATGCACTGGCAGGATCACTGAACAGGTATGCAGTGGCAGGATCAATGAACAGGTATGCAGTGGCAGGATCACTGAACAGGTATGCAGTGGCAGGATCACAGTACAGGTATGCAGTGGGCTGAGGGCTCACTGAACAGAACAGGTATGCAGCCAGGAAGAAGTTAAGCCTAACTAATCTTTCCCTATGAGAGACTGCAGCAGCTCGCCCTACTCTCACTAATGCAGGCACACGAGTGGCCATAACGGCCGCCGCTGCCTGCCTTATATAAGGGGGGGTGGGGCTCCAGAGGCTAGTGTAGCCTAATTGGCTACACTGGGCCTGCTGACTGTGATGTAGAGGGTCAAAGTTGACCCTCAGGTGCATTATGGGGCGAACCGATTTTTTGCGAACTTTTGCCGCAAAACGTTCGCGTGCGACACCCTCACGCGAACCACCTAAGTTCGCGCGAACCACGTTCGCCGGCGAACCGTTCGGCCCAACTCTAGTCAAGAAGAATCAGAATTGAGCAATCACCCTTGTCCCTTGCAGTAAGTAGATCATTCATTACTCGGACTAATGCCATTTCAGTGCTGTGCCTTTTTCTGAATCCTGACTGAAAAGTATCAAAGATGTTGTTATCTGTAAGCCTGGCTTCTAGCTGGTTGGCGACTGCTTTCTCGATAACTTTTGATAGGAATGGTAAGTTTGCCACAGGTCTGTAGTTGGTTACAGAATCAGGATCTAGTGATGGTTTCTTCAAGAGGGGTTTTCTGATTGCTTTCTTTAGTTCTTCTGGGAACAGTCCACTTTGCAAGGAGCACTTTGTGAAGTGCTGGCCTGATCAGCTCTGGGCACTGCATTAAGGATCCAGTTGGGCCAGGATCCAGGTCGCAGGTAGTGGGGCGGAGACTTTGAATGAGAATTCCAAAATCTTCTTCACTCAGAGTGTCAAAGACTTGCCATGGTGGTCCGGTAGTAGGCATATGCAAAGTCCAGTGGTCAATTGATGTTGTTGGTGTAATGCTGGCATGGATGGTAGACACCTTGTTTGTGAAGAAGGCAGAGAATTCTTCACACCTTTCCCTGGAGAATGTGGTTGGGGCTTTCAGGCAGGAAGGATTGCAGAGTGATTCCACTGTGTGGAAGAGTTGAGCAGCTCTGTTGTTGGCTGTAGATATTTTGTGCGAGATAAAGTCTGATTTTTTCTTGGTTATTGCTTGTTGGTATTGTCTGAGATGTTGAACTAGGCTAGATTTGTGCTCCTCAGACCCTTATTTATGCCACTGTCTCTCTAGTCTGCGCCCTTTCTTTTTTAGATCCATGATGGTTTTGTCAAACCAATTAGATTTCTGCTTTTTGGTTGCTGATTTGGTGCGCCATGGGGCAATACTGTCAAGTGTTTCATATATCGTGTTGTTGTACTGGGCTACTAGAGTGTTTGGGTCCAATTGACTGTGGAGCAGATTTGTAAAATCCATGTTGGCAGTTATCCTCTCCGGTGTTAATTTACTCAGGGGACGGGTTTTGATTATTTCTTTAGGGAGCTGCTTGATAGGGTTGAACATCAGTTCAATAGTAAACTGTATTATGTGATGGTCTGACCACACCACTGGGGTTACTGTTATGTTACTAATGTCAATTCCAAGGTGGAACAGTAAGTCTAGCGTATGCCCTCCTTTGTGGGTAGCAGATTTTACAACTTGCGTGAAGTGTAGTCCACCCATGAGATTGATTAGTTCATTTGCATCTTGTGATTGAGTGTTATCAGCCCAGACGTTGAAGTCACGAAGGATGATCCATCTCGGATAAGACAGAGTCAGCATGGCCAGAAGTTCTGAGAATTCCTGTAGGAATGGGTCAGCATCTTAGGGGGGGCGATAAACCACTAAAATTTTGAAGCCTTTACCAGCTGAGATCTGGGCACCTATACATTCAAAGGACTTTGTTGAGCCAACATTCAGGGCTCTGAGCTGCAGGGTTGTTTTGCCACAAATTGCTACACCCCCTCCTTTGCGGTCTCGTCTTCCCTCACTTAGGACTGAGTAATTGTATGGGATGGTTGCTTCCAATGTGGGGCCCGCATTGGCATCAATCCAGGTTTCAGTGATGCATGAAAAATCGCATGTCTGAATAAGGTCCGCAATAATGGCTGTTTTATTGTTTATAGAGCGGGCATTGCAGAGCAATGCGGTGACTGCATGGGGCTTAGAAATGGCGACTGAGTTCACTGCCGGGGTGTTACTGCATCTCTGACTAGGGACATGGTAACTTCTGCTACTTTCAGCCTCTGATTTCCAGTAAACGTCACTGGAGATTGCTGGAAAGTTATTTTACTTAAATGGACCTGGGTCCCCGAAGTTGGACTGAGTCTGAGTGTGGCACTTTTTATGGGCCTGGCCACCTTTTTTACCTCTGTGCGTTTTATTTAAAATCCCTAGAGATTCCAGCAAATTAGCTTGTTTTTTCCCAATGTGAGATGCAGCTCTCGATGGCCTGAAAGATAGTAAGAAGCTGGCCTTATAGATTAACATTGCTCTTTGGGAAGGAATGGGTTAAGTAAGCTCTTCTTTTGATTGTTGTTGTTTATCAGTGGGGGGTAGACAAAAGCAAATGCTGGCCTTGAGAATCTGCTAGCAGAGGTGTGAAAATTCCATTGATGTGCAGAAACATGGGGCCTACTAAGGTTCACTTAGAAAGGCAATAGAGTCAATATAATTTCAGCCTCTGAATGCATTTAAAGTATTTGTAAAGTCTGCAAAAACGGATTGCCAGCTGAAAGATATTACTGCTGTTTGAGGAAGGAGGATGAATTCCCTTACCTTGGGAAGAGGACTTGGTAAGGTAGGAGATCTGCTTGCTGTATTGCATGGACATGCTTTTTGATGTGTTGGTTTGTTTGAAGCTGTGGACCTCATGAGTATCCTGGTGGATAAATCCTATTCCGTTGTGTGTCCTTGTAGGAGTAGAGAATGCTTTTGTTTGTTTGTGTGGATTATCAGCTTCCCAATCCCATGCAGGACTCCAAAACCCAGGTCAGCTACACATGACTTTCATGGTGAGTACAATCCAGCTTGTAACTTAGCCATCCATAAACTTCCACCATTCCCAGAAGTTTCCAGTTGTAGCCAGAGATTTCATGGTGCAGAATCTCTAAGTATTTTTGTTCCTTCTGTGCATATCAGAATCAGAATCAGAATTCCTTTATTTCGCCAAGCACGGGTGGGCCGTGCCCGGAATTGGATTTGGCACATTGATGGCATAGAAAGAGTCAAAAACAACAGACAAGAGTAGTACAACAGAGCAAGAGTAGTACAACAGAACATGATTAATACAACAAGACATGAGAATACACATTTGTGGTAGGGACCAGCACGGACAGCAGCGTGTGACAGCAGGTAACACTAGCATGACCTAACCAAGGCATATATGTGATTAATGCTTCCCAGAGCCGAGAGAAGGTGTGGAGCAGGTAAAAAATGAGGCTGCCATCTTGAGCGCGCTCAGAACATCCGCAAAGAGCAAAAATGTATATTCCTTGGCCCCCACTGTATATCCCCTGATATCAATGCTTTTCCGAATCATTAGGGCTAGAGGTTCTATTGCTAATGCAAATAAAGCTGGGGAAAGGGGGCACCCCTGCCTAATGCCTCTGGTTATATTAACCCCCAGAGACCCAGTGTTGTAATATTACAACATCACATTTAAGGCTACAAAAATAAACCCTCCCCCATTTTTTTCTTTTTAAAACTTCATGTACATTACTAATAGAACCTATTGTTCAGTTCTGCAACACCATTGGATGGTTTAATGTGTAAATAGGTCTGTTTATCTGGCCATGAACTCATACAACCCTGTTGCCTGCTTTGGAGTACATCATCTTGTTGTTTTGGACGGGATACATCAGGACTAAAGTAAGTGAAAAGCTTGAAATATTTTTTTATGTGATCATTAATATGTGTAGATCATGCAGATTTTTTGTCATCCTTGAATATACTGATTTTAAGAGATTTAGAGCTGGTTATTTCTATGTTGTAATTTTACAACAGTGGGTCAAAGTGATAGCAAGGTTTTGTCTGCACTTTAAACTTGAGAAGGTGATAAATCTCTAGGAGGTGAGGATTAAAGTGTTTGCATGTCTAATTGAACAATAGGTCTACTTGATAGAAGTTGTGGAATGGAAAGTGTGAAGTTTTAGGAACATGTGAATCTTTGCATTAGAATAATTAGTTAATTTGCTTTGCAGTTACTTAGCTTTTCTTTCAACTTTCAGAATGTCTGAAACCAAGAAAAACCAAATCATGTATAGTGTGCAGGATGTAATTGAGGCCATCCAGAATGGGGACAGTGACTTGGAAATGCCCTTTGACACAGATTCAAGTGACGAAGAGGAATATGGAGTTATCGGTGAAGTGGACAAGGAAAATAAATTACCCGATGACCACCTAACTTCTGATGTTCAAATCATCCCAACAGAGGCAGAACATCCTGATGCCAAGGCTGGGCCCCGTGACAGATATCGATGGCTGAAAAAGAATTTCATCTCTCCCAGTACTGAGTTTTCTGGTCAGGATGTCAGTAATGATGTCCATTCCCTCTGCACACCACTGGAGTACTTTCAGAAGTTTGTGACAGAAGATATGATCAACGCTCTGGCAGATAACACAAATCAGTACAGTTTTCAGAAGAAAGGATCATCTATAAACACAAACCCAAAGGAAATAGAGCAGATTATTGGCATGTATCTGAAGATGGGTCTTGTCCAAATGCCTGGAGTCCGTATGTACTGGGAAGCAGACACAAGATACAGTCCTGTCGCTGATGTAATGTCACGAAACAGATTCCAGTCTCTGTTAACATCATTACATTTTGTGAACAATCTAACCGTGTCTGAGATGGAACAAAAAAGTGACAAACTCTGGAAACTCAGACCATGGCTTGATGCTTTCAGAGAGAAATGCCTAAAAGTGGTCCCTGAAGAACATAACTCTGTTGATGAAATGATGATCCCTTTCAGGGGGAAATTCAGCAGCATCAAACAGTACATGCGTGGCAAGCCGAACCCATGGGGGTTCAAGCTGTGGGCAAGGACTGGAATCTCTGGTATACTTTGATTTTGATGTGTACCAAGGCAGTGTGAATGGAATACGGGCAAGATCTGAACTTGGACTATCAGGGGATGTTGTGATGAAACTTTCTTCCACACTTCCACATAGTCACAACTACAAGATCTACGCAGACAACTTTTTCACCAGCATCCCATTGATAGTTAGGCTGCTGGATTGTGGAATTCATTACATAGGAACAGCCAGACAAGTGCGCATTCCAAACTGTAATCTTGAGGATGAGAAAAGCTTGAAGAAAAAGGGAAGAGGAAGCTTTGATGTCAGAGTGGAGTCAAATCACAACATTTGTGCTGTGAAATGGTTTGACAACAGACAGGTTACACTTGTGTCTTCCTTTGCTGGCCCACAACCAGTGGAGAAGATTCAACGCTGGGACAAAACTGCCAAAAGATTTGTTGAAGTTGAGAGGCCTTATATCGTGGCTGCCTATAACAAATTCATGGGCGGAGTGGATTTGTTAGACTCATTTGCAGCAAAATACAAGTTTCCACTGAAGTCCTGCCGCTGGTACCTTTACATCTTCTGGCACACCATTATCCTAGCTGTGATCAATGCTTGGCTCCTGTACAAAAGGGACTGCAAAGCTTTGGATATCCCAAAGAAACAGATGCTAAACAGGAGAATGTTTCAGGCCCAGTTGGCATCTTCTCTTATCCTGATCGGAACGGCTGGGTCAGTGTCAAAGCGAGGGCGACCATCTGCAAGCCCAGTTTCATCAAGAGGGGGCACCTTGACTTCCCAAAAGAGGTAGTTTACAGATGATGGAGGTTCTTCAGCTGCCATGACAGCCAAAAAGTCAAATGCACACCCTCCAAAGGAAGTTTGCAAGGACATGATTGGACATTTTCCCATCAAAGCCGATAGAGGACGGTGCCGACACTGTGCAAAAGGCTATACCAACACACTTTGCAGGAAGTGCAATGTTCGCCTCTGCTTTTCAGAGCAAAATAACTGTTTTTGGAACTACCATAACTGAATAAATGAACAAATAAAACATGCACATATAGGGCTCGATTCACAAAACCGTGCTATGAAGATAGCACAAGTGCTATTTTTGCACTAGTGCTATTTCATAGCGTGGCCGTTTTTGCCTGTATTTGCGCTAACATGAAATTTTTAGTGCAAAAACACGAAATTTCTTGATTACCGCTGATAGAAGTCAATGGGCGCTTCACAGGGAAAAATTTGTGTTTTAGCGCTAAGCGCAAAAAAATAACGTTTACACACAAACAAATTCACAATAGTGCGAAAACGCAAAAAAAGGTGTGAAAAAGGCTGTGCTATGTGTTTTCATGGTTTAGTGAATCAAGCCCATAGTCTGGGTCCAATTTTTTTTATATGATACTCATTTTTTGTATTAAATTGATAATAAAAATTACTTTTTTCTTTATTATACTATTGTTGTTGTGTATATACATAAACTTAGGTGGGTCTTTATAAGTTGTAAAGTACAAATAAACTTTTAATTATTCCTTACATGTGTTCAGGGAGAGAGTGACACTATTGAAATTCTGCTACCTTACAGGCCCAGCGTTGCAATTTTACAACATCCTCCCCAAAAGTTACTAAAATGTCAAAATAAAAAAAAAAACACTGATTTAGGGATCACAAGCCTCCTATAACAACATGTGAACGTTCGAAAAAATTTTTTTACGTTTTTTTCTATATTTGGGTCTCTGGGGGTTAATTGGAATCTGAATTGGAGAGGGAATTTTTAAGGTTGCAGAAGGAGTGGAATAAAGAACCTGTATGGCTGAAAGAAAGTCACCTCTTATCCCAAATCTCTTCAGGGTAGCTAACATGTAAGGCCACTGGAGGCTATCAAAAGCCTTCAATGTCCAAGGCTAACACAGCCAACCTGTTAGAATGAAGCATGGGAGATTAAATCTATCAGCTTGCGTATACTGTTTGTAGCTTGATGGGACGGGACAAAGCCAACTTGGTCTTTATGGATCATATCAGCCAGGCAAAGATTTAGCCTAGACGACAGGATTGACGTGAACAACTTATAATCGATATTCAGGAGGGATATCGGATGATAATTTTTGGGAGAGAGCATATCTTGTCCCTCTTTAGGTATTACAGCGATTTGGGCAGCTAAGAATTCAGGGAGAATGCAATGACCTTTCATAATCGAGCCATACAGCCTCTTCAAATAAGGAGCAAGTAGGTATTTAAATCTCTTATAGTAAGGGCTAGAAAGGCCATCTGGGCCAGGCACTTTTCCCAATTTTAATTTTTTAATGCCACCCAAAATCTCCTCCTCAGATATTTCAGCATTGAGAACTTTTCTAGAGTTATCTGTTGGATAAGGGAGAGACAGTTGAGACAAAAAGAGTGAAGCTTCCTCTTCAGAAGCTATTTGCGAGGGGTTATAAAGTTTATGATAGAACGAATGCAAGGTTTTGTAAATCAAAGTCAGGTCAGTGGATTCTTGTCCAGTTTCCAGTCTGATCTTATGAACAGGGCTGGTTCAAGGGGCCCTGTGGCCCTGGGGCAAACTACATCATTGCTCCCCCCCCCTATAACCCCTCTGCTCCCCGGGGCCCTGCTGCAAGCAAGTATATTTGCAGCCAAAATCACCTTATCTCCGTCAGGTGAGTGGGCGGCAGTGGCTGCACTCGGAGACAAGCTGTCTCCCTCCTTCTCTGTGACCCGACGCATCATGTGTAAACACACGCCGGGTCATAGAGAAGGAGGGAGACAGAGTGTCTCCAAGTGCAGCTGCTGCCGCCCGCTCACCCGATGGGGATAAGGTGATTATGGCTGCTAATATACTTGCAGCAGGGCCCTGGGGAGCAGTGCGAGAAGGAAGGGGGTCGGGGGGAAAAATATTGCAGGGTCGGTGCTGCTGGGGCCCAAGCAGAGGTCGGGGCCCCGAGGCAAATTCCCCTTTTGCCTCTATGGTAGCTCCGGCCCTGCTTATGAACTCTATTTAGCTGCTGCTGAGCTCTTAATTTTATTGCCAACCATTTATCTGGCTTGTTAAGAAATGTGTGGAATTTGGACCTAGTCTATTCAAATTGTTTTTCAGTCATGTTAGACAAGGTTATATCCAACTGAAGCTTAAGATCTATGATTAATTTCCAAAGATAAGGAGTAGGTGAGGACTGAAACTCTCTATTCAGCTGAAATAATTTTTGTTCTAGGTTATATTGCATTTCTGTTCGCTTGCGTCGTTGCTGGCAAGCAATTTTAATAAGTTCACCCCTCACTGATGCCTTGTGAGTGAGCACACCATAACACATCTGACTCAATCTCTGAAGAATCATTCAGTCTAAAATAACCTGAAAGATGCTCTGAGATCCGGTCAACATTAGAAGGATCATAAAAGAGAGCTTCATTAAGCCTCCAGGTTTTAGAAACACGCAGTGACATGGAATCCTCAAAAGCAGCCAAAACAAAGTCATGATGATCAGACCAGGAAACTGGAACATGTCTAGCATAAATCACATTAGGGATATTTGCAGAATTCATTAAGATGGCATCTATTCGTGAATGGATCCTATGCTGAGGAAAATAGTAGGTGTAACCTCGTGATGGCCCATTTAACTCTCTCCAAGTGTCCGCAAGGGTTAAAAGCTGAAAGTACCGGTTCAGTTCGGCTTTTTGAGATTTGGTTAGTCTATCAACGGACTGGCTAGAGGAGTCTAAGGAACAATTAAATTGCAAATTAAAATAACCTGACGAATATAGAGTTCTATAATTTTGTGTGACTAACTGCTGAGCTCAAGCTATAAAAGATTGCATAGTTTGGATTGGATGAGCATAGAGGTTAACTATGCAAACTGTTTCCGAGTGAAGAGTTCACATAAGAATGAGGAAGGTTCCCGAGTCATCTTTAATTAATTCATGAATTTGAATAGGACAAGAATTTTGTAGTAAAATAGCAACTTCTTATCTGTAGAAGATGATAAATAGAATCTTTTAAATTGAGAATGAAAACATTTGGGATGTGAGGAGGCCGGGAAATGAGTCTCTTGTAAAGCTATAATATCCGACTTACGACGAAAGCTCAGGAAAGCCTCCCCCCTCTTAGAGGGGACATTAAATCCTCTCCTATTGGGCTCAATTCTGGTAGCTGTGCGAGGTGAAGTAATCAGCAGTCGGGAAAATACCTCACACGTTATTTTTTTTTTTATTTTCTTAATTCTGGTACATTTTCCCACCTGCTGCTTATGGTCCCTAAATTAGCGACATGCAGGGGGAAAACAGTGAGGTGTTTTCCCGACTGCTGGAAGAAGCCAGCCCGCCTCGTGAGGATCCCAGAGCTGAGGAGGGGGGCACAGCGCAGGAAGGGGGGAAATTGTGCAGAGCAGCAGGGAGGGGGGGAAGCCTCCCCCTCCCTCACCTTAGGGGCCCCCCCTTCCGCGCTCCCCCCTCCCTCCAAAAGTGCACCCAGCCAGCGGCAGCAGCGACTCAGCGAGGAATCACTTACCCCGGCAGGATCAGAGCAATAGCGCTGCGTGCCGCTGGGCTGGGCTCCGTCTCCTCCACTGACCTATCACGCTCTCGCAGTACTTCCTGCGAGAGCGTGATAGGTCAGTGGAGGAGACGGAGCCCAGCCCAGCGGCACGCAGCGCTATTGCTTTGATCCTGCCGGGGTAAGTGATTCCTCGCTGAGTCGCTGCTGCCGCTGGCTGGGTGCACTTTTGAAGGGAGGGGGGAGCGCGGAAGGGGGGCCCCTAAGGTGAGGGAGGGGGGGGGAGGCTTCCCCCCCTCCCCGCTGCTCTGCACAATTTCCCCCCTTCCTGCGCTGTGCCCCCCTCCTCAGCTCTGGGACCCCCACTAACTGGGGATATCTGCCACCAATCTCGTCGCATTTTTGGGGAAATCTGCAGCCAATCTCGTTACATTTGTGGGGAAATCTTCTGCCAATCTCGTTACATTTGTGGGGAAATCTGCTGCCAATCTCGTTACATTTGTGGGGAAATCTTCTGCCAATCTCGTTGCATTTGTGGGGAAATCTTCTGCCAATCTCGTTACATTTGTGGGGAAATCTGCCAATCTCGTTACATTTGTGGGGAAATCTGCCAATCTCGTTGCATTTGTGGGGAAATCTGCCAATCTCGTTACATTTGTGGGGAAATCTGCCAATCTCGTTACATTTGTGGGGAAATCTGCTGCCAATCTCGTTATATTTGTGGGGAAATCTGCTGCCAATCTCGTTACATTTGTGGGGAAATCTGCTGCCAATCTCGTTATATTTGTAGGGAAATCTGCTGCCAATCTCGTTACATTTGTGGGGAAATCTGCTGCCAATCTTGTCGCATTTGTGGGGAAATCTGCTGCCAATCTCGTTACATTTGTGGGGAAATCTGCTGCCAATCTTGTCGCATTTGTGGGGAAATCTGCCAATCTCATTACATTTGTGGGGAAATCTGCCAATCTCGTTGCATTTGT
This sequence comes from Hyperolius riggenbachi, assembly GCF_040937935.1. Classification (NCBI taxonomy): domain Eukaryota; kingdom Metazoa; phylum Chordata; class Amphibia; order Anura; family Hyperoliidae; genus Hyperolius; species Hyperolius riggenbachi. The sequence continues at coordinate 67,437,191 of NC_090652.1, forward strand.
GGGGAAATCTGCTGCCAATCTCGTTACATTTGTGGGGAAATCTGCTGCCAATCTCGTTACATTTGTGGGGAAATCTGCTGCCAATCTCGTTACATTTGTGGGGAAATCTGCTGCCAATCTTGTCGCATTTGTGGGGAAATCTGCTGCCAATCTCGGTGCATTTGTGGGGAAATCTGCTGCCAATAAGATTGTATTTGTGGGGATATCTGCTGCCAATCTGATTGCATTTTTTGGAGAATCTGCTATCACTCTAATTGCATTTTGTGGTGAAACTGCTGCAAATTTTTTTTGGGGTGGGGGTAGGAGGCGGCCGGCCCTCCACCATGTGGTCTAGAAAAAAAAACGGCCCTCCGAGCCCGCAAAAGTTGGACAGCACTGTTTTAGAGGATGGGGGTTGTGGGGGGTGGTAGGTCGGAGCACTTTTATGGCCCATACTCACGGGCTACGCCCCTTCCTCCCCTTCCCCCCCCCCCCCCCATTTCCCCCCCCCCCCCCCCAAATTATATGCACATGGTGAATGCATTATGTGTATATAATCAAATTCTCCAGTTACCATACCATTAATGAATATAATTTTAAAGATCACGTAAACTTGATGAGGAATAACTGTGTATAGTATACCTGTAGATGCCCTAACGGGAGTATTATATGTATTGGCACATTTATATCCCATCTCTAATTTTAAAATGAAATATTCCATCTTATATGCATATTTTGATATATCTAGGACTCTTATATTTATCTTAAATAATCATCTCCTCTCCCTATATCTTTCTATATATATACATGCGCCTTATGGATTGGTAACGGCTACAAATATATATACAGACTTGAATGTGTATATATACGATAAAATGCAGAAATATGCTGTGCCATGTTTTGGATGCAGGACTAAGCCATACAATCATCTCCCTAGGACCCAGAGGAAATTGTTCGGAATGGGAGGAGGGATGTATGCACTATATCAGCAGTACAGCGGACACTCCACAGCATACTGGCTTTGAAAAAGGCGGCCGAGACCGCTGAAACGCGTAAGCCCATCTTCTTGCTGTTCATGAAGGAATTGCCAAAATAGGAATGCTCTATTCTTTCGCCTGAAACATTATTAAGACAAGCGAAACCGCAGTTGTAGCGGTAACCTGGCAACAAGATCGTGAAACAGAGGTGACGTCACCAGGAAGTGAACCAGCTGGCCCCCGGAAGTACTACGCTGACTTGCAGCAGTGCGGGGAGGCTGATACGAGCCATTGAGCTGACGGCCGGAGCTCTGGCTCGGAATTTGGAACAGAGTTTGCTACTACACGGAGCACGGATACCGGGAGCGTGAGTATAAGACCAACTACACGCATAGCAGTATACCACTCTACGGAAGTAAGCTACCATCATAAGTGAACTTTGAGGGATTGCCTTGGAGAAACTGTCTACAATTATTAGTGCTATCCGCATGAGGAAGTGTGAATTCGAATATAACATATACCCTACACCGCATTGACTGTATATTGTACAACAAACAGGGTGTATTCCCACTAAAGGACCTTTTTGACTTGCATTGGATTTGGGATTATACCCAAGCAGGAAACCACTGAGGATTGTCATCCAGAATATCTTTTATATTTTTTAAGGATTCTATATTGAAGCTTTTTTTGGAGATCGGCCCTTGATATTGCATGCATGTATATATATGTGTTTTGATACGTACAATTTTTATCGATTTTTTATTGATGTCCTAGCTCTGGGTACGCACATATGCATATGTATATGTATGCAATTTTTTCTGAAACACACATTGGGTAGTCTATGTATGTCTGAGGGTCATGCATGAATGAGCTTTACGAAGTGAACTATCTGTATAGATCTGGAAACGATACTGAATTGATACAGATTGGTATGGGAATATATTAATGGAGATTTATTTTTATGCTAGGAATTTCCTTGATTTTCTTAAGTGATTGATGTTTATGTGAAATAAAATTTCATCTGATTTTATACACACCTACCATTTTGACTGGAACATTACAGGTTTAGAGGAATACATCTACCCAGCGCAACCTAGCTTTGCCTTTTATGTTTTAATATATATATGTGGGTGAGTGGGAACACACACTTTTTAGGTTAGCTGCGGGTTAAACAAACACAGGAAGGTATTCCCAATAAGCGCCCTCCACCCCTTTGGGCTACAATTGTCGCCCGTGAGTATGTGTCGTTGCACGGGCGCGCACCCCGAACTGTTGCTCGTCGCTGATGTCGCCAGGCGACAGTCGCCGCCGCAACAAGATAGGAATACATTGGGCTTCCGGCGGGGGGAGGAGCAACAGCGACAGCTTCCGCCGCATAAGTTGCCAGGTCCCTCCGCCGTGTGTATGCAGAGGGAGCTGGCGACGAGCTGTCGCCGGCCTGTCGCGCACACGCTCACGTGTGCTGGCGACAGACCAAAAAGTTGCCCGTGAGTATGGGCCATTAGAGGCTGGGGTCGGAGGGGGGGGGGGGGGGGGGTTTGGAACACAGAACAAGCTGAAAAGGCTCCATGTTATGTGACAGATATTACAATTCTGTCACAGCACTGCATTTATCATGTGGTAGAGGTAGGTCTAATTATGTGAGGTAAAAGACATGCAAACACGCACCTTATTTCACTTCAGAATTCAAGTGTGAGGTATTTTACTACTAAATACCACACATTTATAGTAGAAAATTACCACATGAATTACCTCATGAAATTACATGAGGTAAAACTTTACCTAAACTACCAGAATTCAAAAGTTGATCTCCCTCATGAGGTAAACCCAATTTCATGAGGTAATTATTTGCTAAACGCTACCAGAATTGAGCCCATTGTGAGAAATTAGTTTATCCATCTATGAACCATAGGATCAGAACCGCTAAATGACCCAAAAGATCAGAGCCCTGCCCACTAAGCCAAGAACATGACCCCCACTTTTATACCAAACATTAAAGTCACTTTCCCTGAACATTAAAGGACATTGTACCTGAATTGGAAAAAATTACACATATAAAAATGTGGAGAACCAAACCTTTTGCAGAGGTCAGGGGGGTGAGCACCCATAATGGGTGGCCATCCCAACCAACCACATCTGGAGGGCAGCAAACAGTCACAGCATAGTGGACAGCCATACATGTGATAAAATTATTGAACATACAATAATGGCATAGAAAGAGAGAATTAATCAAACTTTAACAGATAACAGTAGTAAGAGATAACTCCAAAAAAGAAGAAAACCCCCGAGGCTGGCTTAAAAGTAGCTGGAGACCCATAGTTCCAATTGCACCATTACTTAAAGTACTAAATTCTCTTGAGAGGTAGATGCACTTTAGAAAACAAAGACAAAAGACCGAGAGCCCAAATGGTGTAGTAAATCTAGACAATGTAGCCACACTAGATCGAAAGAATTTATACTCACAAACGTGGGTTGCCCCTAGGCAACCACTCCATATGCCGGTGGGTAGAACTAGAACCTGACCCCACTCAGGTATAAGATGTCGCTCTCTTTTTGCACTTTGATCTGTGAAGCATGAATTTGGTTGTTAACTATTACAAGCTTTTGGGGTCTTTTATTTATGGATGTTTTTTGTTCTGTATCTTTTATAGCCTGTACTCCTGTATAATTGCCTGAGGAAGCGGGTTAATCCCGTGAAACGCGTAGCATCTGGGAGTATCAATAAATTGCTGATTTTTTTGATCAAGCACTGTGTTTTCTATCGGTTTTTGGTCTGTTGGATGGGTGGTGAGCACGTCTCCCCCCATTTTTTATCCTTACATTGTTTTTACTCTTTTTTGGCGCCTCTGGTCCTTATCCTCATCACTTGAGAGGTAGAGGGTGAGTCGGGAGCGACCTGCTGTCTTAGCCTTTTTCTATTTTTTACATTAGACCAGGCCCTTGAAGGTTTAGGATCCCGTTGAGGAAGCGGTGGATCAGGAAGAGCAGGGAGATCAAAGACACATAGAGTAAAAGCTTTTCTTGCTTCCTCCAGAGACTTACACGCATGAGATCTATTGTTATGTTGAAATTGCAGCGCAAAGGGAAAGCCCCATTTATAACGAATTCCAGCCTTAATCAATACCTCTGTGTATGCTTTCATGTCCCTGTGTCTAGTGAGAGTGAGAGGCGACAGGAGGTCAGCAAATAATTTCACAGAGTATGGGATTTAAGTCGCGGGCCGCAATTAAGATTGCATCTCTCGTTTCTTCATGCAGGAACTTCAAGACAATGTACAAGACAATGGGGAGATCCGTATTTCGTGGTTCATTAAGGGCCCTATGTATGCGCACAATATGGAAGTCCTCCTGGGGCCTCTGAGGCAGCAAAGCCAAAAAAAATATTCAAAGCAGTTTCCTTCTAGAGATGTCCCGAACAGTTCGCCTGCGAACGGTTCCATGCGAACTTTGGGTGGTTCGCGTTCACCTGCGAAGGCGAACTTTTGCGGAAGTTCGATTTGCCCCCAAATGCTCCATTAGGGTCAACTTTGACCCTCTTCATCACAGTCAGCAGGCACATTGTAGCCAATCCAGCTACACTCAGCCCTGGAGCCCCACCCCCCTTATATTGGGCAGGCTTGCCGGCCATGACACTCCCTCGTGTGCCTGCAAATAGACAGACTAGGGAGAGCTGCTGCAGATTTTTTTCTCCTAGGGAAAGATTAGTTAGGCTCTTGGCTTGTTAGCTTGCTCTTGGCTGATTGTTATTGCTAAAATAGCACCCCTCACCCTCAACAGCTCTTTTGAGAGCTAATGTTTTCCTGATGTGTTTTTTTTGTGTGTGTGTTGCTCACTGACACTGACATTATACAGCCCTATCTGTTGCAGCTGGACCTTGGTAATTGTTATTACTGTGCCAGCCAGGCCCTGCCTAACTATCTATACTGGGACACCTACCTATGCCTCCCTAACTACTGGGGCACCTACTTACCTATACGGGGACACCTACCTACCTACCTATGCCTACCTACCTATACTGGGACTCCTACCTATGCCTAGCTAACTACTGAGGCACCTACCTATGCCTACCTACCTATACTGGGACTCCTACCTATGCCTATCTACCTATACTGGGGCACCTACCTATGCCTATCTACCTATACTGGGACACCTACCTATGCCTACCTACCTATACTGGGTCTCCTACCTATGCCTAGCTAACTACTGAGGCACCTACCTATGCCTGCCTACCTATACTGGGACTCCTACCTATGCCTAGCTAACTACTGAGGCACCTACCTATGCCTACCTACCTATACTGGGACTCCTACCTATGCCTAGCTAACTACTGAGGCACCTACCTATGCCTACCTACCTATACTGGGACTCCTACCTATGCCTACCTACCTATACTGGGGCACCTACCTATGCCTATCTACCTATACTGGGACACCTACCTATGCCTACCTACCTATACTGGGACTCCTACCTATGCCTAGATAACTACTGAGGCACCTGCCTATGCCTACCTACCTATACTGTGACTCCTACCTATGCCTACCTACCTATACTGGGGCACCTACCTATGCCTATCTACTTATACTGGGACACCTACCTATGCCTACCTACCTATACTGGGACACCTACCTATGCCTACCTACCTATACTGGGACTCCTACCTATGCCTATCTACCTATACTGGGACACTTGCCTATGCCTATCTACCTATACTGGTACACCTACCTATGCCTACCTTACTATACTGGGACTCCTACCTATGCCTACCTACCTATACTGGGACTCCTACCTATGCCTACCTACCTATACTGGGACTCCTACCTATGCCTAGCTAACTACTGAGGCACCTACCTATGCCTACCTACCTATACTGGGACTCCTACCTATGCCTACCTACCTATATTGGGGCACCTACCTATGCCTATCTACCTATACGGGGACACCTACCTAAGCCTATCTACCTATACTGGGACACCAACCTATGCCTACCTACCTATACTGGGACTCCTACCTATGCCTATCTACCTATACTGGTACACCTACCTATGCCTACCTAACTATACTGGGTCTCCTACCTATGCCTACCTTCCTATACTGGAACTCCTACCTATGCCTACCTACCTATACTGGGACTCCTACCTATGTCTATCTACCTATACTGGGACTCCTACCTATGCCTATCTACCTGTACTGGGACACCTACCTATGCCTACCTACCTATACTGGGACTCCTACCTATGCCTACCTACCTATACTGGGACTCCTACCTATGCCTAGCTAACTACTGAGGCACCTGCCTATGCCTACCTACCTATACTGGGACTCCTACCTATGCCTAGCTAACTACTGAGGCACCTGCCTATGCCTAACTGCCTATACTGGGACTCCTACCTATGCCTACCTACATACAAAAAGATAATAAGGTTTTTGCTTCATTGTGGACAGACCAAATTTGATCAGCTGGACAGTCACTGTTGTTCTATCATTGAGCTACCACAGCCCTGCGACCATATGGGCTGGAAAACCGTCACCGCCTGCACTCTGGCCATGTTGCACACCAGTCCAGCACGGCCGTCACTACGCAAACAGCTGTTTGCGGTGCGTTACACAGTGAGTTTGGTGTATCATTGTGAAGCAGTACTCTAATTACACTCCCTGATTGATGTATACACATGCAAGATGTTTGAAAGCACTTTAGGCCTGCAATTTAGCATTCAATGGCCTCGATTCACCAAGCGGTGATAACTCAGTTATCACGCCTAAAGGACTTTAGGCGTGATGACCTTTTCACCACTGAGTTATCACCGCTTTTTCCTGCTCTTCGCGCGAAGTTACCGCGCGAACGCGCGTTCGCGCGTACGCGCGTGAGAGCGCGCGCAAAGTCCCATAGAGTTTAATGGGAGCTTCGCGCGAAGCGTCGGGTGCTGCGCGCGCACTTACGCGCCTACGCGCGGTAACTTCGCGCGAAGCCCTTCTTATCATGCCTAAACTGAGTTTTGGCGTGATAAGGGCCTTTTCACCACGGTGCTAACACTTTGCACCGCTTGGTGAATCGAGCCCAATGTGATTTCTGTGCTTTACGTCAAATCCAGATTTTTCCCCGGGACTTTTGGTGTCTATCCCACTCCGCCACCTGGGGGTCCAGGTGTTAGACCCCTTGAAACATGTTCTCCATCACTTTTCTGGCCAGCATAAGTGTTTCTAGTTTTCAAAGTTTACCTCCCCATTGAAGTCTATTGCGGTTCGCAAACTTTTACGCGAACCGAACCTTCCGCGGAAGTTCGCGAACCAAAAATCGGAGGTTCGCGACATCTCTATTTCCTTCAGGTCACTCACTGACTCTGGTACACCTCTTATCCTTACCCTTACCTACCCTTACCTACCCTTCTTCTTGATCTATTTTCGAGGTCTTTAAGCTTGATCTACATTGTAGCTATCTTAGAGTCCTGGTTTTCTAGCTGGGCCTTGTCCACCACCCTTGCATCAACTAGGTCTTCTGTCTTCTTTTCAAGCTGATTGACCCTGTCCCCTATCTCTGCTATCTGGGCAGAGAGATCACTCACCACTGCCGAGAGTTCTTTACAGAACAGCGACTTAATGTTCTTATAAAGCTGGTCCAAGTTGATCTCCTCCTGAAGCGAAGATTGAGAACCAGTCGGGGAGCTCGGTTCCAGCTCGTCTTCATTCAATTTCTTAGGGGCGGACGCCATCTTGGAAGCACGTAATGGCGTCTGTGCAGGCCCGAACAGCTCAGGGATAGTACTTCCTGGACAAGCTTTGAGCTTCTAGTCATTCTCCCAGACATCTAGGGAGCTTGCAGGAAAAAACCCAGGGATTTTAAACGCTGGATTGCCAGTGAAAGCTTAGGCTGTCTCACTATCCAAGACGGAGCTCAGAGGTTTAGCATCCGTCCGATGTGACGCCGCGCATGTGCCCTTTGTAAATGCATTTTAAATGGGAATATTAAGAAAAAAATGGAAAAATCATTATTTTTCAGTTTTTGGCCATTATAGCTTTAACCAGCTGGGCGGTATGGACGAGCTCAGCTCGTCCAGTACCGCCGGAGCCTGCCGCTCAGGCCCTGCTGGGCCGATTTGCCCCAAATAAAGTGCAGCACACGCAGCCGGCACTTTGCCAGCCGCGTGTGCTGCCCGATCGCCGCCGCTCTGCGGCGATTCGCCGCGAGCAGCGGCGAAAGAGGGTCCCCCCAGCCGCCTGAGCCCTGCACAGCCGGAACAAAAAGTTCCGGCCAGCGCTAAGGGCTGGATCGGATGCGTCTGACGTCAGGACGTCGGCTGACGTCCATGACGTCACTCCGCTCGTCGCTATGGCGACGGTGTAAGCAAAACAAGGAAGGCCGCTCATTGCGGCCTTCCTTGTTTATTCTGGGCGCCGGAGGCGATCGGAAGAACGCCTCCGGAGCGCCATCTAGTGGGCTTTCATGCAGCCAACTTTCAGTTGGCTGCATGAAATAGTTTTTTTTTAATTTAAAAAAAACCCTCCCGCAGCCTCCCTGGCGATCTTATCAGAACGCCAGGGTGGTTAAAATAATACATGCTATCATAATTAAAACCTTCGTATTTGATTTTCCCATTTGCCCCAGTTATTACACCATTTAAATTATGTCCCTATAACAATGTATGGCTCCAATATATTATTTGGAAATAAAGGTGCATTTTTTCAGTTCTGCCTCCATCACTATTTACAAGCTTATAATAATTAAAAAAAAGATTGTTAATATACCCTCTTGACATGCATATTAATAAAGTTCAGACCCTTAGGTAACTATGTATGTTTTGTTTTTTTAATTGTAATTTTTTATTTATTTATTTATTTTTTAGTTAAAAATGTTATTTGTGTATTTTCTGGAGTGTGGGAGGTAAACAGTTAATTGTAAATGTAATTTATTGTGTTAGATAGAAAAAACAAGTATGTAGATGTAGTTTTATTTTTTGGCCACAAGATGGCCTCAGTCATTTTTTACCCATCCTGTAAGCAAGCCCTCTCGCTTACAAGATGTGTAGGGAGGATATATATTTTTTATTTATTTATTTTTTTTTTAGAAAGATTGCGTCTTCGCATAGAACCAGTCGGTCTTTCTAATGGGGAATTAGAGTAGGTTCACACTTGTTTTAAAAACGTATCTGTGGCTCTGGTTTTTAGCTCGATTTCAAACCTGAGCCAAGGATACCAATGTTAAAAATAGCAGCCATCTTGACTTAAAAAAAAAAAACAATCCGTCTGCGTCCTGGGGATCCATTTTAAAAACCTGAAAAGAAGGTCCAGATTTGCAATATTTTCATGATCCCCAGATACATGGAGGGGTAATGAAATGAATAGTACAATGGATCCCCCTCTACACAGGCAGCTTTGGACACAGAAACGGATCAGTTTTTGTGTCCCAGCCTGTGGGTGGGGAGGGGGCACCATGCTGGAGGGGAAAGCAGCTGGGCCCCCCCGTCTCCGCTCCCACTCCAGTTATTTGCTTAAAAAGTTCTTAAAATGTTAAGGCAGCAAACAGGGAAGCCTACCTCCTTTTCTTACTTTCTCTACTCGCCGCGTCACTTCCTGCAATGCCGCCCTCCAAAGTATAGAGGGCGGCATTGCAGGAAGTCAAGCGGCGAGTGGTGAAACGCAAAGAAGGGAGGCAAGCATCCCCGCTCACTGCCTTAACATCTTAATAACTTTTTAAGCAAATAGCTGGATGGGGACCCAGGTGAGAGAGAAGGGGGTGACCTCCTCCCCGCCAACCGCTGTCACCCCCATCCTGGCTGCTTCCCCATCTAGCATGGTTGCCCCCTTCCCCGGGCATTAGTTTCCATGGACTGGAAATGTATGCTGTAAATAGATTTAAAACTAAAAATGGAGGAGGAAAAAAAAAATGCCAAACCGGATCTGATCTGTGACGGACGTGTGTGGACCTAGCCTTAGATCAATGAACGGAAACTGCCTTCCCAATCATTGATCTCCGGGCTAACAGGTAGCGGCATGGGAGCACGTGAGCGATCGCACACAGCAGCCTTTTAACCGTAGCAGCAACGTACAAAAAGCAGAAATTCTGCTTTTTGCATTCCACATTGCTGTGCACTAAGATAATACTATACTATACTATAATAGCCTCTCTAACATGTGTAACAATAAGGAGATGTGGGGGATAAAGGTGGAAGCAAAAAAAGGCAAATCAGCCCTTCAAAGGCTATTGAGTGAACTACTGTAGCACTATTAGCACTGACTGTATCTCTCTCCAACAGCTAAAGTGCACTGGGCTTGATTCACAAAAGAGTGCTAACTGATAGCACGGCCGTTTTAGTGCAAATTTTCGCGTTGCGTGCGATTGCGAATCTTTGCGTGAAACGATAACGAATTTTCGCGCAAAATCAATATTGTTTGTGCATGAAAATTTGCGTTTGCGCACGAAAACGTTATTGTTTTGCGCAGAAATTCACGATCGCACGCAACGCGAAAATTCACACTAAAATGGACGTGCTATCAGTTAGCACTCTTTTGTGAATCAAGCCCCCTGTGTGGACACACTGAACAGCAATATCACAAGAAAAAAGCACAGCCCTTACAAGGGCTATTTGGGTAATGTAGATGGTGAATTGGTACTGTAGCAGGAAGAAACTGTACTGCAAACACAGAACACAGAGCACAAGCTAACACTTTTCCTCTCAGCAGCACTGCTCTCCCTAATCTTCCTGGCACAGCAGCCAAACACAGAGTGTAAAATGGCTGCCGTGCTGGTGTTTTTATAGGGGGGGGTGGGGGGGGGGGGGTCCAGGAGGGAGGGATACCTTATTGGCTGCCATGTGTCTGCGGACTCTGGGGTGAGGAGTCAAATTTTGGCCCCTTTATGATGGATGGGGGGGCTGGTCTAACCCTATGTTCTCAAAGTTCGCTGGGAACTGTCCGCCAGCGAGTAGGTCGGGCCATCACTAGTTATAACATGCTTTCTTTAAGTCTGGTCACTGTCTATGCAATGTGTACATATTCACATGTGCTATTCAGAAACACACTGCGTACAGCGAGAGAGGATAATGACATCTGTTACAACATAGAGATGGGTACTTGTGTATATAATTGTATGAGCAATCAGTCACATGTGGTATTATTGTGCAACACATTGCACATGTAAACACTTCCTTCATGTCTTTTTAGCTGGTCAGTCATTTATTTTAGCTGGTCAGTGATTTGGTTGTTAATTTGTACTTTACTAATTAGTTATGCTTTCTACCCTGCAGAATCTGCACTGCAATACACTTTATTGCTTACACTGAATCACAATGAAACTGAACAAAGCAGGTAAGAGTATTACATTATGATTTTACTGAGATACAACATTGCATTATATATACAGTGGGTTGCAAAAGTATTCGACCCCCTTGAAGTTTTCCACATTTTGTCATATTACTGCCACAAACATGAATCAATTTTATTGGAATTCCACATGAAAGACCAACACAAAGTGGTGTACACGTGAGAAGTGGAACGAAAATCATACATGATTCCAAACATTTTTTACAAATAAATAACTGCAAAGTGGTGTGTGCATAATTATTCGGCCCCCTTTGGTCTGAGTGCAGTCAGTTGCTTATAGACATTGCCTGATGAGTGCTAATGACTAAATAGATTCCAAACATTTTTTACAAATAAATAACTGCAAAGTGGTGTGCGCATAATTATTCGGCCCCCTTTGGTCTGAGTGCAGTCAGTTGCTTATAGACATTGCCTGATGAGTGCTAATGACTAAATAGAGTGCACCTGTGTGTAATCTAATGTCAGTACAAATACAGCTGCTCTGTGAGGGACTCAGAGGTTGTCTAAGAGAATATTGGGAGCAACAACACCGTGAAGTCCATAGAACACACAAGACAGGTCAGGGATCAAGTTATTGAGAAATTTAAAGCAGGCTTAGGCTACAAAAAGATTTCCAAAGCCTTGAACATCCCACGGAGCACTGTTCAAGTGATTATTCAGAAATGGAAGGAGTATGGCACAACTGTAAACCTACCAAGACAAGGCCGTCCACCTAAACTCACAGGCCGAACAAGGAGAGCGCTGATCAGAAATGCAGTCAAGAGACCCATGGTGACTCTGGATGAGCTGCAGAGATCTACAGCTCAGGTGGGAGACTCTATTAGTCATGCACTGCACAAAGTTGGCCTTTATGGAAGAGTGGCGAGAAGAAAGGCATTGTTAACAGAAAGCATAAGAAGTCCCGTTTGCAGTTTGCCACAAGCCATGTGGGGGACACAGCAAACATGTGGAAGAAGGTGTTCTGGTCAGATGAGACCAAAATGGAACTTATTGGCCAAAATGCAAAACGCTTTGTGTGGCAGAAAACTAACACTGCACATCACTCTGAACACACCATCCCCACTGTGTCAAATATGGTGGTGACAGCATCATGCTCGGGGGGTGCATCTCTTCAGCAGGGACAGGGAAGCTGGTCAGAGTTGATGGGAAGATGGATGGAGCCAAATACAGGGCAAACTTGAAAGAAAACCTCTTGGAGACTGCAAAAGACTTGAGACTGGGGCGGAGGTTTACCTTCCAGCAGGACAATGACCCTAAACGTAAAGCCAGGGCAACAATGGAATGGTTTAAAACAAAACATATCCATGTGTTAGAATGGCCCAGTCAAAGTCCAGATCTAAATCCAATCGAGAATCTGTGGCAAGATCTGAAAACTGCTGTTCACAAACGCTGTCCATCTAATCTGACTGAGCTGGAGCTGTTTTGCAAAGAAGAATGGGCAAGGATTTCAGTCTCTAGATGTGCAAAGCTGGTAGAGACATACCCTAAAAGACTGGCAGCTGTAATTGCAGCAAAAGGTGGTTCTACAAAGTATTGACTCAGGGGGCCGAATAATTACGCACACCCCACTTTGCAGTTATTTATTTGTAAAAAATGTTTGGAATGATGTATGATTTTCGATCCACTTCTCACATGTACACCACTTTGTATTGGTCTTTCACGTGGAATTCCAATAAAATTGATGCATGTTTGTGGCAGTAATGTGACAAAATGTGGAAAACTTCAAAGGGGCTGAATACGTTTGCAACTCACTTTATACTGTTTCCTCTTTATGAAAGAGCCTGCAGATAACTTGGCAATATTAACTTAAAGGACGACTGTAATCAGACGGAAATGGGGAATGCCATATTTCCTTTTAAAGTGGACCTGAACTCAGAACGCCCTCTTTGCTCTAAAAGATAAGCAACAGCATAACAACCTTTAAAGAGAGTCTGAAGCGAGAATAAATCTCGCTTCAGACCTCATAGATAGCAGGGGCACGCGTGACCCTGCTAAACCGCTGCTATCCCGCGGCTTAACGGGGGTCCCTGATCCCCAAAACCCCCTCCGTATTGCGGGGGAGCGCTTTCTGGTTGGGGTAGGGCTAACCGACGCAGCCCTGCCCCACGCGCGTCTGTCAGCGCGTATCTCCGCCTCTCCCCCGCCCCTCTCAGTTTTCCTTCACTGAGAGGGGCGGGGGAGAGGCGGCGATGCGCCGCTGATAGACGCGACTGGAGGCAGGGCTGCAGCCGTTAGCCCTGCCTCCAGGTACGACCAAGTCTGCGACCAAGTCTTGCGGGGGTGGGTTTGGGGGTGAAGGGACCCCCGTTTAGCGGTGCTATTGCGGCGGTTTAGCAGGGGCACACGTGCCCCTGCTAACTATGAGCTCTGAAGCGAGATTTATTCTCGCTTCAGAGTCTCTTTAAAGAAAAACATTATCCTGCGTAGACTAGCCCTGACTGGGTGAAGTGACGGGACCCGATACCGGATCTGCGGGCAGCGGAGGACAACGGTGTTGGAGCAATCCAAGCTTAGGGGGCTGGAGGAAGCCCCAGGTATGTATAAAACTTTTAGCTTTCAACAGCTCTGGTTTACTTTAATAGGAAATAAATATGACAGCCTCTGTATTCTTCTCACTTTAGTTGTCCTTTAAGGGCTAGTATATTTTTAAATTAGTGGTAGTGTATGTTGCACCCTTGTATCCACATTGTTCATATCACACAGTAGCCCAGATATATTGGCACAGACTAGACTTAAAGCAGACCTGGACTCAGAACTTCCTCTCTATTTTAAAAAGATACACAACAGCATAATAACCTTTAAAGAAAAACATTTATTTGTTACAGCTGATACAAATCCAACAATAAATCTGCAGTGTTTCTACTTCCTGCTTTCACAGAAGCTGAGATATTGTTAACATCCTGTGCTTTCAAATTAGCTTATCTGTCTTATCTGCCAGGGCAGTCAGGTGACACAAGGTAGAGAACAAATTATAACTTGTAATTAGATGAAAATGAGGTGGAATTGGACAGGTTAAACTCTCTAAATACAGACAGAGCGCATTTCTCTATGTTTTCCTTCTGACCTGTGCAAGAGTTCAGGTCAACTTTAACCCTTTCTGGACCAGCACCCTCTGCCCCCTTAAGGACCAGAGGGTGCTGGTCCAGCAAACCGCCGCTTCCCGACGAATCGCCGCAAGTTACCGTCGCTCCCACCGTACACGCCGCTCTGTCCCCGCCGCAGGCTGCTCTCTCTGCCGTCGCTATGACGGCAGAGCGCTGTGCGCCGGTCAGAAGCCACTTTCATTGGCTCCTGACCCTGTCACTTCATGTAAGCCAATGGGAAAAGCTTACATGAATGACAGGGCCAGGAGCTCACAGTGCTCTGCCGTCATAGAGGTGGCAGGGCAGCTGATTGCGGCGGTTGCAGAGCGGACCGAGCGACGCGGACGGGCTGGGGCGCGCGGTCAATGGGACGTAGAGCTTACGTCCGGTCAGTACCGCAGCGCCCCCTGCCCGACGTAGATTCGTACTCGCTCGGACCGCAGGTAGTTAATGGAAAACTTAAGCGAAAAACAAAATCATGATATAATGAATTGTATGGGCTTGATTCACAAAAGCGTGATAACTCAGCAATCATGCCTAAAAGCTTTGCACGTGCAAACTAGGGTGCTAAGTAGTTTGCACGTGCTAACGAGGGTGCTAAGTAGTTTGCACATGCTAACTATGTGGCACCCTAGTTAGCACATGCAAAGCATGTTAGCACATGCAAAGTGGCTTTTCACTGGCGTGCTAACACTTTGCACTCTTTAGTGAATCAAGCCCTATGTGTAGAACACATAACGCATATAACATTATCAGCAAAGAAAAGTCTCATATTTTTATTTTCAGTCATATAGCTTTTTTAATATAACATTGCATCAATCTGTCATATTTGCAGTTTAGAAACCACACTCTGTCTTTTAAGCTATAAAACAAAGCAGAAAAAACAACAACCATTTGAACTTCTTGCAGTAAAACCTTATTTCAAGCTGTCTTTCACTGTTTCTCTGCCGTTTAAGTTTTTCAGAAAACAGGACTGTATTCCACCCAGTGGGTCACAGAGAAGCTCTTTTGCATAGATAACTGAAGTTTTTTGTTAGCTCTCCTTGTACTGGAGAACAAATGAGCCTTTTTTCTTTGCTACTAATGTTCTATTTCTTAGCTGTACTACACATACAATTCATTAACGTATTGGTTTATTTTCTCTTCAGGTTTGCTTTAAGCACTTCACCCCCAAGGGGTTTTACCCTAGCGGGGGAAGTGGTTTTACCCTAGCAGACTAGAACAATTTTCACCTGTCAACGCTCTTCCCTTTCATTTGCCAATAACTTACCAAAATACCATAGTTTTTTTTTCACCACAAATTAAGCTTTTTGAGGGTGATATTTTTTCCCAGTAATTACTTTACATTCTATGCATTTTAAAGGGAAAAACGAGGAAAAAATAAAAAAAAAATACACAATTTCTCCAATTCGATCTCCCATAGTTTTAAAATACGTATTTAAAAAACTGAGGACGTAAAGTAACTATTTATGCTGAAAACTAGAGAGCTCTACTGAAATATCCATATTTTGTAACATTTTTACTTATGTGGTTTTGCTAAAATTGTACCATAACTTTGAAAATGTTTTTGTTTTTTTTTACAGTTTTTTTTTTCTCAGTTTGGCACACAAAAAAATTCGAATGACTTAGTGTAACGATATGTGTCAGCAAGTAACAGAGTTCAGATTATTAGGTGATCTGGAGTATCAGCAATAATACAGAGATATACCTGAGTATATGATGATCTGCAGAATCACCTATAATACAAGTATACCAGAGAGCTGATAATAACAAGGGAAGGTGCTAGTATAACAATAATACTGATATATTTAGCTATACCTCACCAGAGGAGCTGGTGGGTACTAACAGTATAATGTGATAGCTGAGTAAAGAGCTTGATGCAACAGTAGTACTGATAGGTTTAGCTATACCTCACCAGAGGAGCTGGTGGGTACTAACAGTACAATGCCCCTCACCAGAGTCAAGGGTCCTCTGGTGAGAGTAGAGTAGTCAGGCTAATCGAGTTGGCAACAGACAGACAGATGCAGTACAAAATCGGAAGGCAGAGACAAGAAGGTTAAACAGGCAGAGTCGGCAGCAAGATCAGATGGGCTAAAGTACAGAATAACTGAGCAGAGGGATAGTCAAGAACGAGCCAGAGTCATACACAGATAAATCACAGTAATCAAAGTTATTATTATAGCTATTAAAGGTCTGAGCGCTAACACGAGGCCTTCGCAACAGCAGACAAGTTGTGAGTGATTCGGCAAGGCTTAAGTAGCAGAGGAGACCCCTCCGGCACGCCCACTCCCGTCAACCAATGAGGAGCGGCGAACGTCTCCTCTGACGTCTGCCGACCGGCCAGTAAGCTGACGGGCCTCCTCCCCGCATAAAGGTCTCTTCTGTGCGCGCGCGCACGCGACAATGCGACCCTATGTGCTGCTGACAAACCCGTCCTCGGCGTGCTAGACGCCCGAGGCACGGATAGATCACTAGGCAGAGAGACGGAGGCAGCTGCGGCAGTATCGCTATTCACCGCAGCTGTCTCCTCCATGATTGTTACACTTAGGCCTCAGCTCTCAAACACCCCAAATTTTATTCTCTTACTTGTCACAGTTAAAATGATACCTTATGTACACAATCAGATAGCTTTTTGGCCATGCAATACACTGTTTACCATGAGCCGCACCAGTTGATTTTTCAAGACCATTTTTTGAACCAAAAGTAATACAGTCATTCTTTCTTTGCAAAGCCCATGGAGTGTCTGAATAGTCTAGAAAAGCCATAAATGTCACCATTCTGAAAACTAGAGACCAGGGCCTACTCAGATACAGGTAGTCCCCGGGTTACGAACGCCTGACTTACGAACGACCCGCCGATATGAATGCCGCAAACCATAGCTCCGCCCCATTGCATGACGTCATGCCCGCCGGGGACTACCTGTTCTGCTCCGTTTAAAATGCAGAGTTTTGCAGCAGAAGGTAAATAGAGGCCATCTCACCTGATCCTCAGCGGTAGAAGGTCCTCTCGTAGTGACCGGAAGCTGCGCAGCCCGTCCTCTCGCTCCTTCCACTGTTGCCCGGCGACTTCTGGCTTCACATGCGGCGCATAATGACGCAATCAGGAAGAGCCCCCTAGTGGCGGCGCTTCCTAATTGCGTCATTATGCGCCGCATGTGAAGCCAGAAGCCGCCGGGCAACAGTGGACGGAGCGAGAGGATGGGCTGCGCAGCTTCCGGGCACCACGAGGGGACCTTCTACCACCGAGGATCAGGTGAGATGGCCTCTATTTACCTTCAGCTGCAAAACTCTGCATTTTAAACGGGGGCAAAAGTGTCTGTCCCGACTTAAGGAAAGATTCAGGTTAAGAACGAGCGGGCAGTCCCTATCTCGTTCAATAACCGAGGACTATCTGTATACATATTTTTTAACATTTGTACTTATGCGGTTTTGCTGCAAATGTACCATAACTTTGAAAATGGTGTTTTTTTACAGTTTTTTTTCTTATTGGCACAAACAATAATTAAATTACATAGGCCTCATCTCTCAAACACCCCAAATTCTATTCTCTCTCTTGTCATGGCTAAAATCATAATCTATTTACATAATCAGTTTTTGGGCACATGGCAGACTGTAAACTACCAGTAGAACTAAAGGCCCTTTTTTTTCACCAAATGTAACAATGTCAATCTTTCTTATCAAAGGCTCTGGAGTGACAGAACATTTGATACATGTCATTAATGTTACCATTCTGAAAACTAGAATGGGTTCATCCCCCGGGAGCGTTCTGGGCATGTGCAGTACAATATTTTCTCCTATTGCGCATGTCGTAGGTACAGGGTGACTGCAGGGGGCTGGTAGAAGCACCAGGTAAGTGAAACTATTTTTTTTAGCTTAGTTAAGGATCTTTTTAGGCAGGGAACACAGGGAGCGCACATTCTTGCAACAGATTTAGGTCTTCATTGTACAATCTTACCACTTTTAAGTACAGTACTATGAGAGATGACCTAAAGTTTATATTAAAAGTATAAAAAAATGACTTGCATATAGTGTTTTACTTCAGCTAATATCTGGAAATATGCCTGATGAAGGGAAACCGATCCCTGAAAGCTTGCATCATTTAACGTTATCAGTTAGCATTTTAAAGGTATTACTTTTACAATTTTGTTTTACTTACATTACTCAAAGTATATTCACTCTGCTTAACCCCTTCTACTACACAGTTTTAGTAGGATTATGCAATCAAGGATTGTGTTATTAGTGAATACCTTAAAGATACAGATCTGACAGTTTTTGAGAGATAGTGAGTACTTGGTTTGAACGTACAACACTTACTAGGCCACAAAATAAATGTAGTTTTACTTACCTGGGGCTTCTTCCAGGCCCTTAAATTCATTTGGGTCCCTCGTCACTGTCTGGTCCCGCTGCCAGCCTCTGAAGGATTGCTAACCCCCGTGCAGTACGCGCCCAATGATGCAGGCGCATTGGCACAAGGACATTCGCAAGCACCCGCGCATGCACAGAATATGCCAACTCATCGGGGGTTGGCTATACTTAGAGGCTGCCAGAGGGACCTTGGAGAGGACCACCACTGTGACAAGGGATTCAAATGACTACTAGGGGCTGTAAAAAGACCCAGGTAAGTAAAACTGCTTTTATTTTGTGGACTCATTAGTCCTTTAAGGGTAGAATCAGGGGTCGAGTGGTGCGTGGACGCGGGTGAACGGCGTCCACTTACTATTTCCCTGGGGTGGACACCGTTCACCCTGCCATGTTCGGAGGGGAGCAGCGCAGTGGAAAGAGAGCTGTGAGCAGCGGTGGAGAAGGGGGGCCATTTACCCCCCTTCCCTCACCTTCGGTGCTCTCTTTCCCTCGCTCTCCCCTCCTGAAGTAAAGTGCAGGCAGCCAGCAGCGGGCGGGACTTACCTCTCCTCGTTCCTGCGTGCAGCTGCTCTGGTCTGTAGTCACTGTCCGTGTGCAGTGACTACACGACGCGTTTCGGCGTATCCACGCCTTCGTCAAGTGTCCACACTTGACGAAGGTGTGGATACGCCGAAACGCATCGTGTAGTCACTGCACACGGACACCTAGAGGAAGGCGCCCATTGTCCATCACCAGCTGGGACATCCATCCACTGCAGGCCACAAACGAGGAACAGGTTGCCACCCTTGGTTGTCTTGTTGGGCTCTTGCCCACTATATGCTTATTATTTATTGTCTTCTAGTAAGTGTTTTTAATAATTTGCGTGTTCGAGGAATAAATAACTTTAATGCATTACGGAGCGCACCTTTTGCTTTTTTCTATGTTCACAGTCATTTCCTCAGCCAGGACTAAGGAGCTGCTAGTGGTTGCATTATATACCCAGTACGCCTGGTGAGATTAGCGCAAGATTGCACATCACTTACTTTCTAATAATCGAATTGGATGGTTGATCAGCCGCCAAGTCACCTGATGTATGGTCACCATGAGTGTGAGTGGATATCCTTTATAGTCTTTTCTAACATCCTGCCAGCTCACAGGAATAGCGTCTGAAGAAGGCGTACTAGCCAAAAGTTTACTTTTTTTCTTTTAAGTTTGCCAATAAATGGTATCATCCTGATTCAAAACGTCTTGCTTTTTCTGATGGCTATCACAGTTCAACACTCTACTGCTACTGAATAGTTTACTGCATTCTACAAGGATGTCACTACAGTGCCTCTTTAATATCTGTAACAGTTGAGCACCATTCATATGTATATGTACTTCAAAAACGTAATAAAAACAAAGTTAAAAGTGAAAAAAGGTCAAATCAATTATGAATTCCATTTAAAGTCATTACATTGTTTTTCATGGATGGCTAGATCGATGGATAGATAGATAGATAGTTAGATAGATAGATAGAGTACAGAGATGATTGGCACTGCATTTGTTGCAGATTAGTTTCCCCTGGAGAGCATGTGTGATGTGTAAACAAGATTATTGATCATAATAAGAAGCGTGACATTGAGCTGAAGGCTGCAGTCACAGCAGAAAAGGGAACCCAGTAGTGACGGGAAACGGAGCAGAACATAACATTGCACTGTAAGCTGAAGTGCTTCTTTAAGAGACACTTGTGGATTTACTGTAGCTTCTGTTGTGTTTGTTCCTGGTTAGTGGAGAACTGTTCCAACTTGCTCAGCTGTGATTACTCACTTTAAAAGTGAAAGTAAACTTTAGTTGAAGAATATCCTCCTCCATCAAGGTCCCCTCTAAAGAATTTAAGCAAATATTGTTTCCGAAACTCATAGTGCTTGTCTGTGCCTGTATACAAGGAAACCGCTTTGCTCCAGAGGCGTAGCTAGGATTTTCAGCACCCAGGGACAGACAGTTTTTTTACCCCCCCTCCTGGACAAAATGGGCATGGCCATGCATCAGAATGAGGTTTTGTGCTCATGGGTGGAGTCAAATGTACAAATGCTGTATATATATAGCCATATGTGCCCCCTTCCTCCTGTTTGGATAGTTCAATGTGCCCCCTTCTCCCATTCAGATTGTCTAAAGTGCCCCCTTTAAATAGTCAAATGTGTCCCCCCTTTAGATAGCCAGATGTGCTCCCCTATAGATAGCTAGATGTTCCCCCATTCAGATAGGCAGATGTGCCCCCCTTTAGATAACCAGATGTGCCCAACTTTTCATGCAGCTGTTAATGCTTCTGCACTTCTCTGTAGGGGGGGGGGGGGGGGGGGCACTACAGCCAGCCAGTGAGCCGCCTCCCACAGACTTATGGGTTCAGTAACTGTGCTGAGCGCCCTCACAGTGCTGAGCCCACATAGCTACGCCTCTGCTTTGCTCTGTTTGTTGGAAAGATGATAACTCCTCACAAATGCAGTATTTGCTATTTTTAACCCTTTCTGATTCCTCCCTTGACCCACCCTCAAAAAAAAATCAAGAAAAAAAAGCTTAAAGAGGAACTCCAACCAAGAATTTAACTTTATCCCAATCAGTAGCTGATAACCCCTTTTACATGAGAAATATATTGCTTTTTAATAAACAGACCATCAGGGGGCGCTGTATGACTGATATTGTGGTGAAACCCCTCCCACAAGAAGCTCCGAGGACCGCGGTACTCTGGGCAAACTGCCACAATGTAACAATGTTCACTGACAGGAAATAACTGCTTACAGCTGTCTCTAATGGCCAAAACAGCTAGCAGCAGCTACATAACCTGCCCACAGTAAAAATGTCACCATGTGATAAATGTCAGAATGTAAATCGGGGAGAGGAAAGATTTTACAATGAGCAAACACTGACTAAATCATTTATACATAATTATTGTAAAAATGAAGCACTTTTTTTATTACATTATTTTCACTGGAGTTCCTCTTTAAACCTACACATTCTCCAAATTTGTGTGCTGAAATTGAACAGGTACCCGAGTCACCTCTGAGCAGGCCAGTAGGGGCATTACTGCTAGTAGTTTCTCTGGTTGTTGTTAACGCTCCCTTGAGTGCCCCCCCCTCCCCCCCCCCCCCCCCCCATCACTTCCCAGCTCAGGTTCGCTGCTTTCCCTCCATCAATTCCCAATCCTTTGTGGCATTTCCCAAGATGTACTGTGATTACACTTAAGAGGCTGATTGGCAGAGACAAGATCAGAAGATGTTAGCACAAAACCTTGCATACTAGCAGAGCAGATTAATTGCTGTACTGCTCTATGGGATGAGGGAAGCAATGTACCTTTAAAGTTAACTTCACCTTCCTAACTCCACCCTGATGAAGCCTAGATTTCCTGGTGAAACTAGGCGGCATCTGTCGTGTGGTTCTCGATCCACTGCGCTACATGGGGAGTGGACCCAGAATGGTTAATTTTACATCACAGGCTGGATCCACACAATACACAATTAAATAATTTATTACTACGGCACAAATTGGATTGTGTATCTTTTAAGCTGCCTATATAAAAAGCATTATGCAAGTAAATCAAGTAAATCTGAATGTGCCTTTAAAACTCAATTGTTGGAACGTGTTTGCGACATGATTAGTAGGGAACCTAGGTCCTCACTAGCGGTACAAACATGTCATGGTACTTCAAGAGTCAGTTTGTAGGGATTGGTCATTGATAGGATTGAGCCATCCTTTCATACTGCTCACAATGACAGAGTGTTGTTCCTGTGCAGGGGTGTTTCTGGCCTCTCTGTCGATCCGGATGGGAAAGTTTGACACACCACACACCACACACCACACACACAAACACACACACACACACACACACCACACACACACACACACACACACACACACATCACACACACAAACACACACAAACACACACAAACACACACAAACACACACACACACACACTGCAAATAACATCCTCCACAGATCTAATGCAGATAGCATATACCCCACAGCTCAGGTATTGTGCCCCCCATAAATCAAGTGCAGATAATGTCCCCCACAGATCAGATCCAGGTATCATGCTCCTCACCACAGATTGAATGCAGATAACATGCCCCCACAGACTGAATGCAGATAACACTTCTCCCCCCCCCACACACACACAGACGGAATGCAGATAACATGCCCCCACAGACTGAATGCAGATAACACTTCTCCCCCCCCACACACACACACAGACGGAATGCAGATAACATGCCCCCACAGACTGAATGCAGATAACACTTCCCCCCCCCCCACACACACACACACAGACGGAATGCAGATAACATGCCCCCCACAAATCAAAGGGGTAAAACCATGGAACGAGATCCAGTTAGAGACACTTGAGGCAAAAAAAAAAAAAAAAAAAAACAGCGTTACTCACCTGGGGCTTCTACCAGCCCACTGCAGCTGTCCGGTGCCCTTGTAGTCACGATCAGTTCCTCCTGTCCCCCGCCGCCAGCTACTTTCACTTTGCCGACAGGCCTAGCCATGTGTAGCCTTCTAAGCGTTCCCATCTGCAATAGCGTCCTGCGCCAGGCTTGCGCAGGCGCAGTAAGTAAGCAGCTGGCGGTGGGGAACAGGAGGATCCGATCGTGACTGCACGGGCATAAGACAGCTGCAGGGGGCTGGTAGAAGCCCCAGGTGAGTAAAACTGTTTTCTTTTTTAGGCTTAAGGATCCATTTAAGGAAGGTTCGTAAACTGCATGCTGTGCGGGATAACGCAGGCATTTAGTTACCTAGAGCCCATACTGTATAAAAGCCTCTGCTTTTCTCTCTCCTCTACCACAGAGCTGCAGGTTTCCTGGTTATTCATATGTTTCCAGTCATGCAACGCATGCTGGAGATGCGTGATGGCATGCCTTGCCTGTCCCCAGCATGCATAGCGCATCCAGAGACAGGTCAATAATCGGGAAATGGGAACATGCAGCTCTGTGGAAGGGGAGAGCACCACTAATAGTCCTCTACCGACCCTGGTGGAAGAGACCTCCCAAAACTGCTACCCCCATCCACACACATAGGTGTTTCACTCCCCCCCACCCCCATACAACTGCTTCAACTCCCCCACTTCCCCCAATTCCCCCCCACACACACACACACACACACACACACACACATGTTTCAGCCCCCTCCCTCCCAAACACAGGTGTTTCACTCCTCCTCTGCCCAACTGCTTCAAGCCACCCCCCTTACACACACAACTGTTTCAAACCCCCCCAAACACAGGTACTTCAGTTCCAGCCCCCCCCCCCCCCCCCCCCACACACACACAGATGTTTCACTCCTCTCCCTCTATTGGCTGGCTGGGGCGTGCATAGAGGCGCAGCGTCGGCAGAGCACATGCTAATATAAACAAGTTGAACTGGAGCTACAGACTGCAGTAGCAGCCGCGCGAGCGATCCCCCGCATTGTGCCTCCACCCGCACCCCAGGCAACCATCTGTACTTGCCTGGTCGTTGAAACGCCTTTGTTCCTGTGGCATGAGGCAATGTGGATGCATCAGCTACAGTCGATGCATCCACATGGTCTCAATGTCGACTTTTGCTGAGATGCTTTTTGTGAGATCAGATAAGTGTAAGGTGTGGTGTAAGGTCTGTAGTACGAGGAGGAGCACTCACAAATGATGGACAACATGAGGTTAATGAGAATAATGCGTAGATGCGATTGAACTTAATCTAGTCTCTCTTCTTGGGTTTTGGTAGTCTTATGTCTCTGTGCATGTGTATCTCCTTACCTCTCATGCGCAGGTTAATTGTTGTACTGCTGTATGGAATGGTGGGAGTAATGAAACCAGAAAGCCCACCTTCCTGACCCCACCCTGATGAAGTCTGGATTTCCCTGTGAAGGCAGCGTCCGTCGTGTGCTTCTCAATCCACTGCTCTACATGTGGAGTGGACCCATCACAGAACACCTATCAAAAATGCACATAAATGTGTTCTGTCTACTGCACTTCCCTGCGGCCTGTACACCTCTACAAAAGGAAGTGGGGATGACCAAAGCAGGAGAAGATAGAGGGCTTGATTCACAAAAGTGTGATAACTCAGTTATCATGCCTAAAACTTTGCATGTGCTAACTAGGGTGCTAAATAGTTAGCACGTGCAAACTACTTAGCACCCTAGTTAGCATGTGCAAAGCTTTTAGCCACGATAACTGGGTGAATCACGCTTTAGTTAACCAAGCCCAATATGTTGGTGCCCTTAAGTCCATTGTTAACGATTGGTGTCAACACGCAGAGAGAATCTGATTATTGGTGATCTGCAGAATCACCAGTAATGCAGATATACACCAGATTATGGATGATCTGCAGAATCACCAATAATCCAGGTATGTCTAACCTCTGGACACCTAAGATATGAGTGTTTGGTGTAACAGTAGCACTTTGAGTGAGAACCACCAGAGGAGCTGGAGGTTAGAAGAAAAAGAGAATTCACCCCAGACTGTGGGTGAATCCTTATAGGCTAAAGGCTCCCTAGGAGAGGGGCCTAGGCTTGGTTGCAGGATGCCCTGCTGCTAAGAAGAACAGACTTGCCCTAACTGGATGTGAGATCCTAGCTCTCTACACCCTAGAGGCGGGCAAGGTAATACAAGTACACAGTGCTAGTCTTGGGTGTGAGGTCCGTAGTCACAACACCCCGGAACTAGTCTATCTCATAATATAGAAATGATACAGTATCCTAGACTTGGGTGTGAGGTCCGTAGTCACAACACCCTGGAACTAGTCTATAGCATAACATAGCATTGACACAGTATCCTAGGCTTGGGTGTGAGGTCCGTAGTCACAACACCCTGGAACTAGTCTATAGCATAACATAGCATTGACACAGTATCCTAGGCTTGGGTGTGAGGTCCATAGTCACAACACCCTGGAACTAGTCTATAGCATAACATAGCATTGACACAGTATCCTAGGCTTGGGTGTGAGGTCCGTAGTCACAACACCCTGGAACTAGTCTATAGCATAACATACGAGAATATTCTAGCTCAGTGTGAATTCCCAGGTCCTTCCCAGTTCTAACACACTGTAGGATCTGACTGAGGTCTGTGTAACACATAAAGCATTCGCAACGGCAGACAACGTGAGACTGAGGGATGAATGGTTATATAGTGCAGCGCTGATCAGCGCCGCCCAGTCCCTTCCAGCCAATCCGCATACATCCTGGGATCAGCTGACCAAGGGAGTCAGCTAATCCCTCTCTGCTTCCCATAAAGCTTCTGTCTTTCCGCGCGCACGCGCGTGTATTCCTCAGCCTATGTGCACAGGAAGGCTGTACCACATCAGACACATGTCGCTGCGCGTAAACCGCCGGACTAGACGCGAAAGTAGTCGCCACGCCGTCAGAGCACGCGGCGGCTATTCCGCAATCCTTCACACATTGATTTATATATTTTTTCACTCCTAGGCCAACTTTTTTGTGGCTCCCTTACCATGTTCATCAGCTAATCTCCCATTCCATGTGCTGTCCCCTCTTCCATGTATAAAAACCATGTACAAAAGCCCCTGTGTCTTTCAAGCAGCTGCCAAGGTCTGGGCCTATGTTGCTTTTTCAGAAATCAGCCTATGATTAGCCTCCTTTATCACTCTGAACATTCATATTTTCTGCATTCTGATCCCATTGTCTTCTCTGTGGAGTATATATAGACAATAGACCAGGCATGGGCAAACTTGGCCCTCCAGCTGTTGAGGAACTACAAGTCCCGCAATGCATTGCAGGAGTCTTACAGCCACAGTCATGACTCATAACGGCAAATGCATTGTGGGATTTGTAGTTCCTTTTATATGCTAGAGGGCCAAGTTTGCCCATACCTGCTATAGACTATGTATAGGCTGTACACCAGCTTTTTGTCTACATTAGAGATGTCGGCGAATGGTTCCCGAACCATTCGCCGGTGAACACCTCACCCTGTACTACTTCCGGGTCGCTATGACCCGGAGTACTACGGCTGCATTGGGCCGGCGGTGCGCGTCCTTGATCACGTGCCTGCTGCCGGGCACTTTCTGCGCACGTGTGTGACGTCATGAGTACCGTAACGCTCATGCGCAGAAAGTGCCTGACAGCAGGCGTGCGATCAGAGACTTGCACCACCGTCCCAGCGCAGCCGTACTACTCCGGGTCATAGCGACCCGGAAGTAGTACAGCCAGCCACACAGAGATTCGAGGGCGAACTGTTCGCTCACATCTCTAGTCTACATTGCTTTGCATTTAGGATAAGCAGTTGAAAGTAAAATTCAGTTTTGCCTGCGGCAGTGGGGGTAACTCACCGTGGTTGCCACCGTGTTTTTTTAAAGGACAACCGAGGTGACATGTGACATGATGAGAGAGACATGTGTATGTACAAAAAATAACTAGGCTGTGTTCCTTTTTTCCTTTCTCTGCCTGAAAGAGTTAAACATCAGGTATGCAAGTGACAGTTTCTGTCCATGCTGGGACCGAGTCGGACTGAAACAGACTATAGCATAACCCTCACTGATAAGTAATTACAGCCATAAAACTCTTTCCTGTCAGTAAATGGCTTCTGAGAGCAGGAAAGAGATAAAAAGGGTCAATAATTCATAGATTTGAGCTCTAGCATACTTCACTGAAGGTGTCATTGAGCAGAGACAATGAAACAGTAAAAACTAGATTTAAATATAAAATAAAACGGTGTAATATCTAAAAAAAAGTCAATTTTAGGAGAGGGAGGATAGATACAATAGTTTTTCTCATCAGTTTATTTTTCACCTCGGATGTCCTTTAACCACTTCCACACCATGACATTTTATGCTGATCTGTGCAGCGTGGGCTCTCCAGCCCACAGCACAGATCAGCTAGCAGCCAGGGCGATCAGACTTCCCCCCTTTTTTCCCCACTAGGGGGATGTCCTGCTGGGGGGGTCTGATCGCCGCCGGCTGCTTGCGCTTGCGGGGGGGGCTCTTCAAAGCCTCCCTCCGCAGCGCTTCCTGGCCTCCTTCCCCTTCCCTCCCTCTCCCTCCCCCTGTGAGCGGCGCAGGACGGAAATCCGTCCTGCGCCTGATGGGATAGGCTTTAGCCTATCAGATGCCGGTGATCCCCGGCCAATCAGAGGCCGGGGATCGCCGATCTCCTCTACGGCGCTGCTGCGCAGCAGCGCCGTATACATGTAAACACCGGGGAAGATCTTCCCCGTGTGTTTACATTTACCCTGCGAGCCGCCGATCGGCTCGCAGGGTGTTCACGGAGACACCCTCCGTGAGCTGACATGGAACGGCCGCTCATACGAGCGGCCGTTTCCATGGTATACACTTCTGGATTCAGGGGCGTGTATATACGCTCCGAGAATCCGGAAGTGGTTAAGTCATAGTACCATTTATACTTAGATAAAGATTATTATGAAGTATTTTGCTTCGTTACTCAACTTAGCACACAGACACACACACTTACAGTATAATCCATTCAAAGGTATTGAAACTGTAATCCTGCTACTACACATACATAGTAATACAAAGGGATAATACATATTTCATTAGATTAGTTGAAGCCACCTTATGCAAATCACCTGCTGCATGAAAAGATGTGACTGTAAAAGGTAAATAGCTACTCATTCCCAATGTGTATCCACAACACAGTCCACAACCACTGGATAAGAAGTTGATCTAAACAGATAAATGCATACTTATTTCCTTGTGTATGCAAATTTCATATTTGCAATGGTCATGCCAACAAGGCAGCCAACAACTGTGTTTCCTTGGAAGTTGTTACTTATGGTCACCCTTGTAGGCTTCTCGCAAACAAGTCCCTTGAATATGTGTCATACCACACCAGAGCCCTCAGTTGTGCTGCTGGAATTGTTGCCTTTACAATCCATGTAGGTCAGGAAAATGAAGGACCAATGTGATGATGCTATTCAATAAAGTTCTTTATCTGTGATTATGAAAATTCAACCAATACTACTGTATTATGGGCTTGATTCACAAACCGATGCTAACTGATAGCACGGGCGGGCTAAACAGTTAGCACATGAAGTGCCGCACGTGGACTTTTGCGCGCGCAAAGCCCCACGACTGCACGATCGCGGGGCTTTGCATGTGCAAAAGTCCACGTGCGGCACGTCATGTGCTAACTGTTTAGCACGCCCGTGCTAACAGTCAGGGCCGGTTTAAGCAACAATGGGGCCTCAGGGCAAAATAAACCTGGGCCCCCCCCCCAACATGTACTCCGGAACAAAAATCGGCATTTGGGGACCTTTTTTGCAGCTGGTATAGTCAGGGTGTGAAGTCCCAATCAGTCGGAGCTCCACATTCTGGCTATCCCAGCCTGCATGGGGGACAAGAGGTTAAAAGTTTCAGGAGGGGGGACCCCACATAATTTTTTTTTTTAAATTCCCACACTCTAAACATAAAAAAAATTGGGAAAATAGGAAAAAATGCCAGGGATCTTCATACAGCCATATTGCGGCTGTATAGCGATCCCTGGCCAAAGCGTATAGACCCCCTGGAAACCCCATCAGGAAATTTATTGCGCTTTCGTTTGATGCATGTAAAATTACACTACCGTTAGGTTTGCTACTAAAAGTTACATTTACCGCATTTAAAAGTATACTTTTTTCCTTCAAAACTTTAAAATCGATTTTCTCAAAATCGATAAGGTCTTTTTGAAAAATTGTTCTTTCCTCTTATTTCGAATGATCTCCTTATCATATCCTGCAAATTTAGGGTTTCTAGCATTTAAGGTGGATTTGCTATTAACCATTAAAGTCGGAAGGTTTTTCAATGTGTATTTTTTTTCCTTTGAAACTTAAAAATCAATTTTCTCAAAAAACTATAAGGCCGATTTGAATTTTTTTTCCTCTTGTAGCCACTGGGGGCCCCTACAAGCTCTGGGGCCCTGGGGAAGCTGCCTCTTTTGCCTCTATGGTAGCGCTGGCCCTGCTAACAGTTAGCATCAGTTTGTGAATGACTCTATACAGCACTGACACATTCTTGTTGTGGTTTGGGTTTCTACATTTTGAAAGAGACATTTTGAAATATATCATTTTGCTACATTTATAATGAAGAGGTTTCTAAAAACTGCAGGGGAAATTAAAAAAAAAATGAAATGGATGGATTTTGGTAGGAAAATGTGGTTTAATGGCCGAGCCCCTGATTGTAGCACACAGTGATGCTCGGATACCCCCATTCATGGATTTGACTTATTCGGGCGTGGTTGAAAAAAATCTGGAAATTCCGTCATTAATTTCCGTATTTGAAACGGACTCACGAATTTGACCCGGATTTTTAAGTGAATGAGGCAATCACGGAAATTCACGTCCGTGATCCGGATTTTCCTTTAACGTTAATAGCAAAGCCCCCTATACATGCTACAATCCCCAAAATTGCACGGATTAAAAAGGTGATAAGGGGCTACAACCTAAACAAAACAAAAAAATCCAAAAATAACTTTTAGTTTTTGAGAAAATGGATTTTAATGTTAAATTAACACTTTAAATGCAGCTATTAGTTGGTAATAATTGGTTTTAAACAGGGAAATTCACTTTAAGCAATCACAGAGGTGATGGTGAGTCCCAATGGCACCTGGCGGTGGTGGTACCACTGGAGGAGGATGAGTGGCCGATGCCACAAAAACACCCAGAGAGGTTTTTGTAAATGTTTTATTTTTTTTCCTTGTAGCGATAGCAATAACATGGCAGCAGAATTGTCCATGGACCCAGGCGGTGGGAATGCAGACTTTAGTAGTGAAATAGAACCTCAGCAGCAGCAGGAGGAGGACTAAAGTGGTCAGTGTGGCAG
Source organism: Hyperolius riggenbachi (assembly GCF_040937935.1). Classification (NCBI taxonomy): domain Eukaryota; kingdom Metazoa; phylum Chordata; class Amphibia; order Anura; family Hyperoliidae; genus Hyperolius; species Hyperolius riggenbachi. The sequence goes on from NC_090652.1 coordinate 67,467,661, forward strand.
CACAGAACGACCATGGCACTTCACTGGTGGTACCACAGCATGATAATGCTGCCCCAAAAAATACATGCATCCATGGACCCTGGTGGTAAAACTCATCAGAAGCAGGAGGAGGACTAAATCGATCAATGCGGCAGCACAGAACGACCATGGCACCTCATTGGTGGTACCACAGCATGATAATGCCCAAAAAATTAGATGCATCCATGAACCCTGGCAGTGGGAACGCAGACTTTAGTAGGGAAATGTTGCAGCAGGAGGAGCAGCGTGTGTCAGCAGCAGAAGTCTATGAAGCCATGGGACAGGACGGGTGTCACCACAGCAAAAAATTAAATGAACCAGGCCAATTACGAGTATTAGGTAGGTTCTAACTTGCTTTGGAAAGGCAGGCATTGTAAAAAAAATTGCAGCAGCCACTTCATGTCCCCCTGAGGCCGACAGCAAGGGCCAGGAACTCACCTTCCACCCAAGCCTGGTTAATATTCAGGAAGGCGAGTTTGTCCACAGAGGTGTGGGACAGCCCAGAGCACTTCTTGATGAACATGCCACTGGCCACACTGAAGCATCTCTAGGAGAGGGCACTGGAAGGGGGCAGGACAGGGCGTACTGGGCAGTCTCCCTCCAGATCTCAAGTCTCTTGACCCAGTACTCCGTGGGGTCCATGGGGCTGTCAGTGTCAAGCCCGCTGAATGACCCCATGTAGTCAGACACCATGCTGGTCAGTCGCTGCTGGTGCTGGTTGGAGGAGGATGTTGTGTCTGGCACCTCTGCTCTGGGCAGCTGCACTGCATACAGGCTCTTGCTTAGGCTCAGCAGGTCTCCAGGGTGCCGGCTGCTGCTGGTGCTGCTGCTGGTGCTGCTACTGGTAATGGCCCCAAGGACCTGTTGGGCCATGGTTGCAGGCGCAGTGGTTGAGCAAGAGGACACTGGAAGGGGGCAGGACAGGACATCCAGGGCGTACTGGGCAGTCTCCCTCCAGATCTCAAGTCTCTTGACCCAGTACTCCGTGGGGTCCATGGGGCTGTCGGTGTCAAGCCCGCTGAATGACCCCATGTAGTCAGACACCATGCTGGTCAGTCGCTGCTGGTGCTGGTTGGAGGAGGATGTTGTGTCTGGCACCTCTGCTCTGGGCAGCTGCACTGCATACAGGCTCTTGCTTAGGCTCAGCAGGTCTCCAGGGTGCCGGCTGCTGCTGGTGCTGCTGCTGCTGCTGGTAATTGCCCCAAGGACTTGTTGGGCCATGGTTGCAGGCGCAGTGGTTGAGCAATGGAAATGGCGCACCACCTTCCGGGCATTTTCCAGCAGGTCGTTCATCCTCGGGTAGGTGAGCAGAAAGTGCTGCACCACCAAACTGAGAACGTGCGCCAAGCAGGGGATGTGCTGGAGGTTTTCCTGCTGCACTGTGGCCATCAGGTTGGCTCCATTATCGGCCACCACATAACCCACTTTCAGGCCTCTGGGGGTCAGCCACCTCCGCTCCTGCACCCCGAGGGTGGCCAGGATGTGAGCGGCAGTAAGCTTTTCCATCCCCAGGCTGAATAATGTTAGCAGCGATTGGCAGTGGCAAGGCTTCGCGCTGCTGCTGCTGAGGCAGGCTTGCTTACAGGGTGTGGAGGGAATGGGATCAGAAGAGCCTGCTGCATCCACCAAGTGGCCTGCTGCTGCTGCGCTCTTGTCATCCCCCCCTTCCCTAAACGTCACTGAGTGCGCCGTAAAGGACAGGTAGCATCCTGTCCCAAATTGGCTGCTCCACGAGTCCATGGTGATGTGGACCCGCTCGCTCACGGCGTAGTCGAGTGAACGGGCCACGTTTACCATCCCAAACTCGTGCAGTGCTTGGATGGCGGTCCTCAAATGTAGTGGCGAATGGGGATTTGCCACTCTGGGATCCCAAATTGGAGCAGCTTGCACGTATCACTCCCCTCTTGCACTAGGGAGTACGGAAGCAGCTGGAAACACATGGACCGGGCCAGCAAGCCATTTAGTTTGCAGATGCGCCTGTGACCAGGAGGCAGAGGCTTGGTCAAACCCTGAAAGCTGTCACTCAGGAGGGTCTGCCGCCGATGTGCTACAGGGGAAGCAGAGGAGGCCAATGAGGAGGACTAGCTGGCCTCACCAGCCTCAATGTCTGTGTGTTGAGTAGCCGTGGGTGCACTGGAAGTCAAAGTACGCTTGCATGCTGCTCCTGAGGGAGGGATGATGCTGCTGTGGTGGTGGGTCTCACTTGCCTAAGTGTCGTCTGACTCTACCTCTGTCGCCACCTCAGACCATACTGCGGCCGAGAGGATCAATCCCTTACAATCACTGACTAAACTTAGTGATTAACCAGTGGCAGTGACTGCAACTAACTGAAGTTGATCACTGGCTAATGAGCTGAATACAATTAACAGATACAGGACCATATGCAATTCACTTTTTCACCTGTGTTTTCTCCTAGGTGATATTCTCACAACTTTTAAATAAAATGCTTTTTACACCACCAGCAAGCAAAAAAATACTCAAAATAATTTTGACAGTACTTTTCACCTACTTTTTTGGTACTTTTTCCACTGCAAAGTGCTAAAAGGTTAATCTAAATTGAAGATGAAAAATTATCTCCTAGGAGAAAAGTCAGGAGAAAAAGTGAATTGCATATGGGCCACAGTAAAATATAGAGCACAAAAATTAGTGGACAGCGGACTGCCTGCACTATGCGCACAGCAAACTAACCGGCTGCACGCTAGTAGCACAGTACAATGTCACTGACTAAACTTAGTGACGAACCAGTGGCAGTGACTGCAACTAACTGAGGTTGATCACTGGCTAATTAGCTGAATACAAGTTTCAGATACAGTAATATAGAGCACAAAAATGAGTGGACAGCGGTCTGCCTGCACTACGCACACGCACAGCAAAATAAGCGGCTGCGCGCTACTATCACAGTACAATGCACTAAGCACAGCAAATCAGTACACTGTCACTGACTACTACATTGACTACAGCTAACTTAAGTTAATCACTCACTGGCTAGCTAAATACAAGGATACAGTCAGTAATAAAGCAGTAGAATCAGTGAACCTGCCTGCAATAAACACAGCAATCAGTACACTCTATCACTGACAACTACACTGACTACAACTAACTTAAGTAATCACTCACTAGCTAGCTGAATACAAGTATCAGATACAGTATAAGGACTGCAAACGCTCTTGCTGATGCACATAAGGCCTGGAGACGATCCTCTCACTGCCACAGAGTCTAGCAAGGACGGAGCTTTTAACACAGCCGCCGCTCTATATACAGGAGGGGAGGGCATAATACAGGAGGGGGAGGGCATAGCCTCCCCTCCTATAATTGATTGCTAGGGCCTGGCTGGGGGCCTCTGATTGGCCCAGGGATGTTATTGCCGCCCATTTCTGCCAATCACGATCTAATCACGGCTTTCCGCACCGCAATCACGACCGTGATTGCATTCCGAATTGATTTCCGTGATCCAGAATTGATCACGGATTCGGATTCGGAAGTTGAATAGTGAAAAAGTGCTCGTGAATCACAGCTATTCCGTGATCACAGAAATTATCTACCCACCACTGGCAGCATAAATTAACTTGTTAGACTGATTTCCCTGCAGTTAATGTTCTTCCCTAAATCATGGGGCATTTTTAGGCACAGGCATTCCAGGCAACTGCCTGGAGTACCATTGGTCCTGGAGGGCACCATGCCCAAATTAAGCCTCACCCCTAATTAAGCCCCGCTCCAAACTAAGCCCCCACCACCCTGTTCTTTTTGTGCTTTCTTCTGTCCCCTTGTGTCCCCTTTACTCCCCAATGGCACCTATTCCCCCCTGTGTGTCTTTCTATCCCCCTGTGCCGCCTCCTGTCCTCCTGTGCTTGTCCCCCTGTGCCTCCTTCTGTTTACCTTTCTCCCTCCTTCTATCTCCTTGTGCCACCTTCAGTCCACCTGTGCATCCAGAGATGGATTAAAGGGGAAGTGAAGTAAGAGGTATACGGAGGCTGCATTATTTATTTCCTTTTAATCAATACCAGTTTCCTGGCAGCCCTGCTGGTCTATTTCTCTGCAGTAGTATCTGAATAACACCAGAAACAAGCATGCAGCTAGTCTTGTCAGATCTGACATTAATGTCAGAAACACCTGATCTGCTGCATGCTTGTTCAGGGGCTATAGCTAATAGTATTAGAGGCATCAGCAGGAGGGCCTGGCAACTGGCATTGCTTAGATGGAAATAAATATGGCAGCCTCCATATCCCTTCAGTTGTCCTTTAAAGTGAAATGGTGCCCTTGGCAAGTAGCAACTTTTGGTCTACCCTCAATGGCCACCTAGCTTTTTTGGCAAGATTTGTTGGTGGCTAGGGTAAACCGGATCCCGAGACTCTCTCCAGGCCCTGGGCACCTATGCCTTGTGGATGATACCGCTCTGTGTGCATCCCTCTGTGCCTCCCTCTGTCCCACTGAGCCTCCTTCTGTCCCCCTTAGTGCCTCCCTCTGTCCACTTGTCCCACTATCTGTTCCTGTCCCCCTCCTGCACTTCCCGAGTCCATTGTGTAAAGGCAAACTATAGCGCAACAGGAGCTGTACTCTAACTTCCCCTCTGGAGTCCAGTGCCATGCCTGTGCAACCATTCTGTCTGATTTCTGCTCCTTTTAGTGCTGAAACCTCACTCTTCTCATGTAGCGTGCATGTGGTAAGAGATGCTGGGCACTAGGGTGAATGGTGAGTGAATAGGCAGAAGCACAGCTTTGGACTCCAGTGGAGATGTGAGAGCCCAGCTTCTGCTGTGCTATACTCTGCATTTGCACACTATGCTGGGGTAGTGCAGGAAGAGGGTATGCAGCGAAATGTGACAAGGATCAGCGGGTTGTTTATATCTCAGTGACTCCCTTTTTTATGCATCCACCCTATACGGCTCATGGTCTATACTCTTGTGTGTGTGTGTTTTTTTTTTGGGGGGGAGGGCCTGACACAGGACTTCTTGCCTGGAGTAACAAAAAGGCTAGAAACACCCCTGCCAAGGCAGTTTATAGTCACCCAGAATCCACTGCACCAAGTTTACAGTCAGTTCCAAAGATCTTTTCATTTGGCGATAAGATGGGGATGTGTGAAGATCTACTGGGTCACAATGTTTTTAATTAGGAAGGAAGATCAGATCTCTGACTGTCAGGAGCGTTTCTAGGTTCCTGGGACATCCGGGGCACCCCTGGGCACCAAGAGGAAACGGCAAAAAATGGGCGTGGTCATAGGTGGGGCCAAACGTACATGAACATAGCAGTGGCGTAACAAATATATTCAGTACACAGTATTTCACATAAATACGCCCCTCACCTGGCTTCTGTCTTGTCTTTGGCTGGCCTGTGTGCTGTACTTGGATGGCGGTTATGCTGGGCTGCCTGGCTGGTGGTTATGCTGTGCTGTGCTGGCATTGCTGACGGTGATGCTGTGCTGGTGGTGATGTTGAGCCAGCCTGTTTTTGCTAGGTGACTTGCTGGGGGCTTTGCTGGGCTGGGCAATTTGCTGTGGGCTTTGCTGGGCTGGGCCATTTTGGGGGATTTCCTGGGCTGGGGACTGGACTCAGAAGCTATTTTCTGCCAGGAAAATGATTTATGGCTGTAATTTCTTATCAGTGAGGGTTACGCTATAGTCTGACCCGGTCTCGACCCAGACAGAAACTGGCACTTGCATACCTGATTTTTAACTCTTTCAGGGAGAGTAGGTAAAAAAGGAACACAGCTTAGTTATTTGTGTGTTTGGCACTGTACATATATACACATGTCTATCTCATCATGTCACGTCACCTCGGGTGTCCTTTAAGGGTGTTTTTTCTTCTTTTTGTTTTGTTTTGTGGGGCTCCAGGTTTCTGTGGAAATAGTAACAGGGTGGGTTAGGGTTGTTTTGGATAATCATGGTCTTTGCTCTAAGTAGGTGTTTATCAGACAAAGTTGTTTACCTTGCTAGGTTGCGTAAGCAAGGTCCTTCTATGCTTACAACAGGTGTTATGTCATTCTCCCCCTTCCCTCTTATCCCTCCCTTTCCCTCCTCCTACCTTTCTGCCCTCCTCTGCCCAGTCAGGCTGTTCTGAATACCATATTTCTATTTGATGTTTTATTGTCATGGTAGGATCACAAATAAAACCACTTTTCCATTCTGTCGTGAAATGTTCGAGGACTTAGTTCTAAGATTAAGCGGGGATTGTTTTTCTATTTTGTCGCTAAATATTGTGCTGATATCTCTGTATCCTACAGGAGACGCACTTGGTTGGGCACAAAACCGTGGCTCTCCGGAGGCATTGGATTGGCACCAGTTGTCATGCCATATACTCTTCATATTCTTGTGGTGTCTCCATGCTGATACACAGGTCAATGCCGTTTCAGCTGCTCACTGTAGTGATTGACCCGCTTGGTAAATGTGTGGTTGTGATAGCGATGATTCATGCGATTAAATATATTGTATTTGGCCTTTATATTCCACCTCCTGCTCTAATACTTCGGTTCTTGAGTATATCATGTCCAAGATATGTCAGTTTTATCCCACAACATTAATTATTGTGATTTCAATATAGCTCCTGACCCTGAGCTGTATAGGGTGGGGGCCGGTGCTGGGGATAGAGCCTTACGGATGTATGGCGGTGGAAAAACCCTTTTATAACCCAATATACCTGTCATTCAGATTCTCATTGTTCTCTTTCAAGAATTGATTTGATCCATGCCAATCAAGAGGTTTTACCGATGGTCCGTTCAATCCAAATTTTACCCCGAGGGATTTCTGACCATGCCCCGGTCCTCCTCTTCCTCGGCACCACCTGTCACTCTACAGAGAGACGTATATCTAGATTTTGGGTAGAACATGAAGGTTTTAGCTCCTCTGTTGCTGCTGAACTTCAGAGCTATTGGTCTTCCAATCTACACTCCTCTGCAATTCATAATGTGTGGGATGCCCATAAAGTAGTTATTCGGGGTGTGTGTATGGGTCAGCTATCACTGCCTCCAATAGACTTTCCACCAAACAAATCGATGAAGCTGAGCAGGAATCCATGGCTGCAGAAGCACAGTTTGTGCTATCCCGCTCCCCCCCATGACTATGACACCTGGCAGGGAAGCTTGCGGAAACGTAACCTTTATAGAGTGCAATCAACTAACGTTTCCCTCTTGCACCAGTCTTAGAGAATTTTCAAGCAGGGGGATATGGCAGGGAAATTGCTGGCTTTGCTAGCAAAAAAACAGAACGGGGTCTCTATGATCCCTCATATTGAAGACGACTTGGGTGTCATTCATACTGACCTCAGGGAAATTAACAATCTCTTTAATAATAGCTCTTAATTAACCACTTGAGGACGAGAGGTTTGTACCTCCCTAGTGACCAGGTCGTTTTTTACAACTTTAACGGTTTATTGATTTAAAGAGACTCTGAAGCGAGAATAAATCTCGCTTCAGAGCTTATATTCACCAGGGGCATGTGTGCCCCTGCTAAAACGCCGCTATCACGTGGCTAAATGGGGGTCCCTTACCTCCCAAATCCCCTCCGTGGTGCCCGGGGATCTCTTCCTGATTGAGGCAGGGCTAACCGCTGCAGCCCTGCCTCAAGCGCGTCTGTCAGTGCGTATCTCCGCCTCTCCCCCTGCCCCTCTCAGTCTTCCTTTGCTGAGAGGGGCGGGGGAGAGGCGGTGATGCGCCGCTGATAGGTGGCGCTGAGAGGCAGGGCTGCAGCTGTTAGCCCTGCCTCAACAGCAGCAAAATCTACAACCAAGTTGGTCATAGATTTAGCAGGGGGGATTTGGGGGGTAAGGGACTCCCGTTTAGCCGCAGGATAGCGGCGTTTTAGCAGGGGCACACATGCCCCTGCTGAATATAAGCACTGAAGTAAGATTTATTCTCGCTTCAGTGTCTCTTTAACGGTTTATTGCTCTGTCATACAAATTGGCACCCAAATGAAGTTTACCTCCTTTTCTTCCCACTAATAGAGCAGTCTTTTGATGGTCTCTGACTACTTAATTTTTTTATAATTAATTAAAGTGATCTTTTTTTTAATAAAGAACCTTGTTTTTTTATTCCTCCGCCCCAAATCAGCCCTAGACTGCAATCCATACACTAAACTACACATAAATGGGCATCAGGTTATGAGAGGTATTAGATTGTGAGCCGTTAGGAGGGACAGTTAAGTGACAAGGCTGTCCCCTGTACAGTGCTGCGCTAGATCGCAGTGCTGTACACATGCTTGCTTGCTTTTAAAAAAAAAAATTACAGCCTGCCAGCCACTTCCAGCCTTCCAGCTCTGATCGCGGCTGGCAGGCTGATGACAGATCCTCACTTTGTTGACAGCAGGGAGCACACGCTTGAGCGAGGACTCGTTCCCTGCTAATCTCGCGAGGAGTGAGATGAGGCCAATCAGCGTTAGGTGGACCTCCCAGCGCCGATCAGCGTTAGGTGGTCGGTAGAGGATTAAATCAATAAAAGCATGATGAAATCTGTAGTCATTGCGACTATGGGTTTCATCATGCTTTTTACTGATTTAATAGTCATTTTTCAAGAAGATGGTGCTGACCCACTTTTGGATGACAGATTGAATACAATCGAAGGTGCAAGAGTGCCTGGGTCATAGCGCATCAAAGAATTCTTCCTTCCATCGGTGCTTGCTACATACTGTTTTACAGCTCAAATTTTAGGCAGATAACAACAAGCAATGCTTTCAAAATATGTGAATCATCCACTAAAGGAAGAGGAGATTGGACAAGCCAAAGAAAGTGATAATGGTGTGGTCAAACCAGAAGCATAAATAAAAACCATTGGACTCCTCAGCAAATTTTGATGCCCTCCCCCTACATTCACAGTTCTTACCCCTATGATAGCACTCATTGACATTGGCGGAAAAGTTGAAGTATCCCTGACCCTCTTCCCCTCTCCCCTGAAACTTTGAATATTGCTTTATTACTGGCCCTGCTGCGACTAGCACACAGCACCATCCTCCCCCTCCTGTGCCCCATGTAACCCCTGTTCTGCTCAGTCGTAGTCTTCGAAAGTTGAATATGAGCAGGGAGGAAGTGGCAGTTCTTCCTCCCCTGTGCGTGTCCATAATTCTGCCCCCTCCTCCTGCCACTTTAGTTCCGTATGTGTTTCACTGCACACAGCGTGCAGGGGAGCTGTGCTGTGTGCGGACTTGTGATAATTGAGGTCGGATATTCTTCCGACCACAATTAACACGAGCCCACACACAGCGCGGCTCCCCTGCATGCTGTGTGCAGTGAAATAAATATGGACCTAAAGCCATGACTGGAGGGGAGGAGTTAAGGATGCTTAGAGGGGAGGAAGAACTGTCACTTCCTCCCTGATCATAATTGTCAAAATGGGGTCACAGGGGGCATTGAAGGGGGGAGGATGGTGCTGCGTGCTGTGAAAAAGTCACAGCACCAGCAATAAAACAATTTTAAAGTATTTAACACCAGGTCAGGGGTACTTTAAAAAGGAAGTGAGGTGTACTTGATAAAATAGCAGGTGGCCTCAGTGCCCTCTTATTGGGTGCCAGTTTTACCAGGATGCATCCTGGTGGTGGATAGGGATAGGCATTGGTGGCAGGGGTTCTTTAGAGTAAGGCATCGATGGTCTTTAGTTTGTATATGTCATTGGGGGGAAGGATTAAGGTGAGGCACCACTGGGGCGGTATTAAGTCTAGGCATTACTGGGTGGAGGGTTGGCTCGGGGGGGGGGGGGGAGGGGGGTAACAACAACTCTTTTCCTAGAGCAAGTGGACACTGTAATAGAGAGAAAAAAGGTAAAAAGCCATGACTCTGTCACCCTCCCCCCTCCCCCTTTGCTGGACTGCCCTTCCAGTAGTTTTACCTTTGGATGTAACCAAATACTGTATGTGACACAACAAACATCTTTATATCAGTATAGACAAAAATATGGGGGTGCTAATTACCATCCCATACCCCAAGGAGAATGGAGACACATACTTTGTAAACCCTTTTCGCACTATGCAAAACTAAAATAGAATTTTTGAAAAAGTAGAATAGAATAGATTTTGTTATCTCCATGGAATATACCTTTAGATCGTCATGTTCTTCACCCTGCTGTATCGCATGCAATCTAATAGTAAACAAGCAAATAGAGCTGTGGTCTGTATGACATGCAATCCCATTAAGACACATTTTAAACTAGCCTATTCATGTTGTGATAAAATATTTCCTTGTAACTCTGTTTGTGCGGCTCTCCTACGACAGTATTACCAGCAGGGACAAGGAAATGGTTCTGAATGTAATTGTGTTGATATATCTCCTGTTTACAGATGGCTTATCTTCTCACGTTTAAATAAAGGGCTATAATGTCTTAATTTTGTATTTATTTATTTTTTTCCCCTGCTTTCATGTTCAACACCAACATTACATGCAAATGTGTAAAAGATGGATTTAAAAAAAAACTCGTTACTTTTTTAACTTCTCTAATAAGGTCGCAGGCATACCACATGTATAGCCTGGTACACACGCAATTATGATTGGCCAATCACTGACCAGTGACGTAGGCTGGGTGCAAACTTGTCAGCGTGTGAAAGGCCGCATTTTCTGTCATGTACGTTTTAGCATTTGTAGTGCGTCTTTAGTCTGTTTTTTGTGCGTTTGCGTTTTTTCTGCATATGTGTTTTTTGCTGCGTTTTGTGTGCGTTTTAACGCGTTTTCGTTTTTCCATGCATTTTTTATCACATTTTATGCAAATCACTAGGAAGACAACAGGAAGCAGAAATATATCAGAAAACGTTAAAAAAAAATGCATATAAAAACATATGAAAAACGCATTACATTGCGTTACCATTGACTTTCATTATGTGCATTTTTGATGCGTTTTTTTTTTAAATATGCAAGAAAACCAGCGTTTTTAAAAACGCATATTATAAAACGCATACAAAAACGCATATGCGTTTTTTATATGCACTTTTTGATGTGGCCCATTGATTACCATTGCAGGCAAAAACGCTGCATTTTCCACAACGTTAGCGTTTCTGCCAAGTGTGTTCCCAGCCTCACATCGAAACACAAATCGCACATCTCACACAACAAAAAGCAGATCTGCTGTCTGAATTTTAATCACTTCACTCCTGCTCATAGGTGACTGAAAATGGCCATGCGCGTGCGTGCCCATCCGGGGCTGCATCCCAATCCTCTGCCCTGCAAAACAGATCATTTTGAAACGTCCGCTTTGCAGGAACTGGTTAATTTAACAAAATGTGCCCACAAAAATTTGCACACAATCGGAAAAACAAGGCAATGTCATCTGTGGCAAACACATTTTTACAAATTTGCGTACAAGTGTGAACCCTGCCTCAGTGTATTCCAGAACAATTCCAGCTGTTCTACATTTCACGATCAAAACGTCTTAGGGTATTTTGCTTCCATACAATGTAAATACAGGTAGTCCCCGGTTTACGAATGCCCGACTTACAAATGACCCGCCGATATGAACGCCGCAACCATAGCTCCACCCTGTCGCAATGACGTCATGCCGCCGTGGACTACCTCTTCTGTGCCGTTTTAAATGCAGAGTAAGCGCAGCGGAACGTAGATAGAAGACATCTCACCTGATCCTCGGCGGTAGAAGGTCCCATCGTGGTGCCCGGAAGCTGCGCAGCCCGTCCTCTCGCTCCGTCCACTGTACCCCGGCGGCTTCTTATGCGTCGCATAATGGCACAATCAGGAAAAGCCCCCTAGTGGCGGCGCTTCCTAATTGCGTCATTATGCGACGCATGTGAAGCCAACACCGGGAACAGTGGACGAAGCGAGAGGACGGGCTGCGCAGCTTCCGGGCACCACGATGGGACCTTCTACCGCCGAGGATCAGGTGAGATGTCTTCGATCTACCTTCCGCTGCGCTTACTCTGCATTTAAAATGTGGGTCCCGACTTAAGGACAGATTCAGGTTAAGAACGAGCGGACAGTTCCTATCTCATTCGTTAACCGAGGACTACCTGTAAATGTAACACGTTAAAAACAATTTCCTGGAAGTATTGTCAAGGAAAGACTCAACACAGACAAGTATGTCAAAGGCCTGGAACCCTCTAGCAGCACTTTTCTAAGTCTTTTCTTAGCTCTTGTGAAAAGCTCTTACTAATGTAATGCTAGGGGTGTGATTCCACATGAGGGATGTGCTTTAAAAAAAAAATAAAAAAAAATCACCCATAGCATTGCATTAGCAATAGCTTTTTAAAGCACTGCTTGTGGGTTTCTGGCATAAAACCTGGTACACACTTTCAATTATGATTGGCCAATTACTGACCAACTTAACCACCTTCATGTAGCATGAGCGACAACAGATATTGGGCTTGATTCACAAAGCGGTGCTAACCTAGTTAGCATGCCTAAAGACTTTTGGGCGTGATAAGCATTGCACTAAGTAGGTTAGCACCGGGAAAAACGTGCACGCAACGTTTTGCGCAAAGTGCGGTGCGCGCAAAACGTTGCATGGGGTTTAATGGCATTGCGCGCAAGTTTATTTTATCATGCCTAAACTGAGTTTAGGCGTGATAATGGGCTTTTCACTAGCGTTCTAACAGTTAGCACGGCTTTGTGAATCAAGCCCATTGTATACTATGAGCAGATTATGTGGGTAAACTTGCATACTATATGCAGGTGGTAAAAATAGTCAGTGATTGGCCAATCATAACTGAAAGTGTGTACCAGTCTTAAAGAGACGCTGAAGTCTCATAAAAATCATCTTTTTATTTCAAAAATGACTTTAACATTATAGCCCTAATTAAAACGCTGCATCCCCGCGGCTGAAATCTATCTAAATCCCCCCAAACTCCCCCCTCTCTCTCCCCCGCCGACTTTCTTGGTCGTGGATTTTGCTGCTGTAGGAGGCAGAGCTTTCAGCCGCAGCTCTGCCTCCTTACGCGTCAATCCGCACGTATCTCTGCCTCTCCCCCGCCTCTCTCAGTGAAGGTAGACTGAGAGGGGCGGAGGAGAGGTGGCGATCTGGGCTGACAGACGCGCTGAGAGGCAGAGCTGCAGCTGAAAGCTCTCCCCCTCATGGAAGCGCTGCCCGGATTGCCCCTCGGGGAGTTTGGGGGATTTAGATAGATTACAGCGGCGGGGATTCAGCAGTTTAGTTAGGGCTATCAGGTTAAAGACATTTTTGAAATAAAAAGCTGATTTTTATGAGACTTCAGAGTCTATTTAAGAATGTATGCACACCACATGTAAACACATGCAGCTACAATGACTCATGATGATCTTGGATATTATTTCACCTTCTTGTAGTAATTATGTAGTAACCATGTAGTAACTACTACATGGAGTTGATAAAATTGGCCAATCAAAATTGGATATGTGTACCAGGCTTATACCTGATGCATGTCTATAAGTGGCATCCAGTGACTGTGGGGCTTGTGGTAGCACAGGGCTGACCTGAACATAACAATCCTTGCTTGCCCAATGAAAACAAATAATGGAAGGTCAAGGAGAGTGTTAAAGTGAACCTGAGGTAGAAATAAACTGATCAGATAAACAATTGTATTTATGCTTCTACTCCCATTAATTACTTTTTTTTAGATATCCCATGGTTTTATTTTATATTTAAACATTTACAGACTAGTTTGAATGTTTAGTTGCCTCTACTCAGTACCAGCCTAATAAGTGTTCCAGAGTTAGAAAAAGGTTAATAGTTCATGTATTTTATCTCCCTCTGCTCTCAGAAGTTGTATTCTGCCAGGAAAACTATTATGGCTTTAATTTGCTTAAAGCGGTTTAAAACCCTGACATAATACTCAATAAAAACATGTTTACCTACTTTTTATATGCCATACGGTTATCATATTTGCATTTGTGCATAAGTATTATTATTCTTTTAGAGGTTATAGGTTTCCAAAACTACAGTTTTTTGCTTTGTGAGCTGACTTTGAATTTTATTAATAACTGGTTTTATTCATTGCTGTTTTGCAGGCAGACAAGCTTTCAGTGTCTCTCTGTCTCCAGCAGCTTCTCTGCAGTCAGAGAATGTGTCACAATTCTCACTTGATACATTTAAGTAAACACGAGATAACATTATCTAAAGTTTGGATGCGTCTGCATTTCACTGCACTTAACTTTCAAGCTCTGTGTGTAACCCTTCAAATGCTGGTCTAGTAAAAAAAAAAATGCTGGCTGCATATAATATGCTGTGAATAATGTTTTAGAGCAAAGATAAAATGCAAGGTTATAATCCACTTTAACAGTGATGTCTGCTATTTTCCCCTCAAGGTACCGCCAAGACAGAAGCAGTCTCTTCCATGCCTAGAAACTCTTTCAGGCAGCAAAATAAAACAAGTAAAACAGCCCGGTTATTAATATGCTTTGCATTGTACATACACATGCTTATCTCTTCATGGCACATGTCGCCTCGGGTAAACTTTAAAGCAGAACTGAAAGATCCTAAAAAAATAAGAGTTCCACTTACCTGGGGCTTCTGCCAGCCCCTGCAGCCGACCTGTGCCCACGCAGTGACATACCGATCCTCTGTTCCCCTGCCGCAGCTCACTTTTCATCTCGTAGTGGAAGCTGACTTATAAGTCGACCTCCACTGTGCCCTGGACACATGTATCCTCGTATACGTTCCCATGGCCAGGAGCACGGAAATCTCGAGGAAATCTCTACTGCGCCTGCAACAGGAGCGTGAATGAAGATGTCAGCAGCCAGGGCCGCACAGGCGCAGTGGATAGCCACTGCACTAAGTGAAAGTGAGCCGCGGCGTGGGAACGGAAGATTGGTATGTCACGTCGCGGACACAGGTCAGCTGCAGGGGACTGGCAGAAACCCCAGGTATGTGAAACTCATATTTTTGTGCTAGGCACTGTACATACACATGTCTATCTCATTATGTCACATGTCACTTCCGGTATCCTTTAAATTAAGTAAATAGAAGTACAGCCTTCTTCTATTCTAAATGATCTGGCTCTTTGCAGGCCTCAAAATTAAAGAGAACCTGAACTGAAAATAAAAAGTCAAAATAACCATACACAGGTCATACTTACCTCCTGTGTTGTCTACTCCGCAATCTCTTTCTCCTCTCCTGTGTCCCATTTGTCCACTGTGATCAATGGATTTATCTGTCCTCCATTTTGAAAATGGCCATTACCCCATAACAGCTTCCTGGTCAGCACACTGTTAAAGGATACCCGAAGTGACATGTGACATGATGAGATAGACATGTGTTTGTACAGTGCCTAGCACACAAATAACTATACTGTGTTCCTTTTTTTCTTTCTCTGCCTGAAAGAGTTAAATATCAGGTATGTAAGTGGCTGACTCAGTCCGGACTCAGACAGGAAGTGACTACAGTGTGACCCTCGCTGATAAGAAATTCCAACTATAAAACACTTTCTAGCAGAAAATGTACAGTGCCTAGCACACAAATAACTATACTGTGTTCATTTTTTTCTTTCTCTGCCTGAAAGAGTTAAATATCAGGTATGTAAGTGGCTGACTCAGTCCGGACTCAGACAGGAAGTGACTACAGTGTGACCCTCACTGATAAGAAATTCCAACTATAAAACACTTTCCTAGCAGAAAATGGGGAATTTCTTATCAGTGAGGGGAATTTCTTATCAGTGAGGGTCACACTGTAGTCACTTCCTGTCTGAGTCAGGACTGAGTCACCCACTTACATACCTGATATTTAAAGAGAACCCGAGGTGGGATTTAATTATATTAGTGGGGCACAGAGGTTGGTTGTGCACACTATCACCAGCCTCTGTTGCCCTATGGTGTGCCCCCAGGACCCCCCTGCGATCTGCTGTCTCCTCCGCCGTGCTAGCGAAACGCAGCGTGTCGCCAGCACAATGTTTACCTATGCGTGTCTGTCAGCGCCACTCCCCCGCCTCCTCTGTATCGGCGCTACCCGCCCGCGTCCCTTCCCTCCAATCAGCGGTACAGAGGAGGCGGGGGAGCGGCGCTAACAGACACCGCATAGGTAAACATTGTGCTGGCGACACGCTGCATTTCGCTAGCACGGCGGAGGGGACATCAGATCGCAGGGGGGTCCTGGGGGCACACCATAGGGCAACAGAGGCTGGTGATAGTGTGCATAACCAGCCTCTGTGCCCCACTAATATAATTAAATCCCACCTCGGGTTCTCTTTAACTCTTTCAGGCAGAGAAAGAAAAAAAAGGAACACAGCATAGTTATTTGTGTGCTAGGCACTGTACATACACATGTCTATCTCAGCATGTCACATGTCACTTCGGGTATCCTTTAAACTGTAATATCACCCACTTGAGTCATAGGGGAACATGGACATTACCTTGCACATTCAGTTGTAACTGACAGCTGCTGCTATAAACTGACAGCAACCGGTATATCTCAGTTCCGACAAAATATTGTCAGAGCTGGAAGGGATCACTGTAAGAAGAAAATGGTGAGTTTCTGAGAGGAACTGACAGTGAGGTGAGTATGTAATATTAATTTGCAGCTACGTCATGTGTTTATTTTAAATAATTTTACTCGCTTCAGGTTCCCTTTAAAGAGAAACCGGGACCAAGAATTGAACTTCATCCCAATCAGCAGCTGATACCGCCTTTTACATGAGGAATCTATTCCTTTTCACAAACGGACCATCAGGGGGCGCTGTACGGCTGATATTGTGGTGAAACCACTCCTACAAAAACTCGGAATACCATGGTACTCCTGGCTAGGGATGCTCACCACAAGTAAATCATGAGTAATCACTGTGGTTACTCGTGATTCAAATTAGCTTTAATTGCCGCAGCTGAGGGGCTAGATACGGCAGGGTTAATTACCCCAATGCCGCTCGGCCGCCCTGCGTTTCAAAGGGCTTGCAAGGGAAGTGAATGATTGGTCACGTTGCAAGCCTCGCTATGGTGCACTTCCTCCTTCAAGCCGGTGTACTCGTGGTGAGCATCCCTACTCCTGGCAGTTTCCTGTCTGTGAACCTTGTTGCATTGTGGGAAATAGCTGTTTACAGCTGTTTCTAACTGCCAAAACAGCAAGCAGCTGCTACATCACCTGCCAGCAGTAAAAATGTCACCACGTGATAAATGTCAGAATATAAATCAGGGATTTAAAAGATTTTACAATGGACAAACACTGACTAAATTATTTATACATAATTATTGTAAAAATGAAGCACTTTTTTTATTACATTATTTTCACTGGAGTTCCTCTTTAAGTCATTTCAGTTGCGCCTTAAATGTAAACTGCAGTGCTCCCTAGTTGGTTATTGCATCCAGTGCTCCTTTAGAGGGGAGATAAAAGGTTTGATTTATATGCCGCTGGCTAGTGGCGAGTCACCAGCGCCTGAGCACATTGTTCTCTTTGTCACTCTGACGGGTTTGTCAGTAGCTGCTTCATCTGTACTTTTCCTTCCTCTAGTGTTCCCCAACCCTGTCCTCAAGGCCCACCCACAGCGCATGTTTTGTAGGAATCCACAGAGGTAGTTAATCAGCTCTGCTGAGACACTAATTACCCCACCTGTGCATGTTTGTGGTTTTCTGCAAAACATGTACTGTTGGTGGGCCTTGAGAACAGGGTTTGGGACCACTGCTCTATAGTAACAGAATGTGTCACTAGTCTGTTAGAATTGTACTTAAAGAATATACTTTGTTGTTAGGTTAGTGGTTAGTGGCTGGATAGTGTACTGGTTAAGGCCTCTGCCTCTGACATAGGAGACCAGGGTTTAAATCTTGGCTCTGCCTGTGTTCAGTAAGCCAGCATCTGTTAGGCAAGTCTCCCTAACACTGCTACTGCCTATAGAGTGCGTCCTAGTGGCTGCAGCTCTGGTGCTTTGAGTCGCCAGGAGAAAAGCGCAATATAAGTCTTTGTCTTTTTGTTGTAGTGCATGTGTGCATATAACATTTCACCTATCTGACTATTGAACAAATACAGATCATTTTGTGCAGGATAGCATCATCTAATTCTGGTTACTTTAAATAATGAATGCTAGAACCAGTAGCTTAACAAACTAAGGGGGGTAAAACAAAAAAAAAAGTCATCTGTAATAATCATGATGGAAAGGGTAGGTGCCATAAAGTGGCTTCAAAATCAGCACTAGCTATTTCTTCCTCCCTTTTTTTTACCATTTTCTATCTCCAGCAGTGATGAGGGCCTGAGCCAGAGATGGTGTTAGAGGGAAGAAAGTGTAGGCTTGAAGTCAGTGGCGTAACAATAGCCCCCCCGCCAGCACTGCAGTGGCGGGGAGGTCCAGCCCCCGGGGGGGGGGGGGGGGGGGGGCGGCAGTGTGGAGGGCAGTCTCGTACCTTACTATAACAATGCAGAAATATAGCGGAAGCCGGAAACCTTACACACTACCTGCTCTGGAGATTGTATCTCCTCCATTTCCTGGTTAGTCCTGGTTAATTAGCAAGTGCCGTGCAGCCAGCCAATCACTATGTGGGGACTAAAGAATGCAATTTTAATGTCCTTTGTTTTTCCAACACTACATTTTTATTGGTTTTATAAAGGCATACAATAAATTATAGTGCTCAGTTATGTCACATGGATACATGGACAAAGTGGTATTAGAATCACAACATAGTGCTTTGTTAAAGTGATCCTTAACTACAAAAAATAAAAATAAAGGAAGAGTTTCACTTACCTGGGGCTTAGACCAGCCCCCCGCAGACCCCCTGTTCCTGCGGCATGCCGAATCGATCCTCCGTTCCCCCGCTATGGCTTACTTTCGGTTCTGCCGACTGATCAATCGGAGGTACACTGAGCCTGTGCGGGCGTTGCCACGTGTATCCTTGTAAGCGTTCACTGAATGCATCCTGCGCAGGTGCAGTAAGCGGTACGATGACGTGAACCCTTACGAGGATAAGCGTGGCAAGGGCCTCGCAGGCGTAGTGGGCCTCCAACTGATCAGTCACCAGAACCGAAAGTAAGTCATAGCGGGGGAACGGAGGATCGGTCCGGCAAGCCGCAGGGCATAGGACCGCTGCAAGGGGCTGGTCCAAGCCCCAGGTAAGTGAAACTCTTTCTTTTTTTTTCAGTTGTCCTGGCATCTAAAAAAAAATTACATTTACTTACCGGGGCTTCCTTCAGCCCCTTGCAGCTGGCATGTCCCTCTTGCGAGTGATTGACTGCAGTGCTTGCACAGGCACAGTAGAGAACAACCTGGCGAGGTCGGCCTCTGCACTGGCAGGGAACCCCGAGCCAGCAGCTGGGAGCAGAGCTGCTGCGAGGGACATGTTGGCTGCGAGGGGCTGGAGGAAGGCCCAGGTAAGTAACTGTCATATTTTTAGATGCCTGAATATTCCCTTTAAGGATCACTTTACGTATGGACAATTGATACAAATATAAAATATGGAGCAGTACTATAAGACAATAAACATAACATTTATATCATGCTTTTCTCCTGGTGCACTCAAAGCACTTCAGGGCTAGAGATGGCCCGAACGGTTCGCCGGTGAACGGTTCCTGGCGAACTTCAGGTGGTTCGCCTTCGCCGGCGAAGGCGAACTTTCCCGGAAGTTCGATTCGCCCCATAATGCTCTGTGAGGGTCAACTTTGACCCTCTACATCACAGTCAGCAGGCACATTGTAGCCAATCAGGCTACACTCAGCCCTGGAGCCACTCCCCCCTAATATAAGGCAGGCTCCGCCGCCCATTACACTCACTCGTGTGCCTGCTATAGTCAGAGTAGGGCGAGCTGCTGCAGATTGCTTCTCCTAGGGAAAGATTAGTTAGGCTCTTGGCTTGTTAGCTTGCTCCTGGCTGAATGTTATTGCTATAATAGCACCCCACAACAGCTCTTTTCAGAGCTAATCCTGTTCTTGTGATCTTTTTTTTTTTCTTCTGTGTGTCCCACTGACACTTGTGTTGCATAGACAGCCTTGATAATTCATACTGTGTGTGCCACTGCCAGGCCCAGCACATTCAGTGACTACCTGTGTGTGTGACAGGGAGCTGCACATTGTAATACCCAGTACTGCATATACCTAGTATCTGTTGTGTTTAGTTAACCCACCTCATCACTGCATATACCTACCTTTGTGTTCAGTGAACCCACCTCACTGCATCTAACTACCTTTTGTGTTGAGTGAACCCACCTCACTGCATATAACTACCTTTTGTGTTGAGTGAACACACCTCACTGCATATGCCTAGCTGTTGTGTTGAATGAACCCACCTCACTGCATCTACTTACCTTTTGTTTTCAGTGAACCCACCTCACTGCATCTACCTACCTTTTGTGTTCAGTGAACCCACCTCACTGCATCTACCTACCTTTTGTGTTCAGTGAACCCGCCTCACTGCACATAACTACCTTTTGTGTTCAGTGAACCCACCTCACTGCATATAACTACCTTTTGTGTTCAGTGAACCCACCTCACTGCATCTACCTACCTTTTGTGTTCAGTGAACCCACCTCACTACGTCTACCTACCTTTAGTGTTCAGTGAACCCACCTCACTGCATATAACTACATTTTGTGTTCAGTGAACCCACCTCACTGCATCTACCTACCTTTTGTGTTCAGTGAACCCACCTCACTGCACCTACCTACCTTTTGTGTTCAGTGAATCCACCTCACTGCTTCTGCCTTTTGTGCTCAGTTAACCCACCTCACTGCATATAACTACCTTTTGTGTTCAGTGAACCCACCTCACTGCATCTAACTACCTTTTGTGTTCAGTAAACCCACCAGCAGACTTGACATATTCTCACTGGAGACCAACCTGGTGAATCGCAGTGAAGGCACCATCAGACTTGTCCTCCATAACTGATTCTCATGAAAGGGTTTAAAGTTGATTTATTACATCAGGGCCTCAAAAGTCCTCCTGAGTCCTGTATTGTTATTTTTGGTCACTACCTCGGGGCGGGCATGCCATGCCTGCTGCCCTCCTTGCCTGGATGTGTGGTGGTAGCCGTTTCTTAGGCTACAACTCCAGACTGGAATCAGACCAGGAAGGATTCCCCGGCCATTACCCATGGTCAGTGGTCACAATGGCAGACTTGACCTCCATAACAGATTCTCGTTAAAGGATTATAGTTGATTCATTACAGCAGGGCCTCGAAAAAGTCCTGGTCGTCAGTTCTTTCTCTTACTTTTACAGTGAGGACCAGTGTATCCCCTGCCGTGCCTGCTGCCTTCCTTGTGGTAGCCGTTTCTTAGGTTCCAACTCCGGAATGGAATCGAACCATGATTCCCCGGCCATTACCCTTGGTCACAATGGCAGACTTGCTCTCCATAATAGATTCTCGTTGCAGGTACTGAACAGCAAGTAAAAAATGTAATGTAAAAAAAATAGATGTAAGCTTTAACAATGGTAGAGAAAGAACCATCGAAAGTTGATAAGGCAGACAGACATTACCTAACCAGACATCACTGAGTGAGGAAGAGCAATCTCGCCATAGTGCGCACTGTGCAGTAGTCCAGCACGGCCGTCACTACACAAACAGCTGTTTGCGGTGCGTTACACGGTGAGTTTGGTGTGTCAGTGTGAAGCAGTACTCTATTTACACTCCCTGATTAATGTATACACATGCAATAAGTTTTAAAGAGGAGCTGTTAGGTATAAGGTCTCAGAGAAAAAAAACACATATATCAGTAGCTAAAGATTGGCTGTACTTACATTACATATGCATTTCACTGTCCACGTTTGGATTTCACAGAATTTTTATATAGTATTTGCAGAGAATGATGCTCCTGACAGCTCATGGCAGGTTCCATGTTTGTCTGTCTCCTATGAAGCCAAATGTGTCGTCACGTCCTCCCTGCTTCCTGATGATTCCACTCAGAAAAAAGACAACACTACTGTGCAGTGAATATTAATTAGCCATGTGGCTAGGAACAATAGCGGACTCATGCAGTATACTCTGCCCGGAGATTTTTCAGTGCTGTGAGTTACACGCTGTTGTAACATGAGCCCAGGGCCGGATTTACCATAAGGCACTATAGGCACGTGCCTACAGGCGCCCGATGATGGAGAGGCGGCTCACTCCCCTCTCCTACGCCTCCCTCCATCTCTATGGTGAGTCCGGTGAGAGCGAGGTTTGTGGGTTCCTGGAGGGCGAAGGGTGCCAGGAGGACATCTATGCCTATAGGCTCCTGTGATGTAAATCCGGGCCTGCATGAGCCTGTAACTTCTCACTAGCAGCCGAGGGGAGGACCCAAGGTGGGGAGAAGCAGCCCCAGAATGCTTTGCAGTATGGTATGCGGCCTCTCGTCCTTTTAAGAGCTTGGGTCTAACAGCCTTGCTGTTCAGCACACATCAAAAGTAAGAGAGATTTTTAACTTCAGTATTGCCTTTTTGGCTTCCTTCTAACAGGAGAATAGAGGTTTAAATTACCTTTTGCAGCCTGACAGTTACTCTTTAAAGCACTTTAGGCCTGTAATTTAGCATTCAATGTGATTTCTGCCCTTAAAACGCTGCTTTGCGTCAAATCCGGATTTTTCCCCGGGACTTTTGGCATGTATCCCACTCTGCCATGCTCCCCTCCAGGTGTTAGACCCCTTGAAACATCTTTTCCATCACTTTTGTGGCCAGCATAAGTGTTTCCAGTTTTCCAAGTTCGCCTCCCCATCGAAGTCTATTGCGGTTCGTGAAAGTTCATGTGAACTGAACCTCCCGCGGAAGTTCTCGAACGGGGTTCGCGAACCGAAAATCGGAGGTTCGGGCCATCTCTATTCAGGGCTGCAGCCATTTAGGGCACACTCCACAGCTGACTAGGATCATTAGGGAGCTTTGTCCTCACTGTTTTACGTACTGGCTTGAGCTGGGATGCGAACCCTGGTCAATGGTTCAAACCCTACATCAAAGGCAACAGCCTTAACCAGTATGCTATAGCACAGCTAAGTCGTGTGTAATTGGTCTTCTGTAACACTTAAAGAATATCTCTAAACCCATAAGAAATTGTGCTATAAAAAGGGGGTAAGTCAAAGTCATGCTGGTAATTGTAATGGTTGGAAAATCGGCATTGCGGGGTAAAGAAGTATGAGGAAATAGGAATTCTGTGGAAATGCTACATTACTGATGCATTTCTGAATTTATAATTTTTTGAGTAAATGACATAATGTGCTATATTATATGTTGTTGTTCATCTGAGCTTGTATTTACTTCAATTTTACTTTACTGGCCAAGAGCCAAATCATTTACATTAGAAGTAGGCTATACTTCTATTTACTTAATTTAAAGCCCTGCTGAGGGCCAGATGATCTTTGTATTTGTTATGTTCTGCTATACAAAGCCTAAGATTTGAAACAGACTATTCTTTCCTTTTCTCATAAGTTTAATAAAGACATGAACTAAGGTTGGCAGGTCTTATGCGGAAGTAGGTATTACATTTGAACAATGCACCTAAGGTGATAAAGTGAGCTCAATTCAGGCATAATAAAAATGGATGCTGTGGAGATTTGGGCTAGTAGATTTCCACTAGTAGAATATGAGTAAAGTTATAGATATTCTACTGTTGAACAGTAGTAATTCTAATTATAAAACATTTTATAATGTTATGAAGTGGCTGGATGGTGCAGGAGACCAGGGTTTGAATCTTGGCTCTGTCTGTTCAGTAAGCCAGCACCTATTCAGTAGGAGACCTTAGGCAAGTCTCCCTAACACTGCTACTGCCTATAGAGCGTGTCCTAGTGGCTGCAGCTCTGGCGCTTTGAGTCCGCCAGGAGAAAAGCGCAATTTTTTTTTTTTTTTGTAAGGTAATCTCGACCCTGCAAAGCACCAAAAAAACAAAACAAAAAACAAACAAACAAGAACTTTGCAGGACCCAGATATTGACACTGAGAGTGGAGACTTCCATTCCACAGAAATGTATGCATTTGTGAATCATCATATTATACATAAATAGCTCAGGAGTACTTTGTTTTTATTTTTGCAGAAAACACACTTTTTTTTATTAGGTCCTAAAAATGTTGGTAAAAGGAACCCCAAGAATATGGGCTGGCAAACTATTTTTCCCATTATAAAAGTGATGACACAAAATGGTCATTTGCGTTTGTCAATATCATATTTTTGACATGATGAGAATGCTCGCCAAAGTACAGTGGTGTGAAAAACTATTTGCCCCCTTCCTGATTTCTTATTCTTTTGCATGTTTGTCACACTTAAATGTTTCTGCTCATCAAAAACCATTAACTATTAGTCAAAGATAACATAATTGAACACAAAATGCAGTTTTAAATGATGTTTTTTATTATTTAGTGAGAAAAAAACTCAAAACCTACATGGCCCTGTGTGAAAAAGAAATTGCCCCCTGAACCTAATAACTGGTTGGGTCACCCTTAGCAGCAATAACTGCAATCAAGCATTTGCGATAACTTGCAACGAGTCTTTTACAGCGCTCTGGAGGAAATTTGGCCCACTCATCTTTGCAGAATTGTTGTAATTCAGCTTTATTTGAGGGTTTTCTAGCATGAACCGCCTTTTTAAGGTCATGCCACAACATCTCAATAGGATTCAGGTCAGGACTAGGCCTCTCCAAAGTCTTCATTTTGTTTTTCTTCAGCCATTCAGAGGTGAATTTGCTGGTGTGTTTTGGGTCATTGTCCTGCTGCAGCACCCAAGATCGCTTCAGCTTGAGTTGACGAACAGATGGCCGGACATTCTCCTTCAGGATTTTTTGGCAGACAGTAGAATTCATGGTTCCATCTATCACAGCATGCCTTCCAGGTCCTGAAGCAGCAAAACAACCCCAGACCATCACACTACCACCACCATATTTTACTGTTGGTATGATGTTCTTCTGCTGAAATGCTGTGTTACTTCTACGCCAGATGTAACGGGACACGCACCCTCCAAAAAGTTCAACTTTTGTCTCGTCGGTCCACAAGGTATTTTCCCAAAAGTCTTGGCAATCATTGAGATGTTTTTTAGCAAAATTGAGACGAGCCTTAATGTTCTTTTTGCTTAAAAGTGGTTTGCGCCTTGGATATCTTCCATGCAGGCCGTTTTTGCCCAGTCTCTTTCTTATGGTGGAGTCGTGAACACTAACCTTAATTGAAGCAAGTGAGGCCTGCAGTTCTTTAGATGTTGTCCTGGGGTCTTTTGTGGCCTCTCGGATGAGTTTTCTCTGCGCTCTTGGGGTAATTTTGGTCGGCCGGCCACTCCTGGGAAGGTTCATCACTGTTCCATGCGTTTGCCATTTGTGGATAATGGCTCTCACTGTGGTTTTCTGGAGTCCCAAAGCTTTAGAAATGGCTTTATTACCTATACCGGACTGATAGATTTCAATTACAGTACTTTTGTTCTCATTTGTTCCTGAATTTCTTTGGATCTTGGCATGATGTCTAGCTTTTGAGGTGCTTTTGGTCTACTTCTCTGTGTCAGATAGCTCCTATTTAAGTGATTTCTTGATTGAAACAGGTGTGGCAGTAATCAGGCCTGGGGATGACTACAGAAATTGAACTCAGGTGTAATAAACCACCTTTAAGTTATTTTTTAACAAGGGGGGGGCAATCACTTTTTCACACAGGGCCATGTAGATTTGGAGTTTTTTTTTCTCACTAAATAATAAAAACCATCATTTTAAACTGCATTTTGTGTTCAATTAGGTTATCTTTGACTAATAGTTAACGATTTTTGATGAGCAGAAACATTTAAGTGTGACAAACATGCAAAAGAATAAGAAATCAGGAAGGGGGCAAATAGTTTTTCACACCACTGTACATGGGTATGAGAAAACCCATTTTTTACCAATTTATTTGATGTGAGTGTTAAAAAAACACATTTTTATAAAAGTTTAATAAAAAATAATGTTTATCTTTGGAAACGTCTTTATGTATTTTTACAAAAAATGTACTAAGGTAATAACCAGTAAGGAGAAAGTACCGGTATGTCAATATTCTTTTTGCTTCTATTTTCATATAAATGATGAAATATTTGACTTTCAAATTAAAATGCCATCAAAAAACATTCTATAATACTTTTGCTATTTTTCAGTTTTTCTGCTGCTTTTGAAAACGTTGTGCATACCCAAACATATCCCAGTTGATATATTTGTTAAAAAAGTTGTTGTTTCCATGAAATTTGTAGTTTCTTGAAACATTTGCAGTTTCCATGGAATTTGTCTTTCATTGATCATTTAGCAAAAATGCGATGTATTTTCGCAAAAATATTTTTGAAAATTACAAAGGTTTTCAACATGAAAATTTGCGAGTGACAGTAGGGTAAATAAATATTTTGATGCAAAAACTCAAGTTCAACCCGATTTATATAAATACAGGATATAGGATGGATTTAAACAAAAGGAAACTATCTCCCGATTTAGTTGCTGTTCATCTCTTTATATAGATTGTGTGATCTTTTTGACTTAAAGAGAACCCGAGGTGGGTTTGAAGAATATTATCTGCATACAGATTCTGGATCTGCCTATACAGCCCAGCCTCTGTTGCTATCCCAAACCCTCCTAAGGTCCCCCTGCACTCTGCAATCCCTCATAAATCACAGACACACTGCTGACAAACAGCTTGTCAGAGCTGGCTGTGTTTATCTCTATAGTGTCAGTCTGCTGCTCTCCCCGCCTCCTGCAGAACTCCAGTCCCCGCCTGCATCCCTTCCCTCCCTGCTGATTGGAGGGAAGGGACGGGGGCAGGGACTGGCACTATGCAGGAGGCGGGGGAGCAGCTGAGACTGACACTACAGATGTAAACACAGCCTCACAGCATGGCTGTGATTTATGAGGGATTGCAGAGTGCAGGGGGACCTTAGTGGGGTTTGGGATAGCAACAGAGGCTGGGCTGTATAGGCAGATCCAGCCTCTGTATGCAGATAACATTCTTTAAACACACCTCGGGTTCTCTTTAAACATATTCAATGAATCTATAACACCTCTCAGTCATATAAACAAAGGATGTGAAATGTTCCATGTGCTCACTTAGTGTAATGCATCTCTTTGCATACTGTTAAGTAAACACTATGAACTTTCCCTTTAGCTTTGTCTTGCATATATCATAATCTCTTCCTCCAAGAGAAGCCACACCTTAGCACCTTAGCACTATATATCTGTAGGCTTCAGCCGGAGATAATGCTTTTGCATAAAGTTGGATATGACAAGCAGAATGGAAGATAGGTATGTATCATTCTTTCACTAAAATTACTGACATTTACATGTTAAAATAATGTTATAGTTATTCTTAAAGTGTATTCCAACGTTTGCAGATAGAAAAAAAAATCACGTTATCGGAATGCATTGAAAATGTCTTTGTTATTATATTTCTTATGTGCTAATACAAAAAAGAAACTTTTTGCTAAGTGGGGGACTCCTCTGCTATAATCAATATGTTTGTTTTGATGTGAAAATGGAAGCACCAGCTATGGAAAAGACATTTCAGCATTAAATGTTTAATGGTCATAAAGGTCTTGTATGAAGAATCCAACCCCTCCCTCCCAAAAAAAAATACAATCTTACAATTTTGTATATTGTGCATATTATACTGATATGCCTGGGGCCTCTCAGGACGTGTGTGTGTGTGTGTCGCGAAACGCCTTGACCAATTTGTGTGTGTTGCAGGTCAGCTGTCTTCATGCTGTCCCAGCAGGCAGGAAGTACCAAATAGGGTACCAAATTTATTGAAAAAATGAGCATCCACGGCATCCCATGTAGCTGTGTACTTCCACACAGGGCAATGATTGAATGGATCATTGCAGTAAAACTAGAGACACTTTTGTGTCTCTACATTTTTGTGTTTTTTTTTTTTGTTGTTGTTGTTTTTTTGTTGTTTTGTTTTGTGCAGAAATTTAAATGAATGGAACAAACAGGAAGATAATACATCTACAAAATCCTTCATCCCAATCCTCCTGTAGAAAGTTGTTGTCAATACTAGACAATGTATTCCTAATTTGCATTCTTATTTATTTTGTTTACAAGTGCAAGTTCTTGTAGTAATTTACCGATGTTAAATTTTTTTTTTTTTTTTTTTTTTTTAGTTTTTCCAAAAATGTCATAAACAAAACATTACACACTGGATATGAAAGGATCACAATGGTTGCACTATAGCCACATCTGCACTTTTTATCTAAGCAGTCAATATTCTGCAACCTTTAAAGGACCCTTTCAGTGAACAAAGTAAACAGTTTAAGTCTGACAAAACCAACAGGTTTTGGACTCGTCCATCTCCTCATGGGGGATTCTCAGGGTTTTATTTGTTTTCGAAAGCATTTTCTGAATGGCAGTTTAAGCCAGCCACCCTACTGACTTGCACACTGTTTTGTTAGTTAGACTGATCAACTGCCATTACTGAAATGCTTTTGAAAGTAAAGAAAACCCTGAGATTCCCCCCCTCGAGGAGATGGACTAGTCCAAAAACTGTTTATTTATTTACTTTTTTCACTGAAGTGTTCCTTTAAAAGGAACCTTAACACAGTGAGAAAAAACAGTTTCACTCACCTGGGGCTTCCCAAGCCCCCTGCAGCCATCTTGTGCCCTCTCAGCTCCTTAAGTGTCCTCCGTTCTCCACCGTCAAGCGCGTAATTCGCAGGTGCAGTATGCTTGCGCCTATGCAGGACCTGCTTAACGGCGCGTAAGGCGAAGAAGAGTATGCGTTGCCAGGGGCCGACTCTCAGTCTTTCGAAAACTAAACTAACCCATGGCGGGGAACAGAGGACCCTCGAGGAGCTGCGAGGGCACAGGACGGCTGCAGGGGGCTTGGGAAAGCCCCAGGTAAGTGAAATTTTTTTCCCCCTGGGTTAAGGTTTCCTTTAAGGTGTCCATACAATACTCAATTTTTCATTTAGCAATTAGTCAATTGACTTTATTGGGTGATCAAAAACTGAGTGCTCGATTGACTAGTGGCTTACAAACTGCAAGCAAGATCCTATGTGATTGTCTTTCTCTAGTTGAGCTAAATGATGTTGTGCCTCCATGCTCTGAAACCAAAAATGAATTCCCTGTCTGTAAAAATCATGTGAACAACAGCTGATTTCTTTCCAATTGACCAAAGTTTTTCCATCCTGCCTTATTGAGTAAATTTGTTGATTTTTACCAGATATCGGCCAATTTCCATGGACTGAGCACATTGGAACATAATCAGTCCTAGACTTTTACATTTACTTGCTTTTCAACTAGCAATCACAAACGCCAGCGATTGTGATTTTTCACTAATTTTGTTATACAATTGCAATTTTTCATTTGCTTTGCATTATCACTCTAAAGGTGGTCACACACCATACAATTTTTTAAATATCTGTTTAATACATTTTTTTCTGACTGATTGTAACATTTAAAAAATATGACCAATGTACCACACACATATGTTAATTTTTTTCCCAATTATGATAAAAAATTATTGGAAACTCAGAGAAAATTGCTTGGGTGTGTATATTAATAAACTGACAATCTAACACACGCCATACAATCTCTAGAAAAATTGAAGAAAAATTTCCAGCATTCCACATCAATAAAAATAAAAAAAAATGGGAAATCCAATCTGATTTTTTTGGTCGAATGGAAAAAAAAGCTTTTGATTTTTTGGGGAGATCCAATCATATTTATAGAATTGCCGTAAAATTGGATCCTTTTATTGTATTGTGTATGGCCACCTTTAAAATCGCTCCAGAAAGCGATTGTGATTTGCAAATCGAATCACTAAAGTGGAAAATACTTCTCATGATTTCTATGATAAAGTAGCAACCCTAGCAATTTAAAAATCACTAGCGATTTGTGATTTTGCAATTCAGCTGTGCAGTGGAAAAGGGCCCTAGGCTCCATCAGGTTTTCAGGTTCACTGACTGATGGCCAACTGCAACTCTATTTACTAAATCATTACTGGATCTACAGTCTGGGGTACAGCTAATTGCAGACCATCAACAGCTGCACTGCTCCATGGCCCCATGACTTATGAGGGACACAAACCTTTGTGGAAAGTGGCTAGATGAACTGGTGACACTTGTCTGTCACTAGTGATGGATAAAGGTCCAGTGTTGCTGATCACTAGATGAACAACAATATGCTTGGGTCTATTCGTCAATAGATGTGTTTGCAAGAGTGGAAATCACAATCAGTACAGGACAGCAAACGCAAACACAAATTCAGTTTCCATTGACCAGCTGACCTTAGTTTATGCTTGGATTAAGGGAAACAGTTAATCTCTGGGGAACAAGACCAAAAGCTTTCATTTCCAAACACATTCCCTGTATATCATCAAACCTCAAAGTTTGCCCCAATTCGAAGAAATGACAAACAAGACCCACTTTCCTGTGACACATGCCAGCTGTAGATGTAAAATAACCCAGCGAAAGATGGCTGTTTCTGAAGCAAACCAGTTGACAGTCAGATCACGGACAGCCCAAAGCACCAAAATATGAATAAAGGTGCCCATACATGGTGTAATACAAACGTTTGATTTTCCAGTTTTTTCGACCAAATTGATCAAATAAAAAAAAGAATCTTTATTTTCGGTCAAGAAAAACGAAGGATTATCCCATTTTTCAAATCCGATCGGACATGTTGGAAAAATCTGTATATTCAATCTAACGAAATAATCAAACAAAATTATCTGATCGAAAAAAATGAAAAAATTGTACGATGTACGGGCACCATTAATTACATGTGGAATCGTCCTGGAGGGTGAATAAAACAAACTGTAAGATACCTGGCCTTAATTTGTTATATAGATGTTTCCATAGTTTAATATCAAGGAAAAAACAACAACTTCAGGATGTGGTAAATGTGGCCAAACACCAATATGCTGGGAATACACGTCTCGATTCTGAGCCATTTAGATGGCTCGATAGATAATTTCCGACATGTCCGATCTCCCGTCCGATCGTTTCCGCGCTCGATTCTGCATGGAGGGCAATGGGAAAAGATAAGAAAAATGGGCAGAAGATAAGAGAATCGCCTGCAGAATTGAGCGTGGAAAACGATTGGGCGCGGAATCGAGCGGCAAAATTGAGCCGTGTATGCCCAGCAATAGATGGCTATGAGATTAGACATCAGATAGATCCCCCTCAGATCAAAACTGATAATTACTTATTATTATTATTATTTAGTATTTATATAGCGCCGACATATTACGCAGCGCTGTACAGTGTATATATATATATATATGTCACTAACTGTCCCTCAAAGGAGCTCACAATCTAATCCCTACCATTGCCATATATCTATATTATGTAGTGTAAGTACTGTAGTCTAGGGCCAATTTTTAGTGGGAGCCAATTAACTTATCCGTATGTTTTTGGAATGTGTGAGGAAACCGGAGTGCCCGGAGGAAACCCACACAGACACGGAGAGAACATGCAAACTCTTTGCAGATAGTGCCCTGGCTGGGATTCGAACCAGGGACCCAGCGCTGCAAGGCGAGAGAGCTAACCACTACGCCACCGTGCTGCAAATCCTTCCATACACTAGGCATGAATGCTATTAAAAATTTATCATACCACAGCGTTGCACTGTTTGATGCAGTGCAACACTATAGGCCATCAACCTGCCACTAGAGATGCGCCAAACTATTCACGTTGGCCCCTCAAGCGAATACATGTGGTGTTCGATTCTCCCCCTATACATTATAAACGTTGACCCCTCAGCAGACACATGGCAGTCAATCAGCTTTCCCTCCCATCTGGACTGCCCCCCCCCCCCCTCCCACACACACACACACACCTAGCAGAAATCCAGTGTGTCTGGCTTCTGTGCTAGGCAGATCAGGGACAGTGTTTTGCTGACAGGCAGAGAATTAGGTAGGCCTGTGGGCCTGTGTTCTGTGTCCTCAGTGCAGATTCTTGATGCTACCACATTGTCCTGAGCAGCTAAGCCCTTGTCAGGGCTGATACATTGTTTTTCTTGCTATTGTATTGCTCTTCTGTGACCAGTGCACAAGTAAGCTGTTGGAGACAGGTCTGCTGGTCCTAGTAGTGCACTTTAGAGATGGTACGAACAGTTCGCATGCGAATGGTTCCAGGTGAACTTTCGTTGATTTGCGTTCGCCAGCGAAGGCGAACTTTTGCGGAAGTTCGGTTCGCCCCCATAGTGTGACATTAGGGTCAGCTTTGACCCTCTACATCACAGTCAGCAGGCACATTGTAGCCAATTAGGCTACACTCTTTCCTGGAGCCACTCCCCCCCTTATAAAAGGCAGGCAGCCCCGGGCTTTACACTCACTCGTGTGCTTGCATTACTTAGTGAAGGGACAGCTGCTGGCAGACTCTCATAGAGAAAGATTAGTTAGGCTCTTGTAGGTTTGTTAGCTTGCTCCTGGCTGATTGTTATTGCTAAAATAGCACCCCTCAACAGCTCTTTTGCGAGCTAATGTTCTCCTGATGTGGTTTTTTTTTTGTGTGTTGCCCACTGACACTGCATTATACAGCCCTATCTGTTGCAGCTGGACCTTGGTAATTGCTATTACTGTGCTAGCCAGGCCCTCCCTAACTATCTATACTGGAACACCTACCTATGCCTACCTAACTACTGGGGCACCTACTTACCTATACGGGGACACCTACCTATGCCTACCTACCTACCTATACTAGGGCACCTACCTATGCCTACCTACCTATACTAGGTCTCCTACCTATGCCTAGCTAACTACTGGGGCACCTACCTATGCCTGTCTACCTATACTGGGACTTCTACCTATGCCTAGCTAACTACTGGGGTACCTACCTATGCCTACATACCTATACTGGGACTCCTTCCTATGCCTAGCTAACTACTGGGGCACCTACCTATGCCTATCTACCTATACTGGGACTCCTACCTACCTATACTGGGACTCCTACCTATGCCTAGCTAACTACTGGGGCACCTACCTATGCCTATCTACCTATACTGGGACACCTACCTATGCCTACCTACCTATACTGGGACTCCTACCTATGCCTAGCTAACTACTGGGGCACCTACCTATGCCTATCTTCCTATACTGGGACTCCTACCTATGCCTAGCTAACTACTGGGGCACCTACCTATGCCTACCTACCTATACTGGGACTCCTACCTATGCCTAGCTAACTACTGGGGCACCTACCTATGCCTATCTACCTATACTGGGACTCCTACCTACCTATACTGGGACTCCTACCTATGCCTAGCTAACTACTGGGGCACCTACCTATGCCTACCTACCTATACTGGGACTCCTACCTATGCCTAGCTAACTACTGGGGCACCTACCTATGCCTATCTACCTATACTGGGACTCCTACCTATGCCTAGCTACCTATACTGGGACTCCTACCTATGCCTAGCTAATAGCTGGGGCACCTACCTATGCCTATCTACCTATACTGGGGCACCTACCTATGCCTACCTTCCTATACTGGGGCACCTACCTATGCCTACCTACATACAAGAAGATAATAAGGTAGTTCCTTCATTGTGGAAAGACCAAATTTGATCAGCTGGACGGTCACTGTTGTTCTATCATTGAGCTACCACAGCCCGGCGACCATATGGGCTTGAACACTGCTATCGCCACGGTGCGCACCAGTCCAGCATGGCCGTCACTACGCAAACAGCTATTTGCGGTGCGTTACACAGTGAGTTTGGTGTGTCAGTGTGAAGCAGTACTCTAATTACACTCCCTGATTGATGTATACACATGCAAGATGTTTTAAAGCACTTTAGTCCTGCAATTTAGCATTCATGATTTCTGCCCTTAAAACACTGCATCAAATCCAGATTTTCCCCCGGGACTTTTGGCATCTATCCCACTCATCCATGCCCCCCTCCAGGTGTTAGACCCCTTGAAACATCTTTTCCATCACTTTTGTGGCCAGCAAAAATGTTTCTAGTTTTCAAAGTTCGCATCCCCATTGAAGTCTATTGCGGTTCACGAAAGTTCGCGCGAACCGAACCTTTTGCCGAAGTTCGCGAACCAAAAATCGGAGGTTCGGGCCATCTCTAGTGCACTGACCATAACCCAATAATCCTTCACACCACTACTGGCATCTAGTTCCCACTACTGGCCCCTGTATAAGACTTCAATGCTGTTGGAGACTAGTAGGGCACGGACCATAACCCAATAATCCTTCACACCACTACTGTCCTCTACTATCCACTACTGCCCCCTGTATAGGGCCTCAGTGCGGAATCAATGTTTTTTGGTCACTTAACTGTCATTGAACTACCTCAACCTGACCATGGAGGCTGGAAAATTGCAATTGTCTTCACTCCCACGATTGTGCGCACAAGCATGGTGGCCATTACACACCACTACTAGAGTTGAGCTGAAATTTTCGTAATTTCGCATTACTAAAATTACGCATGCGAAATTTGCGATTACGATGCGAAATTACGTTAGCGTAATTGCCATTAAAATCGTAATTGAAAATACCGTAAGCGTAATTTTCAACGCGTAATTTCACGTTTCGTTCATGCCGTAATTTCGCATTAAACGCTACCGTAATTTCGCGTTAAACCGTAACGCTCCGTATAAATAAAAAAGCCGCCGACTTTAAGGGTTAATAGCAAAGCCCCCTTAAATGCTAAGAGCTTTAAATTTGGAGAATATACTAAGGAGTTCAGGAGGAATAAGAGGAAACATTTTTTTTCAAAAAGACCTTATAGTTTTTGAGAAAATCGATGTTAAAGTTTCAAAGGAAAAATGTAAACATTTAAAAACCCGCTGACTTTAACGGTTAATAGCAAAGCCTGCTTAAAGTTTAGGAACACCAAATTCCCAGGGTATATTAAGGGGATCCGTGGGAATAAGAGGAAAATTTTTTTTTTCAAAAAGACCTTATAGTTTTTGAGAAAATCGATTTTTAAGTTTCAAGGGCGAAAATGTCTTTTAAATGCAGAAAATGTCAGTTTTTTTTGCACAGGTAACAATAGTGTATTATTTTCATAGATTCCCCCAAGTGGGAAGAGTTTTACTTACTTCGTTCTGAGTGTGGGAAATATAAAAAAAAAACGACGTGGGGTCCCCCCTCCCAGACCTCTTTAACCCCTTGTCCCCCATGCAGGCTGGGATAGCCAGAATGCGGAGCACGGCCGCGTGGGGCTCCGCACCCTGACTATACCAGCCCGCATGGTCCATGGATTGGGGGGTCACGGAAGGGGAGGGGCAGCCAAGCTTTCCCCTCCCCCTCCGAGCCCTTGTCCAATCCAAGGACAAGGGGCTCTTCTCCACCTCCGATGGGCGGTGGAGGTGGAGGCCGCGATTTCCTGGGGGGGGGGGGAGTTCATGGTGGAATCTGGGAGTCCCCTTTAAAAAGGGGTCCCCCAGATGCCCACCCCCCCTCCCAGGAGAAATGAGTATAGAGGTACTTGTACCCCTTACCCATTTCCTTTAAGAGTTAAAAGTAAATAAACACACAAACACTTAGAAAAAGTATTTTAATTGAACAAAAAACATAACCACGAAAAAAGTCCTTTAATATTCTTAATTAACCATTAATACTTACCTGTCCCTTTAAATAAATGATCCCTCGAAATAGCCTCGGAAATGTTCTATCAGGTACAATGTAACAAAGTTATTACAATGTAACAACTTTGTTACATTGTAACTACGCCGCACCCGACGTCACTCGCCGCCGCCGCATACGCGTCTGCGCTGCACTGACCCGACAGAGCTCTGAGCTATATAGCTCAGAGCTCTCTAAAGCATCTTTGTATTTGGGCTCCAAGGAGCCCCATTGGTCCTTAGCAGACCAATGGGGTTACTTCTGATTTGAAGGAACCCCATTGGTCTGCTAAGGACCAATGGGGCTCCTTGGAGCCCAAATACAAAGATGCTTTAGAGAGCTCTGAGCTATATAGCTCAGAGCTCTGTCGGGTCCGTGCAGCGCAGACGCGTATGCGGCGGCGGCGAGTGACGTCGGGTGCGGCGTAGTTACAATGTAACAAAGTTGTTACATTGTAATAACTTTGTTACATTTTAACTGATAGAACATTTCCGAGGCTATTTCGAGGGATCATTTATTTAAAGGGACAGGTAAGTATTAATGGTTAATTAAGAATATTAAAGGACTTTTTTCGTGGTTATGTTTTTTGTTCAATTAAAATACTTTTCTAAGTGTTTGTGTGTTTATTTACTTTTAACTCTTAAAGGAAATGGGTAAGGGGTACAAGTACCTCTATACTCATTTCTCCTGGGAGGGGGGGTGGGCATCCGGGGGACCACTTTTTAAAGGGGACTCCCAGATTCCACCATGAACCCCCCCCCCCAGGAAATCGCGGCCTCCACCTCCACCGCCCATCGGAGGTGGAGAAGAGCCCCTTGTCCTTGGATTGGACAAGGGCTCGGAGGGGGAGGGGAAAGCTTGGCTGCCCCTCCCCTTCCGAGACCCCCCAATCCATGGACCATGCGGGCTGGTATAGTCAGGGTGCGGAGCCCCACGCGGCCGGTGCTCCGCATTCTGGCTATCCCAGCCTGCATGGGGGACAAGGGGTTAAAGAGGTCTGGGAGGGGGGACCCCACGTCGTTTTTTTTTATATTTCCCACACTCAGAACGAAGTAAGTAAAACTCTTCCCACTTGGGGGAATCTATGAAAATAATACACTATTGTTACCTGTGCAAAAAAACCTGACATTTTCCGCATTTAAAAGACATTTTCACCCTTGAAACTTAAAAATCGATTTTCTCAAAAACTATAAGGTCTTTTTGAAAAAAAATTTTTCCTCTTATTCCCACTGATCCCCTTAATATACCCTGGGAATTTGGTGTTCCTAAACTTTAAGCAGGCTTTGCTATTAATCGTTAAAGTCGGCGGGTTTTTAAATGTTTACATTTTTCCTTTGAAACTTTAACATCGATTTTCTCAAAAACTATAAGGTCTTTTTGAAAAAAAAAATTTTCCTCTTATTCCTTCTGATCTCCTTAATATATTCTCCAAATTTGAGGCTCTTAGCATTTAAGGGGGCTTTGCTATTAACCCTTAAAGTCGGCGGCTACCTAACATTGATCCATGCGTCAACTTTTCCGCTTCGGGAGCATGGCCATACGCATTAATTTCGTAATACCCGTTGCAATGCGAAAATTACGCGAAAATTACGCTTACGCGAAATTTCGCGAAATCCTTCTTCATTACGATTATGTACTTACGGCCATAAACGTAATTACACTAATTACGCGAAATTTCGCGAAATCGTAGTTACACCATTACGCTCATCTCTAACCACTACACAAACATTGCCACCGAGAGGACTAACATTTATGTCCTGGAGGTGTAAACTAGTAAAAACAAAGATTTGCTCACCTGAAGTAATTACTAAAGGTCTTTGCGGTTGTTTGCGGACTGCCGTGCCTTAAACACGGCATTTCGTCTGTCAGTGTGAATCGGACGTAACTCTTACACTACCTGATGGACGTGTACATTTTAAAGCACTTTATTTCACCAATTTAGGAATGTAATGTGATTTCTGCCCTTTAGAGATGAAAACACGACTCTGCATAAATTACATAATTTTTGGTGGGACTTTTGGCATAGATCTCCCTCTGGCATGCCCCCATACAGGTTTTATGCCCCTTGAAACAACTTTTACATCACTTTTGTGGCCAGAAACAGTCCTTGTAGGTTTTAGAATTTGCCTGCCCATTAAAGTCTATGGCTGTTTGCCAGATTCGCCTGTTTGTGAATATTTGCGGAGATTCGTGTTCGACGTTGGCAAATCCTACATTTAATGTTCGGCTCATCACTATCTGCCACCACTCCTCGATCTGCTTTCTAGCAGATTCAATTACAGTGATCGAATCAGGACCAACAAGTATATGGCCACCTTAAGTCTAGCATATTTTTGAATGAATGATTCAATGATTGATTCATTTTCTGATCAGACTAGGTTTCCTGCTATTAATTATTAATTAGAAATAAGCTTAAACTTTTTCCTTTGTGATGACCTACAGAAGGTGTTTTACCAAATGAATGTCATGCCTCACTGTAAGCTATTGGTTAACCACTTGAGGACCACAGTCTTTTCGCCCCTTAACCACTTGCCGACCGCGCACTCATACCGCGCGTCGGCAAAGTGGCAGCTGCAGGACCAGCGACGCAGTATTGCGTCGCCAGCTGCAGGCTGATTAATCAGGAAGCAGCCGCTCGGGCGAGCGGCTGCTTCCTGTCAATTCACGGCGGGGGGCTCCGTGAATAGCCTGCGGGCCGCCGATGGCGGCTCGCAGGCTAAATGTAAACACAAGCGGAAATAATCCGCTTTGTTTACATTTGTACGGCGCTGCTGCGCAGCAGCGCCGTAAGGCAGATCGGCGATCCCCGGCCAATCAGCGGCCGGGGATCGCCGCCACGTGACAGGGGACGTCCCGTCACTGGCTGCACAGGACGGATAGCGTCCTGTGCAGCCCTGATCTC
Source organism: Hyperolius riggenbachi (assembly GCF_040937935.1). NCBI lineage: Eukaryota > Metazoa > Chordata > Amphibia > Anura > Hyperoliidae > Hyperolius > Hyperolius riggenbachi. The sequence continues at coordinate 67,505,824 of NC_090652.1, forward strand.
CGGGGGGGGAGCAGGTAGGAGAGGGAGGGGGGAATTTCGCCGCGGAGGGGGGCTTTGAGCTGCCCCCCCCGCCAGCCACATGCAGGCATGAGAGATCGGACCCCCCCAGCACCTCATCCCCCTAGTGGGGAAAAAAGGGGGGGTGATCTGATCTCTCTGCCTGCTACATGATCTGTGCTGGGGGCTGCAGAGCCCACCCAGCACAGATCACTCAGCACAGCGCTGGTCCTTAAGGGGGGGTAAAGGGTGGGTCCTCAAGTGGTTAAGGACCAGAGCCTTTTTCTCCATTCAGACCACTGCAGCTTTCACGGTTTATTGCTCGCTCATACAACCTACCACCTAAATGAATTTTACCTCCTTTTCTTGTCACTAATGCAGCTTTCTTTTGGTGCTATTTGATTGCTGCTGCGAGTTTTACTTTTTATTATATTCATCAAAAAAGACATGAATTTTGTCAAAAAAATGACTTTTTTAACTTTCTGTGCTGACATTTTTCAAATAAAGTAAAATTTCCTATACATTTGAGCGCGAAAGTTATTCTGCTACATGTCTTTGATAAAAAAAAACCATTCAGTGTATATTTATTGGATTTGGTAAAAGTTATAGCGTTTACAAACTATGGTGCCAAAAGTGAATTTTCCCATTTTCAAGCATCTCTGACTTTTCTGCGCACCTGTCAGGTTTCATGAGGGGCTAAAATTCCAGGATAGTACAAATACCCCCCAAATGACCCCATTTTGGAAAGAAGACATCCCAAAGTATTCAGTGAGAGGCATGGTGAGTTCATAGAAGATTTCATTTTTTTGTCACAAGTTAGCGGAAAATGACACTTTGTGACAAAAAAAAAAAAAATTTCCATTTCTTCTAACTTGCGACAAAAAAAAATGAAATCTGCCACGGACTCACTATGCTCCTCTCTGAATACCTTGAAGTGTCTACTTTCCAAAATGGGGTAATTTGTGGGGTGTGTTCACTGTCCTGGCATTTTGGGGGGTGCCTAATTGTAAGCACCCCTGTAAAGCCTAAAGATGCTCATTGGACTTTGGGCCCCTTAGCGCAGTTAGGCTGCAAAAAAGTGCCACACATGTGGTATTGCCGTACTCAGGAGAAGTAGTATAATGTGTTTTGGGGTGTATTTTTACACATACCCATGCTGGGTGGGAGAAATATCTTCGTAAATGACAATTTTTAAATTTTTTTTACACACAATTGTCTATTTATAGAGATATTTCTCCCACTCAGCATGGGTATGTGGAAAAATACACCCCAAAACACATTATACTACTTCTCCTGAGTACGGCGATACCACATGTGTGGCACTTTTTTGAACCCTAACTGCGCTAAGGGGCCCAAAGTCCAATGAGTACCTTTAGGATTTCACAGGTCATTTTGAGAAATTTGGTTTCAAGACTACTCCTCACGGTTTAGGGCCCCTAAAATGCCAGGACAGTATAGGAACCCCACAAATTACCCCATTTTAGAAAGAAGACACCCCAAGGTATTCTGTTAGGAGTATGGTGAGTTCATAGAAGATTTTTTTTTTTTGTCACAAGTTAGCGGAAATTGATTTTAATTGTTTTTTTTTCACAAAGTGTCATTTTCCGCTAACTTGAGACAAAAAATAAAATCTTCTATGAACTCACCGTACTCCTAACGGAATACCTTGGGGTGTCTTCTTTCTAAAATGGGGTCATTTGTGGGGTTCCTATACTGCCCTGGCATTTTAGGGGCCCTAAACCGTGAGGAGTAGTCTTGAAACCAAATGTCGCAAAGAAGTAGTATAATGTGTTTTGGGGTGTATTTTTACACATACAGATGCTGGGTGGGAGAAATATCTCTGTAAATGACAATTATTTGATTTTTTTTACACACAATTGTCCATTTACAGAGAGATTTCTCCCACCCAGCATGGGTATGTATAAAAATACACCCCAAAACACATTATACTACTTCTTATGAGTACGGCGATACCACATGTGTGACACTTTTTTGCAGCCTAGGTGCGCTAAGGGGCCCAACGTCCTATTCACATGTCATTTTGAGGCATTTGTTTTCTAGACTACTCCTCACGGTTTAGGGCCCCTAAAATGCCAGGGCAGTATAGGAACCCCACAAGTGACCCCATTTTAGAAAGAAGACACCCCAAGGTATTCTGTTAGGAGTATGGTGAGTTCATAGAAGATTTTTTTTTGTCACAAGTTGGCGGAAAATGACACTTTGTGAAAAAAAAAAACAATACATATCAATTTCCGCTAACTTGTGACAAAAAATAAAATCTTCTATGAACTCATCATACACCTAACAGAATACCTTGGGGTGTCTTCTTTCTAAAATGGGGTCACTTGTGGGGTTCCTATACTGCCCTGGCATTTTAGGGGCCCTAAACGGTGAGGAGTAGTCTTGAACCCAAATGTCTCAAAATGACCTGTGAAATCCTAAAGGTACTCATTGGACTTTGGGCCCCTTAGCACAGTTAGGCTGCAAAAAAGTGTCACACATGTGGTATCGCCGTACTCAGAAGAAGTAGTATAATGTGTTTTGTGGTGTATTTTTACATATAACCATGCTGGGTGGGAGAAATATCTCTGTAAATGACAATCTTTTGATTTTTTTTTACACACAATTGTCCATTTACAGAGAGATTTCTCCCACCCACCATGGGTATGTGTAAAAATACACCACAAAACACATTATACTACTTCTCCTGAGTATGGCGATACCACATGTGTGACACTTTTTTGCAGCCTAGGTGCGCTAAGGGGCCCAACGTCCTATTCACAGGTCATTTTGAGGCATTTGTTTTCCAGACTACTCCTCACGGTTTAGGGCCCCTAAAATGCCAGTGCAGTATAAGAACCCCACAAGTGACCCCATTTTAGAAAGAAGACACCCCAAGGTATTCTGTTAGGGGTATGGTGAGTTCATAGAAGATTTTATTTTTTGTCACAAGTTAGTGAAAAATGACACTTTGTGAAAAAAACAATAAAAATCCAATTTCCGCTAACTTTTGACAAAAAATAAAATCTTCTATGAACTCATCATACACCTAACAGAATACCTTGGGGTGTCTTCTTTCTAAAATGGGGTCACTTGTGGGGTTCCTATACTGCCCTGGCATTTTAAGGGCCCAAAACTGTGAGTAGTCTGGAAACCAAATTTCTCAAAATGACTGTTCAGGGGTATAAGCATCTGCAAATTTTGATGACAGGTGGTCTATGAGGGAGCAAATTTTGTGGAACCGGTCATAAGCACTGTGGCCTCTTAGATGACAGGATGTATTGGGCCTGATCTGATGGATAGGAGTGCTAGGGGGGTGACAGGAGGTGATTGATGGGTGTCTCAGGGGGCGGTTAGAGGGGAAAATAGATGCAATCAATGCACTGGGTAGGTGATCGGAAGGGGATCTGAGGGGGATCTGAGGGTTTGGCCGAGTGATCAGGAGCCCACACGGGGCAAATTAGGGCCTGATCTGATGGCTAGGTGTGCTAGGGGGTGACAGGAGGTGATTGATGGGTGTCTTAAGGTGTGATTAGAGGGGGGAAATAGATGCAAGCAATGCACTGGCGAGGTGATCAGGGCTGGGGTCTGAGGGCGTTCTGAGGTGTGGGCGGGTGATTGGGTGCCCTAGGGGCAGATTAGGGTCTAATCTGATGGGTAACAGTGACAGGTGGTGATAGGGGGTGATTGATGGGTAATTAGTGGGTGTTTAGAGGAGAGAAGAGATGTAAACACTGCACTTGGGAGGTGATCTGATGTCGGACCTGCGGGCGATCTATTGGTGTGGGTGGGTGATCAGATTGCCCGCAAGGGGCAGGTTAGGGGCTGATTGATGGGTGGCAGTGACAGGGGGTGATTGAAGGGTGGCAGTGACAGGGGGTGATTGATGGGTGATTGACAGGTGATCAGTGGGTTATTACAGGGAATAACAGATGTAAATATTGCACTGGCGAATTGATAAGGGGGGGTCTGAGGGCAATCTGAGCGTGTGGGCGGGTGATTGGGTGCCCGCAAGGGGCAGATTAGGGTCTAATCTGATGGGTAACAGTGACAGGTGGTGATAGGGGTGATTGATGAGTGATTGATGGGTAATTAGTGGGTGTTTAGAGGAGAGAAGAGATGTAAACACTGCACTTGGGAGGTGATCTGATGTCGGATCTGCGGGCGATCTATTGGTGTGGGTGGGTGATCAGATTGCCCGCAAGGGGCAGGTTAGGGGCTGATTGATGGGTGGCAGTGACAGGGGGTGATTGACCAGGAGGGAGTAGGGGGCAGATTAGGGACTAAAAAAAAAAATTGCGTTGACAGATAGTGACAGGGAGTGATTGATGTGTGATTAGGGGGGTGACTGGGTGCAAACAGTGGTCTGGGGGTGGGCAGGGGGGGGGGGGGTCTGAGGGGTGCTGTGGGTGATCAGGGGGCAGGGGGGGGGTAATCAGTGTGCTTGGGTGCAGACTAGGGTGGCTGCAGCTTGCCCTGGTGGTCCCTCGGACACTGGGACCACCAGGGCAGGAGGCAGCCAGTATAATAGGCTTTGTATACATTACAAAGCCTATTATACATTGTTTCAGCGGCGATCTGGGTGCTAGTAACCCGCCGGCGCTTCCGAACAGCCGGCAGGTTACAGCGAACGGTGGGCGGAGCCAGTCCCCGGCGGCTGATCGCGTCACGAATGACGCGATCGCCGCATAGCCACTCCCGCAGCCGCCCCCGCCGATGGGCGTATTGCGGTCGTTTGGGCCCGGACTTTGCCGCCGCCCATCGGCTGGGGGCGGTCAGGAAGTGGTTAATTAACACAGCTGCCATTGAATGGATGGTATGTTTAATTTCCTGCTAGTATGAATAGTCTTCAACTGTGTGAATACATAGATAAAATGTTCTGTAATTATGTTTTTCTTAAAGGACTTACGAGGCGAATTGCTTAAAAAATGTTATGTACTTCATTGCTAAAGCAGACCTCAGGGCAGACGAACAGCACCTTCCTTTTCACGATCAGGTGCTTTATCAGGCTAATCCAGGTTACATTGCAGCTCCCGACCCTCCACAGGGTCGCCCTAGCAGAATCGCCGCTTTAAAAATCCAACTCCTGCGCAGCTCGCAAAGCCGTGGCCGCGCAGGATTACAGCCCCGCTCGTGTCCGCCCTCACTCCGTGCGCTCTACTATACGTCATGTGGGCGGCTCCACATGACCACCCACATGACGAACTACACTGCTAGCCAGCCGCGCCCCCTCAGCAGAGAATACAAGCGCTGAACGAGTGAGTACCTGCTCGTTCAGAGCTTGTATTCTCTGCTGAGGGGGCGCGGCTGGCTGGCAGTGTAGTTCGTCATGTGGGTGGTCATGTGGAGCCGCCCACATGACATATAGTAGAGCGCACGGAGTGAGGGCTGACACGAGCGGGGCTGTAATCCTGCGCAGCCACGGCTATGCGAGCTGCGCAGGAGTTGGATTTTTAAAGCGGCGATTCTGCTAGGGCGACCCTGTGGAGGGTCGGGAGCTGCAATGTAACCTGGATTAGCCTGATAAAGCACCTGATCGTGAAAAGGAAGGTGCTGTTCGTCTGCCCTGAGGTCTGCTTTAGCAATGAGGTACATAACTTTTTTTAAGCATTTCGCCTCGTAAGTCCTTTAAGCATCTAATGTAAAAAATACACTTTGTTGAATGCCACAGAAAATAATGGCACTATATGAATAAAACATTCTCTATGGAAGGTTTTGTTTTTTTCTACTCCATTTATGTACATGTTCAATAATGAGAGCACTAATCATACATATTTTGATAGGCAATGTTTGCCTTTAATATTGAATATTTTTGCATTTAACAGTTATTTGGTGTGAGAAAACGCGGAAAAGCCGCCGCCAATACTCAAGGTGAGGCGGCTGATTCCACGTTTAACATGGCAGTTGGGGCGCAGTCGGAGCACAGAGAAACCGCTGCATGCTCTAACTACAGGGCGGCGGATTCCGCGTCCAATGCGGCAAGTTGCTCGCATAGGCCTGCTCCTCTCAGTAAGGCGGAATGCAGAGTAAACGCCGCACGCCCAGACAGCGTGGCGGCGGATTCCGCATCTAATACAGCAGAAACATTACAACACATGACTGGTGTGGCTGGGACTGATAGTCCACACTGGTTTAGGAGGACGCGCGCGCGCGCAGAGAGGCAGGGCCTTTATGGCAGTCAAAGAAGGGTCAGCTGACCAGGCCGGTCAGCTGACAATTGCAGCAACTTTCATTGGTCCAGCACTTAGGGGAGGCGCTGGAGAGCGCTGGTGTATATATACTGGGTGCTGGTCATTTCTCTGGTGTCTGGCGTTGCGATCAATACGTGGTAGCACTCAGACCTTGTCAGTATCTGTGTTTATTAGTCAGTTTCCAAAGGTGTTGATGATCACGGAGCTCACACCTTAGCCTAGGAATTCAGTTGCTATCTGTATTGTTATCTAGACCAGTTTCCAAGGTGTTGACGGCCACAGAACTCACACCTTAGTCTAGGATTTCTGTACCATCTGTATAATCTGTATTATCTAGTATAGTTCCTGGAGTGTGAGAATCTTGGAGCTCACACTCAAGCGTAGGCATTGTTAATTATCTGTTATGACCCTCTGCATTTCTGACCATTCTCCTGATCTCTGATTTTGTACCTTGTCTTTCTGATTCTCTGTTGCCGAAACCCGGCTAGTCTCTGGATTCTGTATCTGCCAACTGTCTCTGTACTTTGTCTGTCCGTGTGGTAACGACCTGGCTTGTCCGACCTCGAGAACTGTCTCCACCGTTAGGAGATAGTTCACAGATCTGTCAGTGACACTCCACCACTGGTGTCACTCAGGTTCTGCCCTTCCCACTGTCTCGGCCTGGCTCCGCCCCTTGGGGAGCAGCAGGCTGGTGGAAGGAAGCAAATCCTTTACAGTAGATTCTACTGTCTAGCACCCATTCTTCGGGTGCTTTCCTCAAGGTATTACTGTTGCACCAAACACTCTCATATCTCAGGTGTCCAGAGGTTAGAAGATATATCTGATTATCGGTGATACTGCAGATCATCAATAATCGGGTATATTCTGCATTCTCGGTGATACTGCAGATCACCGGTAATCAGACCCTCTCTGTGTTACACCGATCGTTACATTTGGTAGTTTTTATTTTTTTTGGCTATACATTAACCACTTAATGACAACAGGACGTATATATACATCCAGCGTAGTTAAAGAGAGTGCACCACCAGTTTGTTACTAAATGAGGCAAATAGGGTATCATTTTAACTGATATCAGGGTGTTATGGGTGCTCCAGGGTGATGGCCTGGGTGGGCACTGTAGGTGCAGTAAGCTAAGAGGAGAGCGGAGGGATGCAGGAGGCATAACGGAGTGACTCTAGCTATACTAAGTATAGCTAGAGCACAAAAGCATGTTTACATCTTGGCTCCATCCCCGTTGGTCTAATAACAGACCAATGGAAATCCAGGGCCATTATGTGAACATTGCTCTGGTCCTGAAGTGGTTGATATTGCTGCCCACACCTTACAAGTGTCAGGACTGAAAGAAGGGTGAATCCTCCTGTATCAGTCTGGAAGATTGATGAGATAACCCATTAAAATCTTTAAAAGGAGAGGACATGTTTCACCTGTCAGACTATTGTGATAAAAAAAGTGTAAGTGCCCTGATTGTACCTTTCCTGCAAGATACCTTTGCAGTAAATCTAATATGTACTAATTACAAATCTTAAGCAGGCAAAAACGAAGTTGTGATGAAGGTCACATTCAAGCAGTGAATGATGAAGAAGAGGAGTCGGGAAGATGCACAACATTGGTGGTCAAGCTGGTTTGCATCATTATTGGCCTGCTTGTCCTGTCCACAGCATTCCTCAGTAAGGTAAGGCATGACTCCATGGCAGTTTCCTTTCAATGGAATGCTTGATGATGGGGATACATTTCTATTCAAACAAAGGTGAACAACCTATGCATTTCTTATCAGAATCAGAATCATTTTATTTCGCCAAGCATTACTGGGTCATGCCCGGAATTGGGTTTGGCACAATACAGGGCGGTACATAGACAGAAAAGCAGGAAAGAAAAAGTAACATAATACAAAGCAACAGAGTACAAAGAACATGACAGTGATCCATCATTCTCAAATAGATATACATTCAGCATCAATAAATATACATCTTTCAGAGACTCCGCCAGAGTCTACCAAAAGTGCGGGAAAAAGTCTGATCACTGAGAGAAAAGAAAAACAAATTTTTCCAGTACGCTACTATGCTGGTGGTAGGGCGCAGATAGAGGGTGGGAGAATGTTAAGGGAGTTCAGGAGGCTAACGGCCATAGGGAAGAAGAAGTTCCTGTGTCTGGTGGTCTTGGTGGGGATGGCCTGGAGTCTCCGGCCCAATGGAAGTGGGGTGAAGAAACAGTGGCCAGGGTGTGAGGGGTCGCTTGTGATCTTCAGTGCCCTGGCACGCATTCTTGCGTTATACAGGAGGTCAAGTGAGGGGAGAGGTCTCCCAATGTCAATGCATCTAACGCTAGTTCATATTATGGATTATTATTATTATTATTATTATTTTTATTATTTATTGGATTTATATAGAACCAACATATTATGCAGCACTGAACAATAAATAAGCAATGATGAGCGAAAATGCAGATATTCTTTTCACATTAATTTTCATGAAAAGTCGAATTTTGAGTGAAAATGCCATTGAAAATCATTTTGCAATAAGTTTGTGATTTTTGCATTTGTCGTGAATTTTCACGCTTAAATGATTTTTTTGTGTCTTCGTGGTAAAAATAATAATTGTTTCTCACTTTTGTGGTACAAATAATGATTTTTTGATGCGAAAATGACTGTGGTGAAAATTTGCAAGCCGTGCTGTCAATGAGATTACAAACAGTGATAATGGGAGTGACAGACAACACAATACAGGTAATAAGCAGTAAGACACACAATGCCAGATCATACACTGATGGGCGGCACGGTGGCGTAGTGGTTAGCTCTCTCGCCTTGCAGCTCTGGGTCCCTGGTTCGAATCCCAGCCAGGGCACTATCTGCAAAGAGTTTGTATGTTCTCTCCGTGTCTGCGTGGGTTTCCTCCGGGCACTCTGGTTTCCTCCCACATTCCAAAAACATACGGATAAGTTAATTGGCTCCCCCTAAAATTGGCCCTAGACTACAGTACGTTCACTACATAATATAGACATATGGCAATGGTAGGGATTAGATTGTGAGCTCCTTTGAGGGACAGTTAGTGACAAGATATATATATATATATATATATATACTAGCTGGTCGCCCGGCGTTGCCCGGGTATGTAATTGGCTAGTGTTAGCTCTACCCACTTTTTCTAATCCTAACACACAATTACTCAAGGATGACCTAGTTTGTGAGCTTTGTGGTCTTTGGCATCAATAATTGGCATTGAAATGAAATAAATCTAATTGGCTGTGGCTCCACTCCTTTGAAAATCAATAGGTGAATTTTGATTAGCTTTTGTAGGCTCCACCCACTTTTCTGAATATTAATCCCAGTCACCCAGTGACCAACTGTGCAAAATTTAAGAACCCTGCCACTGACAGAGTAAGAAAAACAAAAGTTTGCTTTCTTAAAACAGAAAAAATTTGTGATAATTCAGGTTGGAGTGAGCATAAAATGTCACCCAGTACATCACTGTTGAATATATTCAAATTAACCATTGTTACCCTTAGAAGCTAAACACACCTCTAGAACTGCTGGAATGCAATGATGTGTCATCTTGTTAATTTGTACAGAGCTGTAATAATCCAACATGCATACAGACTGTTTTGGATTGTTTGATCCTCATCAGTGCATGGCATGGATTAATTTGACTCTATGCAGTAGTGCTTGTAACACCGAGAGGTACAGACTAACCAGCAAGCTCATGGTGACCCAGAACTCATTGGAGTGTGTAAGGGACTACAATGGTCCTAAAAGCCCCCTTACTAAGATGTTAAGAAAAACAAACGTTTGCTTTCTTACAACAGAAAGAATTTGCGATAATTCAGATTGGAGTGAGCTTGAGATGTCTCCCAGTGCATCACCGCTGAATATATGCAAATTAACCATTCTACCCTTAGAAGCTAAACACACCTCCAGAGTAACAGTGTAAGAATGTCTGCAGTTTACATTTTCCAGTGAAATTTGTATTTGTCTCTTTTTGGTTATGGGAATAAAAAGTATCCTATACTTTATTCCAGGTAATGTACTATGTGTGTGCCAAATTTCATTCAAATCCGTTCAGCCGTTTTTGCGTGATCGCGTAACAAACATCCAAACATCCGAACTTTCCCATTTATTATATTAGTAGGATATACACTACAGCGCTGCGTAATATGTTGGTGCTATATAAATACTAAATAATAATAATAATAATAATACACTGAAGTAGTAGTACCAATAATACAAGTTCACACTATTCTGTGAGCAGGATGCACAATCAGGTATGATAATAAACAAGGAGGGAGGGCCCTGCCAAAGGCTTACAGTGCAAAGGATGGCTAGATAGTGTACTGGTTAATGCTGTGTTCCCGCTTGACTTCCGCACCTCATTCAGCCAGTGGGAGCAGGACAGTCTGATGGTCCGCCATTGTCCAGCTGGAGCTTGGGGAAGATGCTCTCCCCCATAGGCTATATGTGGGAACCCATCCGCCTGGCCCGGGATTATCGTGGACTGTACAGAAGTACAGTCCGCTTAATGCATTGAATCCCATGAATCCATTGCAGCGTGAAAAGTGTGAATAGCTCCTATGTATAACATAGGAGTTGTTCACTCTCTACTTAGTAATGAGCCGAGAGTGAACAGACAAAAAAAAGTTTGTTCTACACTCTAGTGGGTACAGAGCCTATGGGCTCTGCTTCTGACACAAGAGACCAGGGTTTGAATTTTGGCACTTCCTGTTCAGTAAGCCAGCACCTATTCAGTAAGGAAAACTTGGGCAAGACTCCCTAACACTGTTACTGTCTATAGAGCATGCTCTAGTGTCAACAGCTCTGGTGCTTTGAGTCCGACAGGAGAAAAGAGTGATATAAATGTGCTGTGTCTTGTCTCTAAAGCATGCCCTCTTCCTCATTTACATTGTTTGAAAGGAGAGTTGGACATCTGCAATCAAATCCAGTCCAACATGGTCTCAGGCCACTCTGATCCAAGTGTCAGACCGATTAACGGTATAAATTTTCACTAACTGAAACAGTTTGATCTCTCCCAGCTCCATTCTGTGTCTTCGTTTACACTGAATCAGCTGCTGTCAGTTATAACTGAACAGACAACTGATATGCAGCCCATTACAAGGTAATGTCTATGCCTATGGGTCAGGTCACATTATACACATTTTAAACAAAAGCTTTTTCTCAATGCACACCAGTTTTTTTGCATACAGTGTGAAAGAAGCCTTAGCGATTGGTGTTGGTGGCATTCGTGTCATGTTTGTTCTGAAAACAAAAAACACTGGTGTTGCATGACCTTCATGTATACATCTACCCACCAGCAGACTGGTGGAGCAGGGATTGAGTCCTGCATGAACGCGGGTGGACGATGTCCACCTACTTTTTTCAAAGAGTGGACGTCGTCCACCCTAGCATGTGGAGGGGAGACAGAGCAGTGAAGGAGAAGTGGTGGTGGGCACAGCAGCGGGAAAGGGGGGACGTCTCCCCCCCCCCCCTCGCTCTCCCCTCCAGAACTAAACTTTTGCTGCAGCTGGCAGCAGGCATCAGCGGGCGGGACTTACCTCCTCCTCATTTTAAGTGCCAGAAGAATTTCTGCGTGCCGCTGCTCTGGAAAAGACCAGGCCAGACTAGCGGCATACAGAGATTCAACTCCCGACGGAACGAGGAGGAGGTAAGTCCCCGCCCGCTGATGCCCGCTGCCAGATACTGCAAACATTTAGTTCTGGAGGGGAGAGCAAGGGAGGGGGGGGGGCAAGGTAAGGGAAGGAGATGTCCCCCCTTCCCCACCACTGTTTACCACTCCCCCTTCACTGTGCGGCCCACCTCCTTCTGGGGACACCTGGCTACATATACTGGGGACACCTATAGAGCTGGCTATACTGGGGGCACCTATACACCTGACTACATATACTGGGAACAGATTGTGTATGTTGGGGGCCACTGCTGCCAGATTACATGTATTTTGGGTGATACGTGTATTTTGGGTGATCCGCTGCCAGGTTATGCGTATTTTGGGGGCCGCTGCTGCCAGATTATGTCCATTTTGGGGGAACCACTGCTATATTATCAGTATTATGGAGGAACCTCTGCCAGATTACGTGTATTTTTGGTGAAATGCTGTAAGATTACATCTATTTTTTGGGGATACACTACGGCAGAGCTCAAACTTCCCCCGGCAGACCTTTTACACCACTGCTAAGGTCATATATATTTGGCCCCACCCATGACCATGCCCACATTCTGCTGCGTGACCACGCCTATTTTTCAGCACGTGGTGCAGGGCCATTTAGGGTGAGTCCACTCACCTCTTATCTCAGGACTAGACCCCTGTGGTGAGTATCAACTCTATAGAAATTGTCTTGTAAATATTTCCAGCCTTGGACAGTGAAGACTCTGATTTCTGTCTTTTGGATGAGCTAACACACCTCTGACACCTGATCATCTTCACCTTTAGCAAGGCTATCACATTTCTGTCACACAAAAACTACCATATTTTTGGGAATATAAAATACACCTAGGCTTAGAGAACAAAAACCAGAGAAAAAAAGTATATACTAAACCTGGTGCATCCATGTTCCAGGAGCATCTTTTAGATGTTCTCCCTCAATCCTTGTTCTCCTGTGTCCCTATGTGTCCCCTTATGTCCCCTCCTATCCCCCTGTGTGGTCCTGCATGCCCTCCTGTGTTCCCTCTGGTCCCCTGTATGGCCCTGTGTGTCTCCCTGTCTCCCCTCCGGCCCCCCTGTGTGGTCCTGTGTTTGTCCCCTCCTGTCCCCTGTGTGGTCCTCTGGCCCCTGCATGTCTTCTCCACTCTCCTGTGTAAAATCAATTAGTAGCGGTGTGGCTTTCCTTACCAGCAATTCCAGCAGCGGTCAGCAGACCTCTCATCTACTGCGCAGCTCCCCCTAGTGACCTCTTCTGCTGATGGCGAGATTAGTAGAAGCCTTCACTAGGGGGAGCCACTCAGCCACATAGGAGATGAGATTTCTGATGATTGCCGCTGGAATCGCTGGTTAGGTGAGCCACGCTGCCACTAATTTTTCTTACATGGGGAACAGAGGAGACATGCGGTGGGTCGGAGGACCACACGGGGACAAGGCAGGAAGTCCCCGATGTTGCAGAGGTTGGGGGATCGCATCAGCGGGCGACTGTAAGTCGGGACTTCCTGGTCTTTGGACTATGAGACACCGGGAATTTTTTTCCCCATTTTTTGGGGGGAGAAAAAATGCATCTTATATTAAAAAAAATACGATGTATAACTTTGCATCCCTTTCCTTCTTAGAGAAGCAAACAAAAATATAATGAGTATAAATCAATAATAATATATTTTGGAGTTTGTACTTAATGGGGTTCTTTATAGTCAGTTTTAAGACCTCCCTTAAACGGGATCAACTTTAGGTCATTATTATGAAAAAAATATTCAAACTTCAAAATGATTTATAAAGTTTTACGTACCGTTATGTACTTTATAATGCTAAATAAGGTATGTACATTTTTTGATTGTGATTTCCCTCTGTGTAGGCCTGTCTACTCCTTCTAATCTCTGTGAGTGGTGACCAATCCCAGAACATCTCCAGCAACCCATTACCCTCAATCCTCCTGGGAGTCATGCTGGTGGTGCCCTATGTTCTAACCCTGCTAAAAACTCTGTGGAAAATGGTTTTTAGCCATTCACCGACTCCAGATAAATTGCGGCTGATAAAGGTAAGGAAGGTTTCGAAAAAAAAAAAAGTTCATGCATGGCTGATTTCCAAATGAACCTCCCTTATACACAATAATTTCAGTAGCAGGAAAGACGGGCACCGGCGGCTAGTGGATGAAAAGGGCGTCGCCATAGACTAATGCAATTGTGGTTAATACAGCAAAAAATGCAGAAAAAGGGCACCCGATAAAGATTGTTAACATTAGAACATTAGAGTTTTTGAAGTATGTTATCGTTTTAGAAACTTGCAATGTTATAGTTTTTATATACTGTATATTCTGGCGTATAAGACTACTTTTTAAACTATGAAAATTTTCTGTGAAGTCAGGGGTCGTCCCATACGCCGGGAGTCATTGATGCCGGGTGAAACCCCCCATCCTGTTACCGCCTCTCAGATTGCGCTGCTGAGTACTGGAGTAAAGCTGCGCAGGCGCACATGTACGATATCTGAGAGGCAGAGAAGGAGGTAAATAGGATACAAGGGCGGGCCAGAAGGGTGAAAGAGGCATGTTTTATGGGCACAGCGCCATCTATTCCTCCATACATCTCCGATAAACATGGAGGCAGGAAGAGCTGACCAATCCACTTAGGGAGAGGGAGAGTTGATCAATCCAACCAGTCAATCACCTGTATACTGTTATATACTGGGTACCACATACAGTACAGCACTATTATCTGTTCATACACAGCACCAGCATATCATTTTTTAAATTTTTTATTTTGTGTGCGCAGCATTGGAAGAGGGGTAGTCTTATACGGTGAGTATATCACAAACTCATTTTTAACTGGAAAAGTTGGGAGGTCGTCTTATACACCGGAATGTACGGTATTAGTGAGAGGTGCGCTAGATATGAATAATCACAATTTATTTTTCTAGTCAATAAGACACTTTATTAAAAGAGAAGGGGATTGCTATACCCAAAACTTTAAAACATTGATTTGACTGTCACACTATATACATTCACTCATATGCACACATACTAGAGCATACTGGTTCCCCTTTAAAAAGGAAAAGCATAGATCTAAAACCTTAAAAAAAGCTGTAAAAACTTCAAAAGTTCCAAAAAAAGTGCCTGCACAGATCGCCATTGAAGGTGATTTTGGCTTCTGCTCGGATATCTGAACTAACTATCCGCCCGCATTTCGGATTTCAGATATTAAATCCGAGTTTGCTTGGATAGTGCTATTCGGATTTTAAAAAATATCCGAATTGCTATTCAAAGTTCGGATAGTGGAAAAAGTTTGGATTATCGGAGTAATTCGGATATCCAAAATCTTGCTGAGCAGCACTGTCTAAAATAACTTTTCTACACCCTGCAATTGAAAAGGTACCAAAAAAAAAAGTATTGTAAAATTATTTTGAGTATTCCCCTGCTTTCTGCTGGATTAAAAGACATTTTTTTTTTTTGATAAGGTGTGAAAATACTATCAAGAAAAAAAGTAAATTGAATACGGCCCTGTGTCAACAGCAATATGATGAAGTTTTCGGCATTGTTTAATTACTGAACTCCTCCCCCATTGTTTGTCAGAAACCTAACAAACCTCCTTGTGTATAGTCCCCTATTACACACACACACATACACACACACACACACACACACACACACACACACACACACACACACACACACACACACACACCTTATGTAAACCCATTTCTGTTTCTTATCATCATAACTCACCCTCTCCCCGACATAACCACTTTCCTATTTTAAAATCATTCCTGATTCCTGACTCTAACCCCTTTCTAATGCCTAATCCCAATTGCAAGTGACAGTTTCTGTCCAGTGGGGACCTGGTAGAACCATAGTTTAAACTTCACTGATAAGGATTGAATCACAGCCATAAAACACTTCTGAGAGCAGTCAAGAGGTAAAACTGTGTGACATTCTATTTTTTTAGGAGTAGGATAGATGCAGTTGTTGATTTTATTAGGTTATGTTCACCTCCATATTCCTTTAATAATGACACATCAATCATAAGGAGGTTCACACAATGGCTTTTATGATATCTGTGCAGGGATGAGCAGAAACTACGCCAGTGCGAATTTATGCATCGTAGTTCGCATCTACGCATCGTAGTTTGTAGATGCCGTTCCAAAACTACGCTTTTACGAATTTACGCGTAGCGAAGTACCGCTACGCGTAGCTTACGCCAACTATGCGTAGTTAACATGTGTATTGCGTAGTGAACTACGAATGCGTTAATCGCGTCTAATTTTCCACGTGCGATTGTATGCTTACAAATTTACTCGTTAGAAAGGGGAATGTACGCATAGAAGAGTTCCCATTACAAGCATATGAAGAGGAATTAATGCGTACAATTTTCTGCATACGGGCATAAGCATCTGCATACACTATGCTTCTCACTACGCATAATTGCATATTTTAACACTTATTCTATGAAATGCATATGAAGCAAATATTTGATTTCGAAGCCGTAGTTTGGCAAAGCATAATTACATAAAACTACGCGTAGTTCCAGCGTAGCGAAGTTGGCTGACTACGACCATCCCTGTAATCTGTGTTCTAAAACAAAGGTCCAAGTTTTTTGTGTTTATTGTCTAGGTTATCTTCATATTTGCAAATGTAAATTGTTCTGTAACTGTGCTTCTTTTTTTTTTTTTTAGTTCTGCCTTGCTGAGAGCCTAGTTGCCACTGCCTCATCGATGCTCGTCATCGTGGTCATGCCACACTTCAGTATATTCACCAACACCATGATCCTCAGCAGTGTCTACTTCTGTCCTTCTGCTTTACAGATATTTTATGGATTCAGAAACCAGAATTTTAAATGGATCATGTCAATCATTTCTTTGTGTTTTCTTGTAATTGGTCACATCCTTTTCCTTACATCCTATGCCTTCAACAGAGAGTCTCAACATATAGCATTTTATTTTGGGGCAGCCATAGCCACTATTTTCATATCCCTAAACTGGTATGAAAATTTCACACCAACAGGAACAGGAATGGAATCAGAAAAAGAACCCAATGAAAACAACATCTTATACATATGTGGCAGCCTTCTCAAAATTGTCATCACTGTCTCCTCGATGGTAGGCTACATTGGAATCAAAAGAGAAGACTGGTCTACAGTATCAACCATAAATCCGAATGAAAGGAATTTGCTGATTGGTCTCTTTGTAGTCCAGATTGTGAGCTCTGCCTCTTGCCACTGGTTTGGTGTAGTTTCCCTTAAAATGCAAAAAGTCAAATTGTGTTTTTATATTCCGTACATCTCTGCCACTTTAACAGTGGCTTTAGCTTTTATTGTGATCTTCACAAGTAACTACACGGAAGAAAGGGACGCACACATTTATCTGAACATGTCGTATTTCTGCCACAACCTTCAGTACGTGGGCAGTGCCACATTTCCTGAACAGTTAGTCTTTGAGGTCAGACAGAATTTTTGCCAGTTTCTGGTGATGAAAAATATCACGTTTATCGTACTAATGGCCATATCTAACATTTTCTGGTATATCGGGTCCATTTTTGCCACTCTGGATGTCTTCAATCTGAGGGTTGAAAGGATTGAAAGAACAACAAGCTTATTTTTCCGACGTATGTATGAAGCTGCCTTTATTGACCAGTCCATGCTGCTCAACACAAGAAGAAACCATACTCAAAACTCAGCTGATGGGAACACGTAAGTGTAAGAATTTCCTACATTCTAGTTATAGCAGATCAGATCTAAATTA
This sequence comes from Hyperolius riggenbachi, assembly GCF_040937935.1. Lineage (NCBI taxonomy): Eukaryota > Metazoa > Chordata > Amphibia > Anura > Hyperoliidae > Hyperolius > Hyperolius riggenbachi. Next base: position 67,523,384 of record NC_090652.1, read on the forward strand.
AAGAGAAACTATTGTCAAAATAAGGGGCATAGCAATAGGGGTTGCAGAGGTTGCAACCGCATAGGGGCCCTTGGGCCAGAGGGGCCCCAAAGGGCCCTCCCTTAACTGCAGTATTAGCTCTCTATTGGTCCTGTGCTCATAATAATCACTTCTAGAGATACAGTGGCTTGCAAAAGTTTTCAGCCCCCTTGAAGTTTTCCACATTTTGTCACATTACTGCCACAAACATGAATCAATTTTATTGGAATTCCACGTGAAAGACCAATACAAAGTGGTGTACACGTGAGAAGTGGAACAAAAATTCTACATTATTCCAAACATTTTTTTACAAATCAATAACTGCAAAGTGGGGTGTGCGTAATTATTCAGCCCCCTGAGTCAATACTTTGTAGAACCACCTTTTGCTGCAATTACAGCTGCCAGTCTTTTAGGGTATGTCTATACCTGCTTTGCACATCTAGAGACTGAAATCCTTGCCCATTCTTCTTTGCAAAACAGCTCAGCTCAGTCAGATTAGATGGACAGCGTTTGTGAACAGCAGTTTTCAGATCTTTTGCATTTTGCATTTTGGCCAAAAAGTTCCATTTTGGTCTCATCCAACCAGAGCACCTTCTTCCACATGCTGTGTCCCCCACATGGCTTGTGGCAAACTGCAAACGGGATTTATTATGCTTTTCTGTTAACAATGGCCTTCTTCTTGTCACTTTTCCATAAGAGCCAACTTTGTGCAGTGCACAACTAATAGTTGTCCTATGGACAGATTCCCCCACCTGAGCTGTAGATCTCTGCAGTTTGTCCAGAGTCACCATGGGCCATCTTGACTGCATTTCTGATTAGCGCTCATCTTGTTTGGCCTGTGAGTTTAGGTGGACGGCCTTCTCTTGGTAGGTTTACAGTTGTGCCATTCTCCTTTCATTTCTGAATGATTGCTTGAACAGTGCTCCGTGGGATGTTCAAGGCTTAGGAAATCGTTTTGTAGCCTAAGCCTGCTTTAAATTTCTCAATAACTTTATCCCTGACCTGTCTAGTGTGTTCTTTGGACTTCATGGTGTTGTTGCTCCCAAGATTCTCTTAGACAACCTCTGAGGCCGTCACAGAGCAGCTGTATTTGTACTGACATTAGATTACACACAGGTGCACTCTATTTAGTCATTAGCACTCATCAGGCAATGTCTATGGGCAACTGACTGCACTCAGACCAAAGGGGGCTGAATAATTACGCACACCCCACTTTTGCAGTTATTGATTTCTAAAAAATGTTTGGAATTATGCATGATTTTTGTTCCACTTTTCCTGTGTACACCACTTTGTATTGGTCTTTCACGTGAAATTCCGATAAAATTGATTCATGTTTGTGTCAGTAATGTGACAAAATGTGGAAAACTTAAAGGGGGCTGAATACTTTTGCAAGCCACTGTACTTTGAATAGTAGTAATCATTAACAAACTGCTCCCCATCCCCTTCTTGCATCTCTGACACTGTTATTGCCATTCTCAGGTTCTGGTGCGCCGTATCAATTGTTATTTCTAGAATGCTTGCATTATAAAACTTGCATCGGGGCCGACAGCTCCTTAGCTACGCCACTGGTAAAAATAATATAACTGTTGGAGCTTAGAGCTCTATACACACAAGTCGGCACCCAGTATAACAGATTAGAACTTTTTACTGAAGGAAAACATGCAAATATATATCATTCACAACCATCAGGAAGTGCAGCTTGCTCAGAATAGAGAGACTACAGAGTGAATACAGGACATGATAATCCCATTCACATTACCTTCACATCCTACACACAGTGACATCTTGTGGTTGTTTTACTATACTGCAGTGTAAGGTTACTAACTTTAATAATACCATAATAAACCAAATTGTTTTTTTTTTGTTTCTTTTTTTACAATATCCATTGAGAAATGATTTAGTCAGTATTTGCCCATTGTAAAATCTTTCCCTGATTTACTTTCTGAAATGTATCACAAGCAGGAACACCTTTAGTACTGGCAGGTGATCTCTGTGCAAGTGAAATGTTCATTTACTGACTGTGTGTGTGTGTGTGTGTGTGCGTGCGTGCATGCGTGTGCGTGCGTGTGTGTGTGTGCGTGCGTGCACGTGCGTGTGTGGTGTGTGTGTGTGTGTGTGTGTGTGTGCGTGCGTGCGTGTGTGTGTGTGTGTGTGTGTGTATGTGTGTATATAGGGTATTTAGGTATTTAGCATAAAAGTAGGTACCCTGAATACTTTACTGTGGTGTGCTATATTTTGTTATGGTTCCTCTTTAAAAAAAGAGCTTTGTATAAGTTGCACCCACAATTTTATAAATAAAAAACATAGCAACAATGCCTACCAAAACCTCACCCACTGTTGTAAATGTTTTATTAATGAGTTGTTGCATCTAATTCAGGGCACCACCATCTTGCAAAGTGCAAGTGCAATCACAAACACAAATACAATTGCAAATGCAGTTTTCCTGCGACTGGGCTGTGGTTTGTAGCCACACAAGGATGCATTGACTATACCCGCGGTAAACTTTATGTGTACAGGCTAAGGGTACTGGGCCTTATACAATGTGTAACATCATTTGCATTATGCATGCAATGCCTATGTTGAATGTTAAACAATCAACATAAAGGTTGAGTGTATAATCCTAGTTGCACAGTTTGCTTAGCATGTTATGTAAATTGTATAAATCCCAATATACTTTATGTGTGATCCCTGCACATTGAAGGTTATAGTTAATATACCCTATAAGGAGGTAAAGGTTTCATGCCACCTTCATTTGAAAAGGGCACCTGGAAAAAAAAGGGCTCCTGATGAAGCCCAGACACATACATTTGGTTATAAAAGGATGCTGGATATATCCGAGATACATACATTTGGTTATGAAAGGGTAGTGGATATAGCCAAAAAAGTGATTTCGGTTATAAAAGGGCACAGAATATAGCTGAGAAAAGTGATAAGGGGCCGTATATAGCCAAGAATATTTAGTTTGGTTATAAAAGGGGGCTGGATATAGCGGAGAAAAGTGATATAGCATTACCTAGTGATGAACATTACCTATTTTCTCCCTACTCTCACACAAAACCCACCCCTTTCAGTGCTTACACTTAAGACCCTTCCTGGTGGTGCCTAACCCTAAGACCCCCCCCAATGGTGCCTAATTCTGAGACCCCCTAGTGGTGCCTAACCCTAAGACCTCCTGGTGGTGCCTAACCCTAAAACCCCCTGGTGGAGCCTAACCCTAAGACCCCCTTGGTGGTGCCTAAATATGAGAACCCCCTGGTGGTGCCTTACCTTAATCCCCCATGCTGGTGCCTACTGCCTAATCTTTGCTGCATTTCATGTCAAACGGGATCGGTTGAAAAGGGCGCCCGAGCTGCCTGTATGAAAAGGGCGCCGCCATAGACATCAATGTTATTTTTGGAAATATGGGCTACAAGGTGTAGAAAAGGGCGCCCGAGTTTTGATATAGGCTACAAGTGGGCTCCCCTTTGTAGCCCATATTTTTTTGGCTACAAGGTTTTCAGCTACAAGCGGGCTCCCCTTTGTAGCCCATATTTTTTTCGGCTACAGTAAGGTGCCCCTCTGTAGCCCATATTATTGACTTTTTTTTTGTAGCCGAAGTTTGTATATGGGCTACAAGCGCTGGAAGCCGAATTATTTCATTCCCACACTATCCATGGCGGCCTGGAGGGGGAATAGTAATTAACACATCCCGGAGTTTTTTTGTAGCCAAAGTTTTTATATGGGCTACACCAGGCGCCTTGTTTTTTTTGTAGCCAAAGTTTTTATATGGGCTACACCAAGCATCTTTTTTGTAGCCGAAGTTTATATGGGCTACACCAGGCACCTTTTTTGTAGCCGAAGTTGGTATATATATGGGCTCCACCAGGTGCCCTTTTTTACCGGCGCCCTTTTCATGTAGACCCTGTCAAACATATATGTTATTTTATACTGATATAACGGAATTAACTTGTATAACCGAATAATCATTGTAGCTGCATTTCAAAACATATGTTATTCTAAAAATATAACCAAATTTAGGACCTGCAGATTTAATCGATCTTCAGATGTCCTTGTTGTAGCCGCATTTTACGCTATACTAAAAATATATCCGAATTTGTGATATAACCAAATTTGTGACCTGCTGATATAACCGATGTTTAGACATCCTCTTTGTAGCCGTATTAATATAGCTATAATTTTATTTTTGGTACCCTTTTATAGTCAAAAAATCCCTTAAGCGCCCTTTTCTCCACCTTATAGCCGCGATTTGCGGCAAATAAGATTGAAGTCTATGGCTCAGGAGCCCTTTTCAACTGATACCTTCATGCTATCCCATTTGAAACTAGTTTAAAATAATTTATTCCTAATTGGTGCCTTCCCACTAGTCTATTCTTCCTTTAAATTTTTCCGAGTTCAGTAAAGCAACTGTCAGGCTGTTACTAGGATACATCAAGCGAATTGGTGGTATAAAAATACTTACCTAGTGCTTTAAATTCTGTCCAGCAGTGTTGGATCCCATCCTCCTTTTCTCCCAAAATGCTCTGTATTCCCTTTATTTGGTGCTGTCTGGGCCCGGATCTTGTTGGTTGGGACCTGTGAACCGGAAGTATTAGACCTCATGCATGCTCAGTTTGAATATTATATTCACCACACCCACATGCGCAGTTCATCTTCTAGGTGTCTGTGGCCATGCTCCCGGCAACCTCCTTTGCACTGAACGTAGATCTGTCCATGTGGACACACCCTGAGTGCATGAGAGGCGGCGCTGGAGAGAGGAGAAAATACAGCATCTTTATCCTATATAATAATCTCTGCGTCTTTGTCCCTGGGTGTGTCCGTGCGTTTGTGCTACTGTGTATGTGCTGGGACAGGAACAGGACAGGGGTCCGGCTGGGTGGGCGGGCATGTGTGCGCGCACGGCTGGTGGGTGTGTGCGTGATGGGCGCGCTGGCATGTGGCGGTGATGAAAGACCTAGAGCCCGTTAGGCTTAGGTCTACTAGTATTTTATATAGGTAATAAAAGTAAGTGAAACAAATTAATTTTATTATTTTTAATAGGTCAAAAGTTTTTATCGGTATAGGCACGGACACGGACACCTAAAAGATAAACTACGCATGTGAACAGTGACATAGAATATTCAAACTGTGCATGCACACGGCAAATAAAAGATTCTAACTGTGCATGCGTGAAGTCTAAAGCTGGCCACTAACGGTCCAATTTCTAGTGAAAAATCGTTCGAGCGATCAGAAATTATGATCGGATTGGTTGTAAATAATCTCCATTGGTGGACACAATCGATTATGAACGAGTGAAAAAAATGTCGCCCGAATGAATTTTCGTCGAACGAAAATTTTGATTTTCTTGGTGGTTGTGATAGATAGGAAGCAATGATTGCTTAGTTGATGGTGTACTGAACGATTTTTCGTCCGATCAGAATTTCTGATCGCTCGAACGATTTTTCGCTAGAAATTGGACCGTTAGTGGCCAGCTTGATACTTCCTGGGCCACACATGTGCAGTGAAGTGTGATTTTGGGCAAAGTACCGGGCCCTCCAGCTGGGGACAGGAGCGGCCTGGAGAGACAGGGAGCAGACTCAAAGGGGCTGGAGGAAGCCCCAAGTGAGTAAAACACCTTTTTATTTTACTAATTTTATTTATTTTTTTATTTTTGTCTCAGGTTCACATTGAAATGAACCCGAGGTGAGAGACATATGGGGGACAACTTATTAATTTCCTTATAAACAATACCAGTTGCCTAGCAGTCCTGTTACTCTTTCTGGTCAACAGTGACTAAGTTGCATGCCTGAAACAAGCATGCCTCTAATCTGGTCAGATTTTTGTCAGGAAGAGGATCAGCAGGGTTGCCAGGCAATGAGCATTGCTTAAAAGAAAATAAATATATCAGCCTTGGTATGTTTCTCACCTTGGATTCCCTGTAAATTATTAGCATTAGCAAATTATTAGCAAATCATCGAGCCAAGTTAAAAAATAAACCAAAGTAACTTGTCTCTTTTATATTATTAAATATTATGGGTTTTTTTTTTCTTCAAGGGACAAAGAAAAAGTGAAGGTCTATCTGTGTGCCACAATGTGGCATGAAACCAAGGATGAGATGCTGAAAGCTCTTGGGTCCATGTTCAGGTAATACTTTGTGATGAAAAAGGATCATACTGTATGTTTCCATAATTAAATATGCTGTGACAAAATCAATACAGAATGTTTAAATTGTATTATTCCCTGCTGGGTCCTCCTCCACTTAGGAAAACCCAGTGTATGGTTTTTCAATCCAGGAAATCAAAAGATAAACCCAAGATGTGCCTTGCATGCTTTATAATACACTTCAGAGCAGGGAGATTAGACTCTGTTAAAGGGACTTTGTAACAAAAATGTCATTGAGTTTTCTACCATCCTACAGGTTCCTAAACCTATTATAATGTGCTCTGGCTTACTGCAGCACTTTATACTATCACCATCTCTGTAATAAATCAGCTTATTTTTCCCCTGTCGGACTTGTCGTCCTGTGTCTGGAAGGCTGCCAACTCTTCAGTGTGATCTGCTATGCATGCCCCCTCTATGCACACTTCCCTGTGTGTGTGTGTTATTTACATTAGCCAGCTTTTCTCTGCTCTCTTATCTTTTAGAAGCTGGATAAATCCTCCGTTCACATACTGATGAGTCACATACTGCAGAATTACAGACAACCAGGCAGAGCTGTCTGCAAGAGTAAACAAACAATCAGCTTGTAACTCTTCAGTGAGCTGAAGGGGGAAAGAAACATACAAATGATCTCTTGAGATTCAAAAGGAAGGCTGTATACAGCCTGCTTGTGTATGGATGTATTTTCTATGTGTGGACATACTGTACATCAACCTACTTCCTGTTTTGGTGGCCATTTTGTTTGTTTACAAACAAACTTTTTAAAACTGTTTTTGACCACTTTTAATGCGGCGGGGAGCGGCGAAATTGTGACAGAGGGTAATAGGAGATGTCCCCTAACGCACTGGTATGTTTACTTTTGTGTGATTTTAACAATACAGATTCTCTTTAAGCTTTAATGCTACAGTGTTGGCCACAAGCGGTCAAAGTCAGGCCTGAATTTACCTCATAGGAGAAGATAGGCACAGATGTCCTGGCACCTTAGACTTTGCCCTTTAGGAATCTACAAACCCACGCCGAACTGCACCATAAGTGTGCTGGCTGTCCCAGCTGTCACTTCTCCCTTACTTCCCTTGCCCATCCTAGGTGGCCCTATGTGCTCCTTAGTATTAGGTAGCCAGACGTACCCTCAGAGTTAAGTAGCTAGAGTTGCCCCAAGTATTAAGTAGCTAAATGAACCTCAATACGTAGAGGTGTCCCCAAGTATCAGGTAGCTAGAAGTGCCCCTGACTGAAGGGAGATCTCGTCAGTTGAATGTCGACAGCAGGTTAAGCAATCTCTTATTTACTATCTCATCGGGGCTCTGTGTAGGGAGGTAGGGAGGCGCTTGGGGAAGGGAGTGAGCTGCCTTTCCATCATCAGGCACCTGTAGACACGTGCCTACAGTGCCTTATGGTAAATCTGGCCCTGGTCAAAGTCTCAGAAGAAAAAGGAGGTGGGTGGGTTGAGGTTATCTGTACTTACAAGCAGCATCAGATTACTTGCAAGGAACTGAAGCAGCTGCCTCAGGTATTGTGAAACCAAGGGGCAAGCTGGGGGCCTCATGGTTACTTATTGTGACCTCTTGAATGGCAGAATGGTGAGCAGAGCAGAGTGCAAAGGTAACTCACATCTCCACACTCCAGCAATGTGGTCTCCCTTGAGCTTCCTTTTCAGCAGCTCCGTCTCCAAGGCTCCTCTCATCACATGACTCGCTGGTTTCTCTCAACAAAGGACTCTACGTGGTCTTAATCCTCTTATGTCATTGATGGAGAAACAGTCAGAGATTTTAAAAATTCTGAGGCAGCAGCCTCAATTCCTTGTAAGTAATATGGCCCTGCTTGTAAACACAGATCACTTCTCCTCACACACCTCCTAAGTCTTTTACCTCCTTAATGGGGTGACCCCGAGTGTAGGCAGCACTAGCCAGAGTGTACCCCCTAGTTTAGGTAGCCAGAGAGTGACCCCTGTACAGTTAGCCAAAGTATGCACCCCTGTTATTAGTAGCCAGAAAGTGCCCCCTCCTCCTCAGTGCATACAGCTAGAGAGGTAAATAAAATAAAGGTAGGCATAGAGTGCCCCCTTCCCCCTTTACAGGTAGACAGGCAGTGCTCTGCCTATTATATGCAGTCAGCGAGTCCACACCATAGCAGATAGCCAGAATGTGCTGCTTCCTCCCCTCCCTCCTACAGCATAGGTAGTTAGTGGTTGCCCCCTTGTTCAGCGTTGGAACCTCAAATTACCCTCCCCCATCTCCTATGCAGAGCTGCAGAAAGCCCTGTACATTACTCACCTTCTGGAATCCGGCCACACGCTGCAGTCTTCCTCCTGTCCTGTAGGGGACACTGCATCTCTATGCTGAGATTGCCCCCTTCCATCATGTGACAGATGGTGATCTTGGCATAGTGATGCAGCCCTAGAAGGACAGGAGAAGTTGAGCTGCTGCCGCTGGATCCCGGGGAGGTGAGTGACATTAGCGCTCCATTGTGATTCCTATGCTCTGCCCTCTTAGCAGTATCCATGAATGAGGTTACTGCTAATTGCTGTAAAAAGGAACCTCAAGCTACATCAGGGGATACTGCCAAGGAGGTTAAAGTGAATCTCCAGACAAAAAATCTACTCAGCAGCACTGAAAAGGCTTGGTATTTCTTTAACAGTTTCACAGCATCAGAACTTTGTTTTACTTACCCAAGCCTCATTTTTAGCTGCACAGAAAAAAACTGCCCGGGCATTTTTCCCCTGATGCTGTGCAAAGCATGATGGGATTTCTGATGTTGTTCTCATTGCCTAGTGTGCGCAGCTGGGAGGGGTGATCAGGACACAGGACAGGTGGAACTGTGCCTCATGCTTGCTGTCACCTCATTTCAACCAAAAAGATGGCTGCCCTCATGAAATCACAAACATTTGCATGTTCTTTTAAAAGAGGGTGGGTAAGAGATTATATCATCTACAGGTATCTATTTTAATTAACATAACTAATGTAACTTAATGACGGCATGTTTGATTAGGCTGAAGTTCCTCTTTCAGGAGCAGAGATGGTCAAGGAGAGGCCAATAGATCTGAATTCATGCAGATTTGACGCAAATTGCGTACAACTTAGAATTGGCAAATCAAAATGGCTAGGAAGTAAAATCTGCATAAAAGCCACAATTATTTGCAGCATTTTTTTTTCACTAAATATTCTCATTTCCAGACTGGATAAATTTAAGACTTCAAAAAAGGATGACACTTTCAGCTTTGAAGCCCACATTTTCTTTGATGATGCTTTCACTGAGGATTCTAAATGTGAGAATGGCAGAAAAAAAAGACATGTCAACGAGTTTGTGGAAACCTTGATCTCTGTCATAGAAGAAGTCTACAGGTGCGTATGATCCTCAAGTTCCTTTACAAAAAAATGTATGTCTATTAGTGGTGATCGCAATCAGCTAATTATGATTACACAAAATTTTGTGTAAAATTTAGCAATTATGTCCGTATGTAATCACAATTTATAAATGCAATTGATTTTGTGTAATCATTCGTAATGTGCCGTAATTTGTTGGCAAAGTAAGTGGTGAAAAAAAAGCAAAACCGCCATACATGCTATTGTCACCAAAATTGCTACATATGTTAAGAAAAATAAGTGGGTGCAAGTCAAATAAGACAATCATTTTTCAAAAAGACCTTGTAGTTTTTGAGAAAATAGATTTTACAAATACAAATGAAAAATGGTTTTTAAACTCATCAATCAATCATTAAACTCAAAAATGACAGTTTAGAAACCATTTTTCCTTTGCATTTTTAAAATCCATTTTCTCAAAAACTTTTTGACTTCTACCTATTATTCTCCTTAAAGAAAATCTGTACCTAAAAAAAGATCCCCTGGAGGTACTCACCTCGGGTGGGGGAAACCTCCGGATCCTATCAAGGCTTCCCCCATTCTCCTGTGTCCCACGGCGGCAGCGATAAAGCTCCCCAAATGGCGGTATTGTAAATATTTACCTTCCCGGCACCGGCGCAGTATCAGCTCTCTGCTCGGAGATTGGTCGGAAATAGCTGATTGCTGTCGGTCTGCTGTACTGCGCAGGTGCAAGTCTCCTGCATCTGCGTAGTAGAGCGGACCCAACAAAGATCGGATATTTCCGCCTAGCTGTAACACCACCCCCGCTGGAGCCAGAAAAGGTAAATATTGCACAGACTGACAAATTGTCGGCTGTGCATTCCGTGGGATGCAGCGAGACTGCCGTGGGACACAGGAGGACGGAGGAAGTCTTGATAGGATCCAGAGGCTTCCCCCTACCGAGGTGAGTATCCCACAGGGGAACTTTTTTCATTACAGAGTCTCTTTAACTACTTTAGGACTGCCTCACGCCAACGGGCGTGACCGCGGTGGCAGCCCCAGGACCGCCTAACGTCAATTAGCGTCAAGTCCTGGGGCTGCACTTTGCAGGAGATCGCATGCAGGCTGTGCGCGCATCCCCTGCTCGGGGATGGAGCTCTACCCTGCCTTCAGTATCCGAGCGGCAGTGGTGCTCAGCAGAGCTCGAATATTCGAGTAGCTCGAATATTCAAGCTCTTTTTCAGCTATTCGAGCTCGGTATTCGAGCTCCGAATAGCTGGAGATATTCGAATGGGCTATTCGAGTGAACTCGAATAGCACATTCACTATTCGCGCTATTCGAGCTAACAACTCTATTCGAGCTCGAATACCGAGCTCGAATAGCGTCATAGCCCAGATTGATGTCCTTAGAGCCAATCAGAGGGTTCCCAGGCCCTCTGATGGCAGCCAATCACTGAGGGGGACCCTGGCCAGCCCCTACCCTATAAATAGTGGCCGCCATGTTCGGTTTTTCCGTCCTTGCCTGACTTTGTACAGAGAGAGATCTGCTCCTTTGTGCTTTGGCTTAGCAAGAGCTTTATTGTGGTCATTCACCTAGCGTTTTTGCTCACATACACCTCCTATATACACCTATATTGTTGTTAGTTAGATAGACATTGTATTTTAGTTAGTAGCTTGTGTGTTACTAGAGAGCCAGCTGCTGCAGGCAAGCTTACACAACTTTAGGCCTCAGGGCCTGCCTGTGTGGGCAGCTCAGCTGTTCTCTCCTGTCCTGTTAGTTTATTTCTTCTCATCTATACCAGTATTTCTGCTGTCCTTTACTAGTACTACTGAGTGATTGTATTTTGTACTGTAGTTATATAACTGTACTAGGACTAACTAGGACACTCACTGTCACTGTTTGTTCATAGCTCCTGCGTGTGACCGTGTGTGTGTGCGTGCACTGTCTGTAGTGTACACACACTCTATTTCCTTCTGATTACTGATTAATTATTGTAATTTCTAGTTGTACTTCCTGACTGTTACTACTTACTTACTGTACTAGGGACACTCACTCAGTCACTGTTCATAGGCTAGCTCCTGCGCGTGTGTGCGCGAGCGTGCACTCACTGTCTGTAGTGTACACACACTCTATTTCCTTGTGATTACTATTGATTATTGTAATTTCTAGTTGTACTTCCTGACTGTTACTACTTACTTACTGTACTAGGGACACTCACTCAGTCACTGTTCATAGGCTAGCTCCTGCGTGTGTGTGCGCGTGCACTGTCTGTAGTGTACACACACTCTATTTCCTTGTGATTACTACTGATTACTGAATCTGATTAAGTTGTAATTTCTAGTTGTACTTCCTGACTGTTACTACTTACTTACTGTACTAGGGACACTCACTCAGTCACTGTTCATAGGCTAGCTCCTGCGCGTGTGTGCGCATGCGTGCACTCACTGTCTGTAGTGTACACACACTCTATTTCCTTGTGATTACTATTGATTATTGTAATTTCTAGTTGTACTTCCTGACTGTTACTACTTACTTACTGTACTAGGGACACTCACTCAGTCACTGTTCATAGGCTAGCTCCTGCGTGTGTGTGCGCGAGCGTGCACTCACTGTCTGTAGTGTACACACACTCTATTTCCTTGTGATTACTATTGATTATTGTAATTTCTAGTTGTACTTCCTGACTGTTACTACTTACTTACTGTACTAGGGACACTCACTCAGTCACTGTTCATAGGCTAGCTCCTGCGTGTGTGTGCGCGTGCACTGTCTGTAGTGTACACACACTCTATTTCCTTGTGATTGCTACTGATTACTGAATCTGATTAAGTTGTAATTTCTAGTTGTACTTCCTGACTGTTACTACTTACTTACTGTACTAGGGACACTCACTCAATCACTGTTCATAGGCTAGCTCCTGCGTGTGTGTGCGCGTGCACTGTCTGTAGTGTACACACACTCTATTTCCTTGTGATTACTACTGATTATTGTAATTTCTAGTTAGTGTACTAGGGGACACACTCACTGTTCACTGTTCACACTTACTGATTACCGATTATTGTATTATGTATTTGTACTGTACTAATCAGTTAGCGATCTAATCACTTAGTGATTAGTGTCACCTCACCCACCAACCCACTCCATTAAAGTACCCCACTTTTCACCCTCCCTTTTAAAAAACTTTTGTGTTTACGCCCAAAACATCGAAGATGTCTGGAAGTGGCAGCCAGCGCGGTTTGGGCAAGGGGAAGGGCAGCAAGGGAATCAGGAGGAGAGGGAGCAGCATTGTGGCAAGCCGCGGCCGCGCCACCATGCACAGTTCCGCAGCAGCAGCGTCAGTGGCTAACATTCCTCCTATAGCCACTGGCCGTGGACGCCTTGGGCGCCGCCCAGCAGGAGCATCTGCAACTCACGCTGCAGAGACACAGCAGCAGCAGCGTGTAGCACCTGCTCCGATTTTCCTCCAGCCGGGTCGGAAACGTCCCATTGAGGAAAAGGATGCAGATACTGTGGTGCAACTGATGACGGAGGATGAGCAGCCCGCCATCAGCTCTGCATCTGAGGCCTCCACCCTCACCACCACCACCACCCCTGTTTGCAGCAGCCGCCCAGCAGGGCCTGGGGAGGAGGCCAGTTCACCGTCACTCGCCGACCTGTCATTCAGCAGTCTTTTGACCCCAGGCATCATGAGTAAATTGTCTGCTGTTGTTGGCGATCTTGAGGAGGAGATGCTGATGGGCACTTTGGGGGATGAGGGGTTGGACAGCAAGACTGTGGCGACAGTCAAGCAGCCCATCCATGCATCAGGAGAGGAGTTTGGGGGGTCATCATCCCAGCAGGACATGTTTCAGGAGGGGGAGGATGATGATGACACGGTGACAGACAGAGACTGGGTGCCACCAGCTCCAGGGGATGTCGTCATCAGCAGCTCTGAGGAGGAGGAGGAGGATGCGCTTGTGGGCCTTGCAAGGAGGCGCATCATTGCAAGCATTGGCAGCAGTAGGCAGGTCCCACAGCCTGCTAGTGTCTCAGGCTCAGCAGCAGCAGCATCTGCCAGTACCACCACCAGCCGCACCCAAGCCCCCCCCCAACCACCACAGGGAGACAGGCAGCAGCGGTTCCATGCCGTAGGGGGTTGTTTTTGTCACCAATCTGGCGCTTTTTCACCATGCCCACTGTGGACAGCAAGTACGCCACTTGCAACCACTGTCAGCGGAAGTTAAGCAGAGGTGCAGACCCCTTAAAGTTCAGCACCAGCTCGCTCATCAACCACCTTGCTGCGAAACATTTCCACCAGCATGAGGAGTTCCAGGGGCTGAAGGCATCTGGTGCTGGCAGTGGCACCACACCCATCACTGCACAGCCTTCAGCAGCAGCAGCAGCAGCAACAGCAGCCACCTGCCCTCCTGCTCCTCCAGCAGCACCAGCAGGAGTGCGGAAACGCACTGCTCCTCCCCCCTCTGCAACTCCTGCCGCCGACACTGAGGCCTGTTCTGGCAGCCAGTCCTCAGTGGCCTCCTCTGCTGTGTCTGCTGATTCCCGTGCCAGCAAAAGGCCACGCCAGAGCCTTTTGAGCGAGTCCTTCCAGGGGGTGGTTAGGGCTCTGCCTCCCAGCAGCCGTCGCATGCGTCAGCTGAACGGCTTGCTGGCACGGGCCATGTGCTCCCAACTCCTGCCGTACACGCTCGTGCAGGAGGGGAGCGACATGCGTGCGCTGCTTGCTTGTGCAGCCCCAGACTGGCAGCTCCCCAGCAGACACTTCTTCGCCCGCAAGGCCATTCCTGCACTGCACCGCTTTGTGATGGCCAATGTGGAGCGAGGGCTGGAGCACGCGGTTGGTGAAAGGGTCCACGTCACCATGGACTCCTGGAGCAGCCGCTTCGGGACAGGCCGCTAACTTTCCTTCACTGTCCACTGGGTCAGTTTGGTGGAAGGGGGTGAGGATGGGAGAGCAGCAGCGGGCACAGCAGCAGCAGCAACACAGTGGGTGGTGCCACCCCGCAGGGTCAGGGGAACTGCAGCAGGTTCCTCCGATCCTCTGCCATCCTCTGGCACACCTGGCCAAACCCCCCGCCTCAGCAGCAGCGTGAAGGCCCGCCACTGCCAAGCGCTGCTGCACTTGGTCAGCCTTGGGAAGACCAAGCTGACGGCAACCCATGTGTTGGCCAAACTCCAGGAGCAGGAGAGGATTTGGCTGACCCTCAGAGGCCTCAGAGTCGGAGAGGTGGTTGCCGACAATGGGGCCAATCTGGTTGCCGCAATAGACAGGAGAAACCTGACCCACATCCCCTGTCTTGCCCACGTGCTGAACCTGGTGGTGCAGAAGTTCTTGCGCACCTACCAGGGGATGGGCGAACTGCTGGAAACGGCAAGGAACGTTGTGCGTCACTTCCGGCGCTCGGCTGCAGCCTGTGCGAGCCTGGAAGACGTGCAAAAGGAGCTGGAGCTGCACAGACTTACCTTCTGCTGCCACTCTGCTACCAGCTATTACGTCAAACAATAGCTGCTCACATAATTACTCCTCCATTCCTCCTGCTGCTGCTGCTGTCTGTCTGTGTTTCCCAATGCCAGGGTACACAGATTTACCTTCTGCTGCCACTATGCCACCAGCTATTACGTCAAACAATAGCTATATATCTGTGTAATTTGTTTTACAAGCAAAACCAAAAAACCATAAAAAAAAAGGTTTAATTTTTCTGAGGTGCCCGGGTTGAAAACTGTGTTGTCCCAGTTGTGTATTGGACACAATGTGGGCTGCACGACCGCTGTCTGGGACCTCCTGTTGTGTTTATTTATGCCCTGGTATCACCGCTAGGTACCAGGGCTATTATGTCACGCTGCCTGCCTCATTGACTGCCTGCTGCCACACACTCATCCTCCTCCTCCTGCTGCTGAATTTACCTCCTGCTTTCTGTGTGTTTCCACTGCCAGGGAGCACATACAATGGCGTTTCCAACATGCGTGCGCCACCAGCTATTTGTTACGCTCAAAAATAGCTGCATTTCTTTAAAAAAACAAAAAAATTATATATACTTTTTATTAATACTGTGTGATATTATTTTTAGAGGTGTCCGGGTTGAAAACTGTGTTGTCCCAGTTGTGTATTGGACATGATGTGGGCTTCACGACCGCTGTCTGGAACCTCATGCTGTGTATTTACGGCCTGGTACCACCGCTAGGTACCACACAGCCTATTATGTCTCGCTGCCTGCCTCATTGACTGCCTGCTGCCACACAATTATCCGCCTCCTCCTGCTGCTGCTGCTGAATTTACCTCCTGCTGTCTGTGTGTTTCCACTGCCAGGTAGCACATACAATGGCGCTTCCAACATGCGTGCGCCACCAGCTATTTATTACGCTCAAAAATAGCTGCATTTCTTTTAAAAAAAAAATTAAAAGAGAAATAAGTGAAGAAGAAGAAGACGATATAGAAAAAGAAGGAGAAGAAGAAGAAGAAGAAGAAGAAGAAGAAGAAGAAGAAGAAGAAGAAGAAGAAGAAGAAGAAGAAGAAGAAGAAGAAGAAGAAGAAGAAGAAGAAGAAGAAGAAGAAGAAGAAGAAGAAGAAGAAGAAGAAGAAGAAGAAGAAGAAGAAGAAGAAGAAGAAGAAGAAGAAGAAGGAGAAGGAGAAGAAGGAGAAGGAGAAGGAGAAGGAGGAGAAGGAGAAGGAGAAGGAGAAGGAGAAGGAGAAGGAGAAGGAGAAGGAGAAGGAGAAGGAGAAGGAGAAGGAGAAGGAGAAGGAGAAGGAGAAGGAGAAGGAGAAGGAGAAGGAGAAGGAGAAGGAGAAGATGATGATGATGATGATGATGATGATGATGATGATGATGATGATGATGATGATGATGATGATGATGATGATGATGATGATGATGATGATGATGATGATGATGATGATGATGAAGAAGAAGATATAGAAGAAGAAGATATAGAAGAAGAAGATATAGAAGAAGAAGAAGAAGATATAGAAGAAGAAGAAGAAGATATAGAAGAAGAAGAAGAAGATATAGAAGAAGAAGAAGAAGATATAGAAGAAGAAGAAGAAGATATAGAAGAAGAAGAAGAAGATATAGAAGAAGAAGAAGAAGATATAGAAGATAAAAAAGAAGAAGAAGAAGATATAGAAGATAAAAAAGAAGAAGAAGTATATACAGTACTGAACAAAATTCTGGACACAACTTCTCTTTCCACCTTTTTTTTTTAAAGGAACATCCCCACATAATCACTTGCTGTTGTTACTTGGAAAAAAAGATGTTTCTTGCATCATTCACCCTCAAAACAAGTGTTGGAAGCTATTTAAGGCCAATTCGAATAGTCAGCTCGAATAATGAGCTCGAATACCGACTCGAATAGTGAGCTCGAAGTCCGAGGTCGAATCGAATAGTAAAAAATATTCGACTTGAATATTCGACTGAATTCGAATAATTTACTATTCGAATTCGACCAAACTCGAATAATAAAAAGGGGTATCCGAGCATCACTACCGAGCGGCAACCGCCGCTCGGGAGAATGTTAGACGGCGTAATCGCCGTCTATTTACATGTACAGTGCTGCGATCGGCAGCAGCACTGTACTGGGGACAGCCGTGTGACACGGCTGTCCTCTCCTGAGGCTGGGGAGTGATCGGCTGTCATAGGCTGAAGCCTATGACAGCCGATCACCCTGATTGGCTGGCGGGGGGGAGGGAGGGAGCAGGGGAAAATAACTAAAAAAAATAGCAAAATGTATTAAAAAATAAATAAAATAAATATTTATAAAAAAATATATATATATAAACATCTGTGGAGCGATCGGACCCCACCAACAGAGAGCTCTGTTGGTGGGAGGAAAAGGGGGGGGGATCACTTGTGTGCTGTGTTGTGCGGCCCTGCAGCTTGGCCTTAAAGCTGCAGTGGTCAGTTTAGCAATAATTAGTCTGGTCTTTAGGGGGGTTTAACACTGCAGTCCTCAAGTGGTTAAAGGTAACCAGAGGCATATTAAAAAGAAAAAAAATATACATACCTGAGACTTCTTCCAGCCCCATGCCCACGGATCGTTACCACACTGCTGTCCTCACTCTTCTCCAGCTCCATTACTGGGTCCCGTAAGTTCTGTCAGTCGCAGCCAGTCTGTGCAAGAAAAGTGTGCCCTCTACGTATCTCTGCGGTGAGGAGGAAGCCCCAGGTATGTATACAACTTTTTTTTTTAATACATCTCTGGTACACTTTAACATAGCAAATGTGGTGACAATAGCATGTATGGGTGCTTCGCTATTAACCGCCAAAGTCGGCACAAAGTTTCGTGACCATTACGCAAAATTATGAATGATCACAATACCAGACAAAATTAATTACGATTTTCCCCTGTTTACGGTTTTGCATTGTAATTGTGAATTTCAATGCAAATTTACATCTATGGGAAATTTGTGCTCATCACTATGACAGCTGAAATGTAAAAAAAAAAAAAAAAAAGACAAAATAGCTTCAAACTTCTAGTTGTTTGAAAGACTTTTTCTGTTGAAACAAGATGAAGCAATCCCTATACATTGGCATACACACAAAGCATAAAATCACCTAATATACTTAAAACTGACTTAGGGTAGACTCTATTAATATCTGCATAGTAAGTGCCAGGCCAGTTAGGCAAGACTTCATTACCAGAAATAGGTTAATAATCCGATGTCTGGGAATTCCTTCTCTGCATTTCTTTCTCAATATATTTACTGGAGAGAAGTTTTATTTTAAAGTGATGAAAAAAATACACAGCAAAGTCACGTCACAGTGCACAGCCAAACAGGAAATAATAATAACAAAAAAAGGCAAGAACATCAATAAAAGAGAGAACAACTATAACAGAGACCAGTGACAGGTGAATTGAGGTGTTTAAAGAGGAACTCCAGTGAAAATAATGTAATAAAAAAAGTGCTTCATTTTTACAATAATTATATATAAATGATTTAGTCAGTGTTTGCCCATTGTAAAATCTTATAAATCCCTGATTTACATTCTGACATTTAATACATGGTGACATGTTTACTGTTGGCAGGTGATATAGCTGCTGCATGTTTTTTTGGCAGTTGTAAACAGCTATTTCCCACAATGCAGCAAGGTTCTCAGACAGGAAACTGCCAAGAGTACGTAATCAGAATTTCTTTGTGAGAGGGGTTTCACCACAATATCAGTCACACAGCGCCCCCTGATGATCCGCTTGTGAAAAGGAATAGATTTCTCATGTAAAAGGGGGTATGAGCTACTGATTGGGATAAAGTTCAATTCTTGGTCGGAGTTTCTCTTTAAAGCTTCCCTCTACAGTGATGAGTATCTCACTTTCTTAAAGTGAACCTCCGGACTAAAAATCGACTCAGCAGCACTGGAAAGGCTTTGTGTTTCTTTAACAGTTTCACAGCATCAGAACTTTGTTTCTCTTATACAAGCCTCATTTTTAGCTGCACAGAAGAAAACTGCCCAGGCTTTTTTCCCCTGATGCTGTGCAAAGCATGATGGGATTTCTGATTTTGTTGTTCTCGTTCTGCTATTTTGGTGCAATTTTTTTATTTTTTTTTATTTTTTACATTTTGAATTTGACATTTGAAGCCTAGCGTGTGCAACTGGGAGGGGTAATCAGGACACAGGACAGTTGGAACTGTGTCTCCTGCTCCTTGTCACCTCCTTTCAACCAAAAATATGGCTGCCGCCATGACAAAGATGGCAGCCACTATGAATCACAAACATTTGCCTGTTCTTTTAAAACAGGGTGGGTAAGAGATTATATTACCTATCTATTTTAATTAACATAACTAATGTAACTTGATGACAGTATGTTTGTTTAGGCTGAAGTTCCCCTTTAAGTTCAGATTTGTTTTAACGCAGACCTGAACTCAGAACGTCCTCTCCGCTCTAAAAGATAAGCAACAGCGTAATAACCTTGAAAGAAAAACATTTCTTTGTTGCAACAGATACAAATCCTGTAATACATCTGCAGCATGTCTACTTCCTGCTTGCAAGGAAGCAGACATAGGGTTAAAATTCTGTGTTTACAAATTAGCTGCTCTGCCGAGGCAGCCAGCTGACACAGCTGAGAGATCAAATTACAACTGTCGTTAGTCACAGATGAGAGGGAATTAGACAGGCTAAACTCTCTAAATACATACAGGGTGCATTTTTCTATGTTTTCCATCTGTCCTGTGCAAGAGTACTGGTCCACTTTAATTGTACATGGACCCAGAAGGGAAGAGGAGAGGTACTTACAAGGCAATGAGAAGCACAGAGATCAGAGCACACTGCAGTCAGTATAGGCACATTGTTACAGGTTGTATGGTAAACACTGAAGGTCAAAAGCTGATTATATTAATACAGGCTTAAGTCAATAATCAAGTACATTGCATTATTGATCGAGGTCCCGCTTTAAGCACACCTAAGTGTAAGTACACAAACCATAGTTGTAGGAGTGACTTTCTCAGACTGTAAAACTTGTCTGACAGGATTGTTATTAAGTGTATTGGACAAAGTCCGCTGGTCTCAATAGGAAAAGTGAAAGAAATCATTTGTCCTAGTATGTACTGTATGTAAGTGTGCAGGGGGTAGACACATCCTCTCAGAGCTCATTCACACATCTATACTTTGAGAGTCTCTTGCATGTTGTTTAGATAAAAGGCTTGATGTGTTCTACATGTATGGATAGAGGTCATGTTTGCTTATGCTGAGTAAGGTGGAGTAGAAAGTGCTTGTAGTCCTTATTCATGTGATCACAAACACACTGCGGCTCTGATTTCAATTGGAGAGATTTTGGAGTGAGATTTCCCGTGTGTTGCGGCACAACCTTTCACAGGATTGTTATGTATTGCCTGATTGCAATTTTGTGGAGATGAGGGGCAAGGCTTGACGTGGCATACAGTGGCATAGCTAAGGGCCCTGATGCAAGCTTTACATTGGAGCTCCACAAGCACTCTATACATAACAATTGATACGGCGCACCAAAACCTGCCAATGGCAACTACAGTGTCAGAAATGCAAGAAGGGGATGAGGAACAGTATGTTAATGGTTACCACTATTCAAAGTATCTACAGAAGTGATTATTATGAGCACAGGACCAATAGAGAGCTAATAGTGTAGTTGAGGGGGGCCCTTCGGGGCCCCTCTGGCTCAAGGGCTCCGATGCGTTCGCAACCTCTGCAACCTTTATTGCTACGCCCCTGGTTGCATAGGAAAATTGCATAGCACCTTGCTTGCTGCACAATTTTCATGTGCTCCTGCAGGCTACAAACTGAACCCAAACCCAAGAAAACTGCAGCAAGCAGTGCAATTGTATTTTTGGTAAAGATCCCTTTGAGGGTACAATAGCCTTAAGCCCGGTTCACATTAGCGTTTTAACCAGAACGTATACTGTACAAACGGAACTGATGTGAAAGGATCCGATGTTAACCTATGGATCCATTCACATGCATCTGTTGGTGCGAATACGTTCCGTACTTTCTGTTCTCCGGAACTAAAAAATACTGCAGGCCCTAATTTTCTGGACCATTCTGCCCAGCAGTATGGAACCGGAGAAAAAATGCTGCAGTATTGGGACAATGGAAAACGGAATGTTTCTTCACACTGGTGAAGAAACGGACTGTTCCACGGGGGATGGGGGGATGCAAACCTAGGCAGCGGGAGGGTGAGGGAGGCTGCAGCAGTCGGGTGGGTGGGTAAGGGTGGGTAAAATACATACCTAATGCTCTTTTGAAGCCGGTGGTAGAGGCTTCCGACTTCTTCCGCGTCATGTGACTAGTCACATGACACGCTGGGTAGTCACAGGGGAAGAAGAGGAAGCCTCTACCGCCGGCTTCAAAGCAGCATTAGGTATGTATTTAACGGCAAACTGAGTGAAAACTGATCCGATCGATCGTTTATCAGATCAGTTTTCACTTTCCATTTGGCAGTGTGCACAGAGTCCTCCGGATCCGGTGAAGCGGAGACCGGATCCATTTACCGGATCCGTTCAGCTCAAAACGCTAATGTGAACTGGACCCTAATTGCATACTCCTCTAGTTTCTACAGTTGGCTCCTTGTCCCGGTCTAGAGTCAGAGAATGTCCACGAGAGAGCAACTAGCTAGAGAGTGGTCCTGAGGCTTTTATCCTCCCTCCGCAAAAAAATAATAAAAATAAATAAACAATAAAAATAAAATAAATAAAAATAGGGAGATGGTCTGAAATGCCTTTCTGATTCCACGGTAATTCGGATTTTCCACCAATGCCAATTTCTGTTTTTCCAATTTTCCATTTTTCTGATTTATGCTCTTCCAATTTCGAGGAGTATTTTATTTTGACATTTTTTTGCTTCAAAGAATGCAAATTATGACCAAAAAAATGCTAGTTCAATTTTTGCTGAAAAGTTCTGCAGTCTCTAGTAGGCATGGTCAGAAAATTCCGCGGAATTATTAATTCCGTGATTCCGGTCGGAATTAATAATTCCGATTTTGTTAGTCGGAACGGAATTTCCATATATGTCAAACGGAATTCCGCGGAAATTTTATAATTCCGACGGAATTTTCCGGAATAACATAAAAACTCTCCCTCTCCCTCTTATATCATCCAGTAGGGAACTGCAGATTTTCAAAACAGCTTATATACCATAGCTGGGATTTGAACCCAGGATGCAGTGTGTAGTAGGTATCTGTCTTAACCTCTAGACCATGAACCACACTACATGGTAAAGCTGTCCTAGCATAAACCATACTACCATTATGATCAATTCAATAGAAAAAGTAGCATGATTAAGGATTGGTACTTTTTGAAAAGCATGCTTATATACCATAGTATATCTATTGAATTGATCATAATGGTAGTATGGTACATGCTAGGCCAGCTTTAGCATGTAGAGGTGGGACAAGGTCCTTCAGCACCCAAGGCTGAGACAGCAAAGTGCGCCCCCCCCATCCCTCCCACCCCAGCCATCACACACTGATTGCTATTACACTAAGAGGTGCCCCAGGGCCCCCAACCCCCCCAACACCTTAATCGCTACTTATCTGGCTTGCAGTCGCTGCCATGTATCACCTTTTCTTATTTATTTCTGCTTCAAACACAATTGGGAATGACAGCTGAATGAATTGTGCACCCCCTCCTACACTGCGCCCTGAGGCTGGAGCCTCTCCAGCCTCTGCCTCGGCCCGGCCCTGAGTGTGGTTGATGGTCTAGGGGGTAAGACAGATACCTACTACTATGTAGTGTGGTTCATGGTCTAGAGGTTAAGACAGATACCTACTAGCTACTACACACTGCATCCTGGGTTCAAATCCCAGCTATAGTATATAATATTGCTTTTCAAAAAGTACCAATCCTTAATCATGCTACTTTTTCTATTGCATTGATCATAATGGTAGTATGGTTTATGCTAGGACAGCTTTACCACGTAGTGTGGTTCATGGTCTAGAGGTTAAGACAGATACCTACTAGCTACTACACACTGATCCTGGGTTCAAATCCCAGCTATGGTATATAAGCATGCTTTTCAAAAAGTACCAATCCTTAATCATGCTACTTTTTCTATTGCATTGATCATAATGGTAGTATGGTTTATGCTAGGACAGCTTTACCACGTAGTGTGGTTCATGGTCTAGAGGTTAAGACAGATAGCTACTACACACTGCATCCTGGGTTCAAATCCCAGCTATGGTATATAAGCATGCTTTTCAAAAAGTACCAATCCTTAATCATGCTACTTTTTCTATTGAATTGATCATAATGGTAGTATGGTTTATGCTAAGACAGCTTTACCACGTAGTGTGGTTCATGGTCTAGAGGTTAAGACAGATACCTACTAGCTACTACACACTGCATCCTGGGTTCAAATCCCAGCTATGGTATATTAGCATGCTTTTCAAAAAGTACCAATCCTTAATCATGCTACTTTTTCTATTGCATTGATCATAATGGTAGTATGGTTTATGCTAGGACAGCTTTACCATGTAGTGTGGTTCATGGTATAGAGGTTAAGACAGATACCTACTACATACTGCATCCTGGGTTCAAATCCCAGCTATGGTATATAAGCTGTTTTGAAAATCTGCAGTTCCCTACTGGATGATATAAGAGGATGATATGAGAGAGATTAAAAATTTTCTGAAACGGTAGGTGAATTTCGGTAGTGGCGGTATGCGGAATTACCACGGAATCGGAAATTGGCTCTTCCGACCATGCCTGGTCTCTAGTTGGTCCAATGCTCCAGAGTTCTGTGATTGGGCTAAAATTACAGAGTTGGGGTAAATCGGATTTTCACAGAATTCCAATTTTCAATTCCAACTTCCGATCGGAAATGCAGAAATTTCAATTTTGCGGAATCCGAATGAGGATCCCTAGAAAAAAAAACATATAAACAAAAAACAAAAAAAAAACAAGGTAGAAGCACCCTTTGAAACTGTCACCCATGCAGATTGTTTGCCTCTAAGCATCATTTTTTGTTTCCTCCAAAAAGAGGAATTATTTTGCAGGAAGTGGAAAACAGGTTAGTCAGCTTACACTGAGGCACCCCAGCGAATGAGAGATCAAGCAAGAAATGAAAACAAAGCAAACTCCACCTATAACACAAAATAACACAAAATAGTCAATAGTATTACACAGCAGTCATAGCAGAGCAGCAGAGGAGAGGAAGGCGTGAGCACAACACAGGGAATATACGGAGTGAGTATAACAACGCCAGAAGGAATGTAGATGTGGAATGATTGATGATTAGCCCTCTTGACTTACAATGCTACAGATTAATTTTCGATTCCTAGACAGGATACGTATATTCTGCATGAAGTTTGAACACTCTATAATATATTCTATGCTATACTAGTTTTGTGACATTGTTTTGTTAGTGATTCTGGAGTTTGTCCTCCTAAATCATCTCACAGGAATTGATCCTGTTATCACCAACTCTTCTTCCCAACATCTAGCCTTCCCTCCCCAATTTGATCCCCTACCCGATGCCTAAGCCTATCCTGCCACCAAATGTTCCCCTTCCTAATGCCTAAACCTAATCTACTCTCTTTCCCTGAAATTAAGAAATCCCCTGAAAGTAAGCCCTAGCAGGAATTACCAGCATGCTCAAAATATAAGCCCTACCCCGAAAGCAAGCCCTAGTGCCAGTAAGTGCAATTGTGGGATCAGGAGCGGCACACCTTTCCGTACTGTGTAAGGTTGCTGAACCTTTGATGCAAAGCAACATCAGATAATATTCCAAAAGTCCAAAGGTAGGTTCGCACACCAGCTTTTCAGATAAGCCAAAGATAATTTATTCCATCATTGGAGACAGCTGTATGCTGTATTATGGATTATAGTTCGCTACTTCAAGGACTGGAATAATGCACCCCACAACCAAATCCACAACTGCTCACTGTTGATACCAAAGCTGAAAGGCTCTAGTAAAAAGTGGCGCTCAAACCTACTGCTTGACCCACTGAGTTGTGCTCCCATTTTTGCCTGAGGAAGCGGGGTCACGCCCACGAAACGCGTTGCATTTGTGGAGTTGAATAAATTAATTGTCAATTCTGTTTTATCGAGACTCGAGTGAATTTTCTTTTTTGTAAGAGGGAGGTAAGTCCACCCTAACATCCCCCTCTGCTTTTAAACGGTTTTTAAAATGCTTTACTCTACTCTGGCACCTCTGTATACCGAGCTTTTGCTGATCTTCTAGTCCACCCTGGGTGGAGGGGTGCATCCCCATCTACTATCTACAGAGAGCGACTTCTTAACCTGAGTGGGGTCAGGTCCTAATGCTCCCCACCTGCATTTAAAGTGGTTGCCTATGGGTAACCCGTGTTTGTGAGTATATATACATAAAATTGTATTGAACTCTTCATTTTACCTGACAATACTGCACCATATTGGTACGTCTCGATTCTCTTCTTGTTTTTAAGTAAAAAGTGAAGGTGCCTCCGTCATTTGCCATTCTCATCTGCTCAGTCCCATTCTCCTCGGCAACTTTGGTGAAGCCAAATCTGGACATACTGCGCCACCCATGTTCAGTATGTTTGTTCTGCTCCCCTGTTGCAGCGTGCTAATTGGAGACACGGGGGTGGGGGAGGGCGGGCAAGCTTGCTCCTGTCCTGTGACATCACTCTGCATGGCCACAGGGGAGTAGAAGGGACATACTGTGCATGCACGGTACAGTATGTCTGGGTCTGGTGTTGTCCAAATCGCCGAGGAGAGCGGGATTGAGTGGAGAAGAATGGCATGGATGTTGGGTAACGGGAGGTGCAGTAAGTGCCCACTACCCGCTGCACCTTCACTGTTTACCAGAGCCTTACAGCTTTGGTATCATTTAAGGACTATTCCAATGTCATGACTATATGGAGTCCAGAGACCATGAAGGAAGATAGGAGGATGTCTGGAGTAGTCCAAAGGCCCTTCCACAAAAAAAACAAAAAAAAAACAAAAACAGAGAACACAGGAGCCCCATATAGTATAGTACAGTACTTAACTGAACCAGGTATACATGTATAGATACAGTAGACAGGTACTCACAAGTGTTGGTTGCAAGATCAGCTCAGCAACCACAGTATTTAGGTGAGGAGAACCCATATTCTCCCAGGTCTTTGGGTCCTCTGTGGATGGGTAGGTGGGTCACTCTCCAAGAAAAAAAAAAAGGTAAAGAACTCCAAAAAGAGGAGGGGGGCGTCAGGACTAACCACTTAAGCCAATCTGGACGGATATATTTGTCCAAAAATCGCCACTCAAATCTGGATGAATATATCCGTCCAGCAGTGTTTCTGCCCTTGTGCACGCATATCTGCCTGCATGCGGCTCATTCCCTGCTGCTATTACAGGGAATTGAATGCTGAAGAGGAAACAGTGTTCCCCTGAGGGATTCCCTGCAAATGAATCATTTCCCTCCTAACAGGAGGTATTTGATTCATGAACCAAACAAAAGATCTCGCACTGCCTGGTATCTTCCAGGAGAGTGCTTAGCGCCACCTAGTGGCTAAAAAGTAAAATTAAAGTACAAATAATAAAAAAAAAACACATACAAATGAAAAAAAAACACACAATACACACTAAATAAAAACTGATAGACTCCCCACTCTGCCCATTAACTAAAAAAATAAAAACACACGCTTAAAAAAAAAAATTACAGTTTAAAAAATATATGTAAATAGTTAACTTAGGGACAAAACTTTTTAAATATGTATGTTGTGAATGTATATTACTATACACCTTATTACCTTGAGCCCATATGGGCTTGTAATTAGTGATGGATGCAAAACTGAAAAAAATGCACCTGTATTTCTAAATAAAATATTTGCGCCATACATTGTACTAGGGAAATATTTTAAATGTTGCAATAACCCGGTCAAATGGGCAAATAAAATGTGTGGATTTTATCCACAGTAGAATGTTTTATTTTACAACTATAATGGCTGAAAACGGAGAAATAATGATTTTTTTTTTAAAAAATTCTTATTATTCCTGTTAAAATGCATTTAGAATAAAATAATTCATAGCAAAATGTATCACCCAAAGAAAGCCTAATTGGTGGCAAAAAAAAACAAGGTATAGATCATTTACGTGTGGTGAGTAGTGATAAAGTTATTGGGGGATGAATGGGAGAAGTGCTGAAAGGGGAAATTTGCCTTCGTACTGAAGGTGGAAACATCTGCGGGCTGAAGTTGTTATTTGAGGGTGAAGGGGGTGCCCCAAATTGGGTGTAACAGGTATTTTACAGGCGCACTTAATTGCAGAGATTGTTTCTTTAAGACACTAACCATTTGACCTGAGGAAGCTGGCAAGGACCCACACAACGTGTTGTCTTTTAAGGCTAGTTGTAGCAGTGCGATCGTCCTGCAGCAGGAGATCCCGGGGTAGGATAATCGCACCATAACATTCCCCCATGCATATTACCCTGTGGCTGAGTGCGCCAACAGGGCAACAACAGGTATAGTTCCACCCCCCGCTCAGTGACGTACTTACAAAGTGAACTGTCTATATCATTTATACTGTACACAGCTATTTATAAACTACATGTTGAATTTTAAGCGTGTTCAAAGGAAGAGATGAAGAAGATGTGCTGAGATCTACCAGGCACAGTATTAGGTCCACGCCATATGGGGGAAGGCTGCACTACAAGTTTCCTGGAGGAAATTCATTATTTGTTCATCTGAAAGACAAGAAAAGAATCCGCAATAAGAAAAGATGGTCTCAGGTAAAAAAAAAAAAAAAAAAAAAGTAATTTATTACAGAGTCCTTCAACTGTCATTCCAGGATTTGTTTAACTACTTAAAGGGGCACTACAGCAAAAAACTGTAACATTTAAAATATGTGCAAACATATACAAATAAGAAGTAAGTTTTTTCTAGAGTAAAATGAGCCATAAATTACTTTTCTCCTATGTTGCTGTCACTTACAGTAGGTAGTAGAAATCTGACAGAAGCGACAGGGTTTGGACTAGTCTATCTCTTTATAGGGGATTCTCAGGGATATATTTATTTTCAAAAGCACTAAGTGAATGGCCGTTGCTCTGTCCAACTGCCAGAAAACTGTGTAGGGAGCAGGGAAGCTGGCCAGCATCATTGTTTAAATCCTTTTTAGGGAATATCTTTATAAAGAATAAAAGCCTTGCTGTGAATCCGCTATGAAGAGATGGACTAGCCCAAAACCTGTCACTTCTGTGATTTCTACTGTCTACTGTAAGTGACAGCAACATAGGAGAAAAGTAATTTATGGCTCATTTTACTCTGGAAAAAATGTACTTCTGATTTGTATGTTTGCACATATTTTACATTTTACAGTTTTACGCTGTAGTGCCCCTTTAAGGACATCGCTAGTTGAAATCTACACCCTGTTTTGATGCTGATGTGGCTGCCAGGGCATCAACTCACCGCCGCTGCGCGTTCCCGCCAATCGCTTCGCCATCTCCCCGCCACAGCTCACTCGCCTTGCCATCTCTATTACGGCAAAGCCCTGTGAGCGGGTCAGAAACCAATGAAATCGGCTCCTGACCCGCTCACAGGGCTTTCTGTCCGCGTAAGGAACTCCCATTGGCTTATGTCGATAGACAGGGTCAGAGTGATGAGCGAAAATGCAAATATTCTTTTCGCCGAAAAAAGCACTAATTTCTTTTCGACAGGCGAATTTTCGATCAAATATTTTTGCGTTAATTTTCGCCTAATGCCCGTTATGTTTGCATTAAATACATTGTTTATCGCGTACGTATTTCCGCGTAGTCGTAGTACCGATATGCGAAGCTTTGCCCGCTACGTGTAGTTGATGTATGTATTGCGAAGTCAACTACGCGTGCGGTAACTGTACGGATCATTGTGCATGCGCAGAAATATTATTGCCCTTCTATACGTATACAATTCCGCATGGGAAGGTGGAATGTACACATGTATTAGTTTACCCATGCGCATATTTAGCGGATTATTACGGAAATTTTTCTGCATAAGGGCATAAGCATCCGCATACAGCGGATTATTGCAGAAATGTTTCTGCATAAGTGTCCGCATACAGCGGATTATTGCAGAAATGTTTCTGCATAAGGGCATAAGTGTCCGCATACAGCGGATTATTGCAGAAATTTTTCCGCATAAGGGCATAAGCGTCCGCATACAGCGGATTATTGCGGATTTTTTTCTGCATAAGGGCATAAGAGTCCGCATACAGCAAAGCTTCTTTGATTTTCGCTGCTGGTCGAAAGCGCAAATATTTCCGAAGATTTGATTCGAAAATGGGATTTTCGATGCGAAAATGACTTGGACGAAAATTCGCAAGCAACACTGGTCAGGAGCCAACGAAAGAGGCTCCTGACTGGCTCATAGGACTCTGCCTTCATAGACATTTTTTCATAGCTATATTAGTGATTGGATTGATAAATGTTCCTCTCTGTCTGTCCTTGTCTTGTTTATTGTGGTGGTTACCAGAAACTAAGAGCTGCGGTTGCTCTGAGTAACCTTCCTTCCTGTTTCTGGTCTACCTAATCCTGCTTTAATCTATGCTGTCTCCTCCTCAGCGCATGTCACACTACTTCCTGATATCACCTATTATCACCTATTATTGCATGCCTTTGCCTAGTGGATTCTGGTCGTACTCCTGCCTTCCCGGCCTCAGTCTCTATACCTTGCATGCTAAGACCTGGGGCAAACAGGGGCTTTGCTATATGTGAAGAACGTGAGGTTAGATTGGGTTATGGAGGCTGAACAAAGGCGAGCGATCTGCCAGGCCTTATACTTTATTTAAAAACTTGTCAGCACTTTTTTCAATTGTCAGGTGATGGAGAATTAAATAGGGTATACTGTGTTAAAGGTCATCTGTATAACAGGTCCTTCACTGCTGTTTGCAGTGGCGTAGCAATAGGGGGTGGAAAGGTAGCCCTTGGGCTACGTGTGTGTGTGTGTGTGTGTGTGTGCGTGCGTGCGTGCGTGCGTGTGTGCGTGCGTGTGTGTGTGTAAATCTGGACTGGAGAGGAGAGACATATCGGGTTGTAGTTTGAAGCCCCCCTTCATCTCTCTCTCTCTCTCGAGAATAATGCTATCTTTAAAAGTGGGTTTTTGAATTCTTCAATTTTGTATAGTAAACATACTGATTCTGCTCATATAGGTGATGTATTTGTACTATCTTCTGGAATGGAAACTATATCTCAAATATTCACCTAAAAAGAAGGCAGCTGACACAGCAGCCCTAAAGGTATGAAACAACATAGCATTTCTTACTTCTGTCCCATTGTATGTATGCTGAATAAGTAATTTTATTATTGGTTTCTCGTGCTACTCTGGTATAGACAGTTATGTGTGTATCGAGCAAAGCAGCAAACAAAAACACTTTCTAACTCTACTAGAGAAATTACGTATATTGCAATGCAACATTACAATGCAACACAACAAAAAAGTGGTTACGCTCATTAATGCTGCATACTATAGATTAAAACAACTTTTTTAATACTCTATATTAGGGTACACATTAGTACTATTGCTAGGGGAAGTTTATTTGTTCACCCAGTTCTCTCTAGCTTCCTCTCTGCTTAAAAATCATCCTTCATTCCAATCCTCACACAGCTCACAAATATACTTCACTGTGTCACAGCATGCAGGAGAGTCTGAGGGGGGGCTGATCTGAGGAGGTAACAGGTAACTAGATGTGCTGAAATATTGATGTAATGTAACTAGCAGGGAGATGTGTATACAATATTCCTGACTGAATGACTGACCTGTGATGATGATACACTCCAGGCTGCATCACTTCCTAGGCTGCTATGAGAGGGACAGGCGCTGTTTACAAAGGCATTATCAGGATATTTATCAGTGAGAGAAAGGAAGACAGGGAACACACATTGCTGGAATCTTTAACCACTTACCACCATCTAAGTAAGATTGTTTCAGCAAAGGGATAATTAAACTATACACTGAGGACTAGTTGATAGCAACCCCCCTGTGCAGGGACATGGTCTAGCCCTTAAGAACAGTCACTTTTGTATCTAAAAACTGGCAGAGGATTTTAAGCAGAGAGGCAGAGCTGTGTGAGAAAGGAAATTGCTCCTAGTACTTGTGGTAATGTGTGCCCTAACATACAGCATTAAATAAAAATGCTTCAATCAACAGTATTCCTTTAAGTAGGTACAGTTAAGCATACAGGCAATGAAAAGGAAGTTTTCCTATACCTGGTAGCATGTGCGTTCAGAGATAACGCACTGCAGCAGTGGGTTACCATAACGCTGCATGTTACAATGCAACGCTAACTTCGCATTGTGAACGCAGCATAGACTTCTTATTAAAGTGCAGTAAGCTGCGTTATAAGACTTTATAATGCAGCTCTGCAACGTCCCAGTGTGAACCTAGCATGAAGGCTTTTTGCACTATACACTGAAAAATTCATGTGTTTTTACTTTCCATAAAAGTGCATTGTGAAACAATGTCACTAAACATTCTGGTATGAGCCTTCAGTTGGCGGAATTGTGGTCAGAGAGCACAGTCCATTTTTTTTTAAATAAGAAAGAGTGTTATGTGCAAAGGCCAAAAGGAGGTCATTTAAAGCGACTCTGAAGTCTAATTTTTTCCCAGTTTTTTTAATTTAATCTTGCTAAGCATTATATCCTAAGTGGAATCGCTGCAATCCTGCCACAAAACAAGTGTTTTTTAATAGAGAAAAAGCCCAGCAAAGTTCCTGGGCTCACAGGCCTTTACTTCCTTAAAGAAGCAGAGCTTTGAGCTGTAGCTCTGCCTCCTCCGCTGTCAATCTCTGCTGATCGCCGCCTGCTACCTCCCCTCAGTCTTCTTTTACTGAGAGGGGCGGAGAGGAGGCGGAGATTGATTGCGGAGAGGCAGAGCTACGGCACAAAGCTCTGCCTCTCCAGGGCAGCACCATCTGCGACCTGCAAAGTCATGGAACTTTGCAGGTCTTTTTCTCTATTAAAAAAACACTCGTTTTGCGGCTGGATTGTGGCAATTCCACTTACGATGATGCTTAACAAGAGTAAATTAAAAAAAAACAAGGAAAAAAATTAGACTTCAGAGTCTCTTTAACACGTGCAGTATTTATGATCGGGTTAATAATACTTGCAAGATAACAGAATTTATTAATTTGTATAACTGAAGTTTGTACATAAAATAATGAACATCTCGTTTGTTTCCACAGATAAAAAAATCAAACACCTACATCTTGGCACTGGATGGGGATACAGATTATCAGCCCTCCGCACTAATGCTTCTGGTGGATCGTTTGAGAACTTACCCTAAAGTTGGAGCTGCTTGTGGAAGAATCCACCCAACAGGACCAGGTACACTAATACTGTAAGGGCTTGATTCACTAACCAGCGCTAAGCCAGTTAGTGACCCTATCAATTAGTGGGCACAAACCACGGCACTAGGTAGTTTGCGCCCACACATCACTGTCAGGCCCGCTCAGTGCGCACGCAGCGCGACTGGCTGGTATTAGTGCGCGGTGCGACGATAACGTTGCACCTGCTGCACCTTAAACATTGCACCCGGTGCACCGTTTTCGGGGCAGTGGGTGCGACATTATCGTCGCACCGCACACTAATACTGGCCAGCCGCGCTGCATGTGCACTGAGCGGGGCTGTGCGCGAAGTAGCTCTGCACGGCCGTCAGTGCGCAAAGAGCTACTTATGGGGCACTAAGAAGCTAACACTTAGCACCGCTTTGTGAATCAAGCCCTAAAATTGTAAAAATGTATATTCGGGCATATAAGACGACTGGGCGTATAGGACAACCCCCAACTTTTCCAGTTAAAATATAGAGTGTGGGATATACTGACTGTATAAGACTACAACTCTTCCAATGCACACCAAATAGAAATAATACAATAGAAATAATTAAAAAAAAAAAAACAGGTGATTGACTGGTTGGATTGGTCAACTCTCCCTCTCCATATGCAGATTGGTCAGCTCTCCCTGTCTCTCGGTTTATCAGGGAGGTATGGAAGAATAGATTGTGCTGTGCCCATAAAACACACCTCTATCACCCGTCTGGCCCGCCATTGTAGCCCATTTACCTCCTTCTCTGCCTCTATGATCTTGAACATGCTCGCCTGCACCACTTCACTACAGTCCTCAGCAGTGAGATCTGAGAGGCGGTAACAGGATAGGGCTGGCCAGACGAGTGGAAGAGGTGTGTTTTATGGGCACAAAGCGATCGCTTTCTTCCATACCCTGGACGTCCCAGACCTTGCAATGTGGGCGGTGAGCTACCTCCCAGCATATGCGGAGACTGCTGAATCTCCAGCACGTGGTAATTAATTATCAGCATGTCGCGTACGTGCATCGGGTATCAGCATCGCGTAAACATCAGCATGTTCCGTATGCGCACCGCGTATAAGCATCGCGTATCACCCGGCATAAAACACACCCGGTGTATAAGACGACCCTCGACTTGTCAGAAGATTTTCAAGGGTTAAAAAGTAGTCTTATACGCCAGAATATAATATGTATATACTCACTACCTATATCACCAACATCTTCCATAACTCTGTACAGAATATATTGTCCTAACTGTCCCTCGGAGGGGCTTACAATCTGCCATAGTCATATGTCTATGTAATGTAGTGTATGTATCATAGTCAAAGGCCAATTTAGGGGAAAGCCAATTCACTTATCTTTATTTTTTGGATGTGGGAGGAACCCAGAGCGCCCCAAGGAAACCCACACAGACTTGGGAGATCATACCAACTCTGTGCAATTACTGCCCCAGCTAGGATTTGAACCAGGGACCCAGCACTGCAAGGCAAGCCTGCAAACCACTACACCACCATGTCATCCATAATTAGACCCTGTTAACTTTTTGAAGCTTTGCCAGGCTGCTACTAAAAATATACATCTATTGAATTGTGTATGAAAATAATGCATATACATTTACATATACATTTTCCCCTACACATCATTGGCAGGAGATAGCGACTCAATTACTAACCTCTTTGCTGTTGTGTCTCCCCAGAATAAAAACCCTGCAAAACTTTTTTTTTTCTTTTTTTTTTGTGTGAGATAGCAAAATATGAACAGAAGTATTAAACTGGCAAAAAAAAAGTTAATACATTTAAGCACAACATTTGTCATGTTCAGTGCTGCTCGGATACCCCTTTTCAAAATCCTAATTGAATTCGGATCCGGATACCCAGATATCTGGATCCGAATCGGATATCCGAATCCGAACTTTTTGGTATCCGAGTAAACTCGGATATCCGAACCCAATATCCTGGATATCCAGTCGGATTCGGATATCCGGATAGAAAACCGGAAGTGACCTGAAAATGCAAAAACCCCTTCCGGAGGTCTCTCTCTCTCTCGGATAGTGGAAAAAGTTTGGATTATCTGGGTAGTTCGGATATCCGAAGTCTTGCTGAGCACCACTGGTCATGTTAGAAAGCTTTCAATATATTAAACATTTCCAGGCTAATGTACAATATGTGCATTATGGTATTTTAGCCTCTAGATGGCAGCAAAAAAAGCTAAGCAGTACAAGGCTGAACGTGAATGTTCTTATTTCAGTCACTAGATGGCAACAGAACAATTTCTCCTGTACTGTTCATAATACATTCTCTACAGTACAAGCACGGACAAGCTACATACAAACGTAATTGTCTTAGCAAAGTAAATAATAATAATAATAATAATAATAATAATAATAAAAATAATAATCTGGGCACACAAAAGAAATACACAATAGTTATCAGTAGGAAAGGGTCATTATTGTCAGCATAAGCCTGATATGCACACGTGAAGTGTGTCAAAACATTTATCTGTTTTACTGAACACAAATCAAATGCAAACTATGCACTAAACCCTAATCTAGATAAATTGAAAGCAAACGTATACACATGAATGCAGC